>NC_090750.1:74279891-74307391 GCF_036898095.1 Palaemon carinicauda
ATACTTGAAGCATTAAGACATAAGAAACCACATTACAGTATCTTATATTCCTTCGAAGGTCAATAACACAGGCATTTTCTCTCTCTCTCTCTCTCTCTCTCTCTCTCTCTCTCCTCTCTCTCTCTCAAATATGAACCCTCTAACCACTTTCTCTCACGGAACCTATTCATTCTCTTCCATACCCTAATCACTTTACAACTTCCCTGGAATTCAGATTGTTTTACGACACGAAGATTCGATGCCTTTTTCTTCTTTCAACGCGAGGAATGTAACAGATGGTATTCATTGGCTACATACAATAATACTGTAGTGCTGTGTAATTAGTAAATATAAATAACTTGCCAGTTACTGCGATTCAAAATACAGATTTATTCAAATAAATCGGTGTTGCAAATATGGCTATGAGCGTTAGCTAAATTTAAACAAATAATAGGGTTTGTTATTGGAATTCAGAATATGCTCTCAGCGAACACCCTGAATTAAACGAAATAAATGAGCATTTAGTAGAATTCAAAACAAGGTTTCGAGCATACATATATATATATATATATATACACTGTGTACATATGTATGTATGTATATATATATGTATAGTATATATATATATATATATATGTATGTTTTTATATATATGCATATGTATATATATATGTACACACACACATATATAGATATATATATATATATATATATATGCAAACATACATATATATATATATGTGTGTGTGGTGTGTGTGTGTGTGTAGCCAGACACTTGCTATTTACTATAGGGGAGAAGTAAGCCAGACGTTTGCAGTGAGATAATAGGTTCAATGAAATTCGCTGCCAGAGTGGTAAAGGGGCATCACGAAAAAACCTTGTTTAATATGGTATCGTTAATATCAACTGGAATTACTCACTCTAAAGGGGAAAATATACATATAGATATGTGTATAGGTGTGTGAGTATTCGTGTGTGGCGCACATGTGTGTGGTCGCCTTGGGTACGAGTTACATTTCCATCACGCAACAAAGACATCACCTATTTACTATTCTTCCAATTATTTCGTGGACTTTTACTTGGAGAATCTCCTAGCAGCTTTCTACTTTATTCAATTCTCTTTAGATTAGAGAGTTCCAAAGCTGAAAATTTCCATTTTGTTACCATTCCCATCATAACAAGTAATGATTTTTTCCTGCTACAGTACACAGAAAAAACCTTGCAATTCTAGTTTTTTTTTAATAACTTGCACGAGAGGCGATTAATTTAGTACAAACAGGTCATAAAATACAAGTAACAAATGAGCCTTTATTCATATATTAATTTTTGTGGAGTTAGTCATGTATTAGCTAATATTAACCTATTCTTTAACTAATAAATAGAGCAAAATTTATTTGACTAATCCTCAAGTTCGGGACCTCACAGATGAATCAATCTGAGTTTTACTTGTAAAAAAACAATTTTACAATTTAAACGCTGGTTTTTATAAATACAAATAAAGTCTATTTTGAATATCAAACTATACTAATTAAAGCCTGCGACTACTAACGAAGGTGAATTTAAGCACGAGGCTATTACAAGAAGGGAGCCAACTTTAACTTACAAAAGCTTCCAACGATTATATTAAACCACTTACATATTTAAAAGAGAAACATAAGGAGTCAGCTTTTCTTCAGAGAAACCCTTTTATAAATTGAAATTTTCTGAATCAGCTTTACTCCAAAATATAGACAAGTAAAAGTTTGTCTTGTGTAAAAAAAAAAAAAGTAATTTTATCCCACTTTAGCTTCTTTCTACATTCAATTTCTTATAGAATCCATTAAAGTCTATACAAAGCTCTCTCTCTCTCTCTCTCTCTCTCTCTCTCTCTCACAGACACACACACATACACACAAAATCATTAAAAATAACACGGTAACTGAGCAACGTTGATTACTCACAATGACATTCACATCCAAATCATTAATTAGAATGAAGCTTTCTATGACCCTTATCTTCGTTTCTGCAATAACAACGGGAAATATCAAATTTCGAATTACCCAAAAGCAAACCAAATTAGAATACTCACCCAAACAGGCAACATATAAAATATATATTAAAAAGAATTACGGGATAGATAAATCAACAAGACAAAAAGATAACCTTCAAATGAAGAAAGAAAAAGATACTCGAAGACTAGTGATGAAATCGCTCAGAGGAAGAATATTTAATATATGGGGAGAAAATTAGAAAGGAGCAGACGACACGTTCCCAAGATCATGTGGGTGAAATCATCTGTAGTCAATAATAGCATCGAATGCAAATAAGTCTCTCTCTTTACTTCGCGCAGTTACAGACACACGAACACACACACACGTGGTCTTCTGATATTTGCCGACTAATTACAGCTCTCAACAGGTGACTGTCACTCCTTGACAACCAAAGACAATTTTCACATATCATACGGCTCAGGGATTTAAGAACCACTACTTCTGTAGCCTTAGAACATAAGCTACTTACAACTCAGATATCTATGGAAAGACTAATAAAGGGATTAACACAGAGACAGAAAAAAGTAACATGGATACGAGAGCTAACTAAAATAAAGGATATTCTAACCACTACTTTTGTAGCATTGGACCATAAGCTACTTACAACTCGAGATCTATGGAAAGACTAATAAAGGGATTAACACAGAGACAGAAAAAAGCAACGTGGATACGAGAGCAAACTAAAATAAAAGATATTCTAACCACTACTTTTGTAGCATAGGAACATAAGCTAGTTAAGACTCAAAATCTATGGAAAGAATAATAAAGAAATTATCACTAAAAGGCAGAAAAAGAGCAACATGAATACGAGAGCAAACTAAAGTAGAGGATATTTTAGCAACGTGTAAGAAAAAGAAATGGTCGTGGGCAAAACATATGGCTATGGGATTTAAGAACCGCTACTCTTGTTCATAAATTACCTGAATATCTATATCGCAGCATAGACAGTGGCTTCGAATATATATATATATATATATATATATATATATACTGTATATATAATTCATATTCGTAATGTAGTGTAGAGCATTTCTATCACATAAAATACCCTAAATTCCCAACCATAATTCATTGGTTTAGATTTCATTGACTCCAAATTTCTTTATACCTATCGTTAAAATAATTATCCTTCATTACATCCATACCTGTTGGCATGCCGTGATGAAGTTATAGGCCTATAAACAAGCATCCTAGTCGCCAGTGAAAACTTAGGCCTACCACACTTTTTCTCTTTGAGCCGTCATGAAGAACCGATTTTAATTGAGACTTGGTGGAAATCACTTGAGCCTGATATATGCAATTAGTGGAATATGATTTCTAAAAGCTAGAGGCCGTTTTAGCATATGGCTTACCCAATCATGAATCATTTTGTTTTAATAATCAAATACATGATTTTTTTATGAAATGAATGGAGGGGAACGTCTATTTGATCAGGACAATTTAATAACGCGAAGCAACATTAAATTCAGATGTTAATAATACCAATGATAATAATTATTATAATACTATCATTATTTATATATAAAATACTAACTCAGCAGAATTGATTTTACAGACAGTTTCTCAATAAAATCAATTCTGCTGAACCAGCCACTTTACCCAATAGAACGTGTAAGAAGGGAAGTATTATTTTGGATGATAATAATAATAATAACAATAATAATAATAATAATAATAATTAATGAAAAAACACAATTACTTTCACCAGCATGGCTTTTCACCTTGAAGTCAATCAAATGAGACTTCAATATAAATTAACTGAACTCTCAAGAAAATAAAAACGTGAATAATCATTGTTCACGATGTTACAGTCTTTGACACTGGCAGTGAAAATGAAGCCAGATGGCAACACAAAAACATACGCACGCATGGACAAACTCGAGAAAGTAACCAAATGCTCAATGTGAAGATAAAAACATGATGTCCCTCTGAACATATGAGAGAGAGAGAGAGAGAGAGAGAGAGAGAGAGAGATCGTTACGAAACTATGTAATCAAGCATATAGATTTTGATGGTTGATGAAGTCTTGGCGAGAGAGAGAGAGAGAGAGAGAGAGAGAGAGAGAAATCGTTACGAAACTATGTAATCAAGCATATAAATTTTGATGGTTGGTGAAGACGAGAGAGAGAGAGAGAGAGAGAGAGAGAGAGAAAATTGTTACGAAACTAATCAAGCTTATAGATTTTAGTGGTTGATGAAGAGAGAGAGAGAGAGAGAGAGAGAGAGAGAGAGAGAGAGATCGTTACGAAACTATGTAATCAAGCATATAGATTTTGATGGTTGATGAAGTCTTGGCGAGAGAGAGAGAGAGAGAGAGAGAGAGAGAGAGAGAGAAATCGTTACGAAACTATGTAATCAAGCATATAGATTTTGATGGTTGATGAAGTCTTGGCGAGAGAGAGAGAGAGAGAGAGAGAGAGAGAGAGAATCGTTAAGGAACTATGTAATCAAGCATATAGATTTTGATGGGTAATGAAGTCTCAGAGAGAGAGAGAGAGAGAGAGAGAGAGAGAGAGAGAACTCGTTACGAAACTATGTAATCAAGCATATAAATTTTGATGGTTGGTGAAGACAAGAGAGAGAGAGAGAGAGAGAGAGAGAGAGAGAAATTGTTACGAAACTAATCAAGCTTATAGATTTTAGTGGTTGATGAAGAGAGAGAGAGAGAGAGAGAGAGAGAGAGAGAGAGATCGTTACGAAACTATGTAATCAAACATGCAGATTTTGATGGTTGATGAAGTCTCGGGGAGAGAGGAGAGAGAGAGAGAGAGAGAGAGAGAGAGAGATCGTTACGAAACTATGTAATCAGGCATATAGATTTTGATGGTTGATGAAGTCTCGGAGAGAGAGAGAGAGAGAGAGAGAGAGAGAGAGAGAGAAAAATCGTTACGAAACTATGTAATCAAGCATATAGATTTTGATGGTTGATGGTTGGTGAAGACGAGAGAGAGAGAGAGAGAGAGAGAGAGAGAGAGAGAGGGGGGGGGAAATCGTTATGAAACTATGTAATCAAACATACAGATTTTGTTGGCTAATGAAGTCTCAAATTTCATAAAACAAAAACCTAACACGGGGTGAATTGGGCGAGTATATTGTTATTCAATTACAACAAAACTCTTAAAATCCTTTTTCCTCTGTGTATTAAGTTCTATACTATACATGCTTGAACCTCACTAGAAATATAGTAAAGAAAAAAAACTAACACACTAAACACAAATATATGCTATTACAAGTGTATATAAATTTGCTTAACTATTCTTAATAAGAGAGAGAGAGAGAGAGAGAGAGAGAGAGAGAGAGAGAGAGAACCCTATACATTCGGCATGAGGTTGAATGTAATCGGCATGCAATAATAAAGGCAACAATAACACAAAGACATTGCTGCAACTTCGTAAGGGTTCAAAAGCAGTGCTTGCCTGCTTTCTTTCCTTCCATGACGTCATTAATGCGATGGTGCATTTCCTGAAGGAAATGTAATGCACGATCATTTCGCCGGTTAATTTCCCTTTCCATTTCCTTTCGGTAAAAGCAAAGAACGTGGAATACATTTACATGAAAGCAAGGCATCTCTCTCTCTCTCTCTCTCTCTCTCTCTCTCTCTCTTTCTTTCTCTCTCTCTCTCTCTCATATTATATACATACAAATACAGTACATACATACATACATACATACATACATACATACACACATATATATATGTATATACATACATGTATATATATATATATATATATATATATGCTCATGCAACAATGCGCGTGTCTGTATGACTCCTGAACCCTACTTTCAGATGTCTGCTAACACACCCAAACTCCAACTTGGATTATAAGGGTCATTCCTGATCACAAAGGGTTAATCTTGGTTACGTCTTCATTGGGGGGGGGGGGGGTAAATGAGAATATTGTAATTCCCTTGCATTCTTCTGGCCTGATTGTCCATAACTGTTTATAACCGATCGAATGTTGTTTACACAAACATATATTCTTGTTGAACATTCTTCAAAGGATGAAATAAACATAGTTAAGTTGAATGAAAGAATGTAGATATCAGATACAGACTGTTAATGCCTAAACAAGGTAGTCTCCTAAGTTACACGTCTCAGATAATACGTGTTTTACCACCAAACAAGCTGAGTTTAAACTATTCTTTGCTGCAGATGATTACCTTTTAAATAATACTTAAACCCATGTATAACTGGCAGTCCACAACGCAACAGGTTAAGATATCGTGACCTGAACAAGGAACAGACAATAGAGCTCACGTATAGACAGGCGATATTAGTCAATTTTAACAACGGGAGAAAGTGTACGTGACGCACGCCCGTGTGTACAGCTGTTCGTTCCCTACCGTTTTCACAAAAGCCCTCAGGGCAGCAAAAGGAAAAATGCACGTAAGAGATTTCCAGTTAGGTACAAAAATACCAATTGCCTTTAAGGCTGAAGTCGTTCAAGGAAAGTGAAAACGTATTGTTGGTAGAGTGTTTCATAAATACTACAGGATAAAAATTGTAATTAATTACACAGAAAATGCCACAATCAATTGACAATAATAATACAAAAACTTACCTTTACTATTATTTTTAAAAATGTAACCTCAAAATCATGATTTCATAAATACTACAGGATAAAAATTGTAATTAATAACAGAGAAAATGCCACAATCAATTGACAATAATAATAAAAAACTTACTTTTACTATTATTTTTGAAAATGTAACCTTAAAAACACTATTTCATAAATACTACAGGATAAAAATTGTAGTTAATCACAGAGAAATTGCCACAATCAATTGACAATAATAATAAAAAACTTACTTCTATCATTTTTAAGAATGTAACCTTAAAATCACGATTTCATAAATAATACAGGATAAAAATTGTTGTTAATTCAGAGAGAAATTGCCACAATTAATTGACAATACTAATAAAAAACTTACTTTTACTATTATTTTCAAGAATGTAACCTTGAAATCACGATTTCATAAATACTACAGGATAAAAATTGTAATTAATTCAGAGAGAAATTGCCACGATAAATTGACAATAATAATAAGAAACTTACTTTTACTATTATTTTTAAGAATGTAACCTTAAAATCACGATTTTATAAATACTACAGGATAAAAATTGCAATTAAATCAAGAGAGAAATTGCCACAATCAATTGACAATAATAATAAAAAACTTACTTTTACTAGTATCTTTAAGAATGTAACCTTAAAATCACAATTTCATAAATTCTACAGGATAAAAATTGCAATTAATTCAGAGAGAAATTGCTACAATCAATTAACAATAATAATAAAAAACTTACTTTTACTATTATTTTCAAGAATGTAACCTTAAAATAACGATTGCATAAATACTACAAGATAAAAATTGTAGTTACTTCTGAGAAAAATTGCCACAATCAATTGACAATAACAATAAAAATAAAACTTGCTTTTACTATTATTTTCTAAAAATGTAACCTTAAAAACACTATTTCATAAATACTACAGGATAAAAATTCTAATTTCAGAGAAAAATTGCCACAACCAATTAAAAGTAATAATTAAGAAATTTACCATATTATTTTTAAGAATGTAACATTAAAAAACTGTACCTCCCTTAAAATACATTTAAGCCAATAAAACACATATTAAAAAGGAAAAGTTTCAAATGCAAACAAATAGTACTAAACACTTACGCCTACACGAAACGCTGAGACTACCAATGAAATTCAACAGTGACCACGCCAGAAAAACCACAAATCTCAGAGCCATTAATCAAGCAGACAACTTGAAATTGTTGGTAATGGCATACGATTACTACAGGTAGGTTGAACAAAAGTCTGGTTAGAGACGGTCTGACAAAATACCTTTCTGATTTAGAGTCTTTAAAGGACAAAGCGAAGTCAACAAATTTATCTGCAGATAGTTTGCCTTTAACTTGAACTACTCTCTCTCTCTCGCAGGACATGTACAGTTGGCTTCATTAATACCGGTATACTAACGTCTTAACTTCAGGTGAAGTGTACTGGAATTAACGAAGACAACTGTACTATGCTTTACTTACTTTACTTTGATGGCTGTTTTTCCGGTCCCATACAGCAGGGGAACCCCACTCTCTACAGGACCTCCACTGTCGTTTTACCTTGTTCGTTCAGAGTATTTAACAATTCATATCACGTATTGTTCATTTACTGTTAAATCGTCACTGTTGTATGACTGTTGAAATAAGAAAGTCTTCAGTTTCCTCTTGAAAGCCTTATGCTAGCGGTATTTTTAGATTTATTTCAGAAGCAGGTCTTCTGAAAACTAACTTTTATAAAGACATCTTATCTTTTATGGTTTTAAATAAATTGAATGTCCTTTTATTCCTCATTTATAATAAAAGATATCGGCACCAATGACCGATGTCAGGATGCAAAAAACTCAAAAGTAATCAAGTGCTCTCTCTCTCTCTCATATACACGTAAAAATTGAACACACATTCACACATTCCAATTATAAACGATGTTAGTCCTGAAAGATGCCGGATATCGAGGAAAACAATAGAAGTATTCAAATCCAAAAAATATAAGGCAATACCACGGATAGTAAATTGTGTGTGTGTGTGTGTGTGTGTGTGTGTGAGAGAGAGAGAGAGAGAGAGAGAGAGAGAGAGAGAGAGCGTTTAACTTGTGACCTATCTCACGACAAAGGTAGGCTAGCCGCAAACGTTATGCTTGACATATGTTACAGACTAGTAAACACAACTCCATACCTGCGGATATATTTCTAACAACTTACGTACATACAGCCTACCGTGTGTGTATATATATATATATATATATATGTATATATATATATATATATATACATATATGTATATATATATATATGTATATATATATATATATATCGTGTCTATCTACCTACCTATATATACTATATATATACATATATATATATATATATATATATCCCAGTAACATTGAAACTTTAACCGCTGACTGGTAAATAAAAATGTTTACATGTACAAACACGCACACACGCACACACATACGTTATATGTAAATATATATATATATATATATACACACACACATATATATATATATATATATATCCCTGTGGAAATAACTTCCACCTGAATGGACATTTCAAGACGTGAGAAGTCGCTTTTAGTGAATGTTGATGCTGGTCCTAATTTCGAACTTTTTTTCATAATCTCTACCTCTTACACAATAACTGCTTAAGTGTAGTCTGTCACGTAAATACATACATACACACATCATATTTTCACGACCATACATGCGTGTGCTTTATGTGTACACTAGAACTGTTAATGAATCATTACCAAACCAATTGTTATCAAATGGCAAATATAAAAATAATGAGGTAGCGTTATACGTATATACAGAATTGTAAGAGCACCCAACCCTCTCTCTCTCTCTCTCTCTCCACCTCTGTAAAATAAGACGTCTGAAGATGCGCCTCGCTCAAGGAAGCCAAAGTCCGCGGTGTACATAGCAGGCCGTTAACGGGAATCCCGCACATATACCGTGAGAAAGTTTATGCATATTGACTTGTAGGAAAAAGAAAAAAGGGGAGAATTTCTATTTAACCATGGCCATGTATATGGGCTAGAACAAAAAGATTTCATATATTCTATTGATATTAGTAATAGGTATGGTATTCATAGGGCACTAAAATACAGTAGAGAAGAAAATGTGATTAGGTTAAAAAAACAGCCTATGCATATAACTTGGAGATACAATCTAGCTGCATAAATACTATTATTTTCTTGTATGTGGTTTCTGTGATATTTTTATTGGTCAGGTGAGTCATCCAACTCTTTGATATTCTTAAAAAAAATCAAACATAGTAAAGTTTAAAATAGTCTTCCTAGTGTAACTACATAACCTGTTGACACTCGAGCCCTAAGCAATGAAAACGCAGATCGATTTAATACAGGATTAATAGAGTAATATATTAATCCTGGATTTATTATAAACACCGGGATCACTCAAATCTAGGAACTGTTCTTATTTTAAATACTTATATCATTATTATTATTACTAGTGAGCTACAACCCTAGGCTCCAACAGGGAAAAATAGCCCAGTGAGGAAAGGAAATTAGGAAATAACCTACAAGACAAGTAATCAACAATCAAAATAAAATATATCAAAAAACAGTGACAACATAAAAATAAATCTGTCATGTATAAATTATAAAAACTTTTAAAAAACAGGGGAAGAGAAATAAGACAGAATAGTGTACCCTCAAACTAGAGAACTCTATCCCAAGACAGTGGAAGACCATGGTACGGAGGCTATGGCACTACCCAAGACTAGAGAACCATAGCTAGACTCTTCCACCCTTACCAAGAGGAAAGTAGCCACTGAACAATTACAGTGCAGTAATCTTTAACCTATTCTTTCCCGTTGAGAAAATGCACTGTCACTTTATAGCAATTAAAAATATCATTTGTGTTGCAGTTATAAGCTTCTTCTAGAAGTTCCAAGTTATGTACCAAAGATAATGGTTAAATTAAGTTATCGAGTTAATTACAATCACGTGTAAAGGTGTCACCTCACCAAGAGAGAGAGAGAGAGAGAGAGAGAGAGAGAGAGAGAGAGAGAGAGAAAGCCTATAATAATGGAGCGTTATTTTCTCCGGTTAATCCAAACCATAAAAGAGCTTTTGATGCTGCATCGCTTTAAAATTTGTTTCAACAACTGTTCTTTTAAACATGAATCTCCGTTTGGAATGATTTGTGGAGTGCGAGTCTCTCTCTCTCTCTCTCTCTCTCTCTCTCTCTCTCTCTCTATATATATATATATATATATATATGTATATATATATATATATATGTGTGTGAGTGTGTGTGTGTATATAAACTTTAAAAAAAAGCTTCAAATGGCAATAACTTCTCCATCTACAGAATTTTTTTGAGATGAATCTGATAGTACCTGTTCTTTTCCATCCTCCTTGAGGACCCATCACAGCCAACTAAACCCCTGTCCAGACGACAGTACAAAAATTAACATAACTACCGCTACAAATGTAAACTGAAATCGTCAAACTCCGCATTGCAAGTTACCTGATTAATTACGCTTCCATTTTATCGGTTTGAGTTTCAATCACAATAACGAATCTAAGAAGAATAGAAGAAATAACATTTGTATTTACGTTTTTCTTGTGTAGGATTTACATTTGGGAAAACGAAGTCCTGTTATCATCATGAAATACGCATGCACGAGTGCACAAACCTCGTTCACCCATGTGTAGGGTAAATGTATATCGTAAATCACGGCCAAATTGAATATTACCCCCTTGGAAATATCAACTGACAACGATAAACAACGTATCTCTCTCTCTCTCCAATGGCAACTCAAGTCTTTTATTTAGGTCCAAGAATTGAACCCTTTATTGTACGTTGTAGCATTATAATCAGTAAGGAGGATATGAAGATTGAAACAAACATTGAAAAAAAATTCCTATACATATATCTATGCGTCAATACATGCAAGTACATACAGCATCAATATGCACAGTCTCTTGCATCATCCGAACTAAGTCAAACCCTATCTTCACTCGGACCTCTATGTCGTGACAAGAAACATTCTCTTCAACACTTATCTTTCTGCTCCGAGAGAGACTATCAAAATTTGGTGACTGTGTCCACTACGCCAAGTATCACCTAGATATCTCGTGAATGAAAGTGCTAGTGACAGGCTGGGGAAATTATTGGCATTAATGAATATTACACTCTTGGGTCTTCGGTCTTATTACAGCTTGCTTTTTTCTTCTATGACATTTAATTTTGGAGTCTTCATTCTTTCGAGAACTGTCGAAATAAGTGCCGTTAGTAATCAATATACTGACTATCATTAATCTTGCTTGAGGGTACACTTGGGCACATAATTCTATTTTTTTTCTCTTCCTCTTGTTTTTTTAAGCCTTCATAGTTTTTATATGAAAGACCTGTTTTAATGTTATAGCTGTTCTTAAAATGTTTTATTCTAATTGTTCATTACATCTCATGTGGTTTACTTATTTCCTAGTTTCCTTTCCTCACTGGGCTACTTTTCGCTCTTGGGGCCCTTTGTATTATAGCATCCTGCTTTTCCCACTAGGGTTATAAACTTGGCTAATATAATAATACTAATAAATAAATATTCATTTCCTAGTTTCCTTTTCTCACTGGGCTATTTTCCCTGTAGGAGCCCTTGGGCTTACATCATCCTATTTTTCCCACTAGACTCCGACTAGAGAGATAGCTTAGCTAATAATAATAATAATAATAATAATAATATGCTGAATGCACACTACATATAAAAAAATTGTACGTACAGGATAAAAATTAATAGAATAGCTTCCTGTTTCACCGTTGAAGTCTCCATTAATTTTCCTCTTCAAAGTAATAAAAAACCAGATTGACAGGTACAATCAATTTCAATCATATAAAAGAAGCCGACGCGACTCAATAGATAACCTTGAGATTTTGATTTACAGTAATATAGATAATTGGCTCTAAAACCCTGTGATTAAATGACATCGTAATTTCGTTCAATAATTGCATCGAGGAAGGAAGAAACTGCAATGACCAACATCTGTAAGATTTCTGTTTGTCATTTAATCATTAGTTTGCGCGTGTGGGTATAAACATGGTAATCACCTCCTCTGCCCAGAACAGCAAAATATTCCACAGTCCAAAGCTCCAGGAATAATATCATTAGCAAATTATAAAGTCCAAGAAGATATGTTGTAGGGATTATAATTAAAGTATTAATGGTCAGAAGTATATTTTTTTAGAATTCCAAAGACTAGAGTCAAAATTGGTTGTTCACAGATGAACCATGATTAAATTGCAAACCCAGACCCACTTTAATATCTCTCTCTCTCTCTCTCTCTCTCTCTCTCTCTCTCTCGTCAGTCACATATATCCCGCTATAAGTCACCGTCTCTCTCTCTCTCTCTCTCTCTCTCTCTCTCTCTCTCTCTCTCTATGGATAACATCAGTCACATATAACCCACTATAAGTCACCGATCTTAAAACATATCCGAGTGAAACACAGAACATTGTTGTGTATTTCAGCCATCTGGTCATATTGAACCAAATGTAAGATATCATTAACAATCCCCTTTCCCTGAGTGGGTCGGTCCGTCGTGTGATAAAAGATCTCGATAACAACCGATGATTGACAAGCGGGAGGCGGGGCTTGTAGCAGATCTCAGGTCTCGTGGGTCATGTGATGAGTACGGTGTGTTGGATATAAAACGGAGAAACAAAAAGTTATCTATAAATTGTGACAGGGGTCGGTAGGTCAACCACGAAATGGAATGTGGTATAAAGGGAGAACTAGATATCGAAGTCTAGTTGATGTTCCGATTGCATTTATTGCTCATGAAATGAATGTAGTCAAAAGAGAATGGAAAAAAAGAAAGTTTGAAGGGATAATTACTTTGTAAGTGGAAATATAAAAATGTAACGTTGCCTTTAAAAATACTGTTGCTTACATCAAACGCAAATTTTTTAAGCAATTAAGTCGGTTTACTTTGTCCTACCAATTTCATAATCCTAGAGACATACGTATACAGAAAAGTTTGGCATTCTCCAGAGGATTTTCGAATGGCTAAGAAAACACGTGACCATGAGACTTCTTTCTTTTTACCAATGAACAGAGCAAAGCAGATGCGGAAAAATATATCCTTCTCCAACTCAAGCTCATTAAAAATGAAAGGTCGTGCAGAGAAAACTGACGTAATAAAATATACAAGTGTGCCAGCAGCAGGAAAGAAAGTCACCTGACAGCAGAATAAAGCATACAGGGATAAGGTTAGGAGATCAACTGATAGGAGAGAGAGAGAGAGAGAGAGAGAGAGAGAGAGAGAGAGAGAGAGATTCCACCTTATCCCAGGTGCAGACAAGATGAAGTACCCCACTTACGAGAATAAACAATCCAAACAGGAATGAGCAAGTCCAACGTAAATCTTGAAATGTCGCAGATTGTTTCCAAAGAATTGCATAGAATTTGGTCAAATATCCTCCGCTGTATCGGTAAGACAAAATCCATTTTTTTAAACACTATCAATAAACTTATTCCAAATTAATTTTTCGAAGTTACTAAAATTTGAGCTTAAAACCACAAGCAACATGCAATATTAATTCTGAACATAGGTGAATATTTTAACATCCAGCTACGGTATCTGTCATGAAGACTTAAAAGCAACCACATTTAGTCCTCTTTATTTCATGATAGCTATAAAAGAAAACTATAAAACATTCTGAAGTTGATTATTTCTATCATAGTACCAGGAATATCGTGCGAACTTGCAAATTAGACATCTTGGAAAAAAGAGTGTGTGAGAGAGAGAGAGAGAGAGAGAGAGAGAGAGAGAGAGAGAGAGAGAGAATGTAACTAAATCATTATTAGCACAAGGAAAATATTAATAAACCAAGTCACACCAATTGCACGATTAAACTCCTGCTGAAGCTACTTTAAATAAAGTTGATAGGAATTTTAGATGATGTCACAATTACTTAATTAAATATTGATCGACATTCAAATGTCTCATGGTGACAATGATATACCAATCACTGCCCCTTGACTTCAATAGTTAATGAGTTTACCGAAAAGAGCAATCTATCAAACAAGTCTCATATAAAATGTAAAATGGCAAGAATTTCTCGCTTGTGGTGAAAATTCATTGAATTATAAGAAATTATATCAAGACGAAACACCGCTATAAAAACTTTGCTCTTTTACCTGAAAAGGTCACACGACACATTAGAATTTATTGCGATTAGTTTACGATACAAGTGAACGGGATTGTCATTTGCCCTCAGGTCGTACATCGATATCGGACATGACGTGTTACCTCGCACAACTTTGCTTTCTTATTGATGTCCATTTCCAAACATTTACCTCACTGTCTGTAAATATACACACACACACACACACACACACACACACATATATATATATATATATATATATGTTCGTGTATGTTGGTATGGATTCCCATAACTCAAACAACAATATTCAATGAAATATGTCAAATAAATAAAGGAGAGAGTCAAGAGAGTTTGGATTTTATGTGTGTGAAGCTAAATATATATATATATATATATATATATATATATATATATATATATATATATATATATATATATATATATATATATATTTAGCTATATATATACATATACATATATATATATATATATATATATATATATATATATATATATATATATATATATAATCATCATAAACTTGTTGCCTCAGACAAATACAATGACATCGTCACCTGAATATGTTTTTAACCAAGTAAGCAGAAGCGACCGCCATCAAAACTTAACAGCCTACCAGAGGGATCAACCACGTTCTAGGTGGCTGTGGATCAACCGACAATGCCTAACCATAAAAACAGAAATCAACTTAAAATGACCAACTCACACAACATGTCTGGCGGGGGAAGAATCGGCCGACGATGACCTGACGTGTTTTCTCATCTTCGTCACAAGAAAATCCAGCGTGGACATCTTTGACACCTGTCCAGAGCCATCTCCTCCAGCGTTTCTCGAGTCTTTCATCCTCATTCCGTTCGGTTTATGTTTTGGAGTGTTCGGAAAGAGCTTCGATTTGTTATCACTTTACTTATGAATAAGTGTTGTCGAAGTTGCAATTAATGTTGAAACGACGCAAACTTTTCCTAAGGCGAGTGAGTATCATTCATTGGAACAGTCTTTCGGTGTAATGTGAAATAAATGACTATCCTCTTTCTTGTTTTTTTTTCTTTTATCTTATTCTTATGGTTGATCTTTGGGTAGCAATCTTAATGCCTCATATGCAACTAATCTACTTCCTTCGGATTTGAGGAAGATATTACTTCAATATTAGGACTATTTCTTTACCAATGTTGCTTTTGGGTGTTTAGCAACATTTGCATTATGACTCTTCTCTTTCCGATAAAATTCATATGGTTCTGCATCAAATACATTTAGTTCCATATCACATTTGATTTTAGGACTTTGAACCAATTAATCTTAAATGTTATCAGTATTTCACAAGCACTAATTAATAAAGAAGATAAAGATTCAGTCACATTGTTCACAAAATATGTTCGTAGCACAGAAACTAAGGACTTCCAAGAAACCAATCACTTGTCAGGAGAAGAACCCATCTACAGAAGGACCAACCTCGAAGCACCGCCGACCGTCAGACTACTAAACATTCGCCGTAAGTTCCCGTAACACGTGGCGCTCCGAACAATGTCAAGCAGCACGCGCCTTAGCCCAAACTATCGTACCGCAAGGCGCACGTAAAGTTCTAAGGCGTTTTGTATTTTACGCAAAATTGTTTGCGAATCAGGAAACAAAGGCCCATTAACAGACAGGTGAAAATACATTATATAAGAAGAGTACACCAACTTATTCTTTAAGTTTCCTCAGCTTGTGCGTTGCCAAATATATAAGCAAATGATTCGTACTGTTGTATGTTACCTTGACATAGGTGTTCCGGAATAACCAGTATATTCATGAACAATAATTATCGCAGGTAAAAACAAGGGTACTAAACAGGATGTGTCATGGTTATCACTTCATTTTAATGACAAACGGATGCAGATAACGACTAGTGTTCTATATAACATAAGAATTAGGTCCCAACACCTGTCCTTACTCAAGAAAACCCCCAGTTAATAATGACCCCCTTTTCGTTAAACAATTTGTTTTACGCCTTAATTCACAGAACTGTAATTTCCTGAAAATTTAACAGCAAAAATCAAGGACAGTTTATAACCATGTAGGTCGATGGTTTTAGCATGGAGGCTGATAATGAATTAGGCCTATTAATGCTATAAAGCACTACGAATGTTATCCACACAAAAATGCTGCTCGATAGACCATCACTCAATGTTTTGTTATTTGGTTTACATTTCCGGGATGAAGTTGCTAACCTCACACCCTTCTCAGCCCTCGTTATAATCCACATCAATCAACTAACTTTCAGTTACATAATACACTGGCTAAAGTGTTCCAGCTTCTTCGAGGACCAAACCTGGGACCCCTTAAAACCACTAGACAACGATTACTGAATAGGTCTATAGACTACGCAACCCAGGAAGTGATTATGGACATTTTACATTTCATTCTTGTACTTATTCCATAAGTTTTGGAAACGAATATACCAAATAAAGGTTAAAGTTGAATTTCCAAAGACAACAAACAAATCTGTTATCACCAAAAATTGATATGATATTCTTCCAACAGGAATTAATATTGAACAAAAGGATCAGCATTCAACAAATATAAAGAAAGTAAGAGTAAGCTGATGAAGTTAAATGTGAAAAAAAAATTTCAAAAATCGAAAAACGGAAAAGAACCAATATAACAAAAGTATACACACTGACATACACGTGTAAACACACACACACACACACACACACACACACACACGCTAACGGTTAGGAAAAAAATATGAATGCTTTGGAAAATTAAAATAAGGCCCTCTGTGTGCATATATATATATATATATATATATATATATATATATATATATATATATATATATATATATATATATATGAGAGAGAGAGAGAGAGAGAGAGAGAGAGAGAGAGAGAGAGAGAGAGAGAGAGAGAGAGAGAGAAGCACGGTAAGGACGAGAAGACGATGGATTGCCGAACTACGAAAGTTTGCGGGTGTGGACTGGCATAAAAAGACCATAAACAAACACAAGTAGAAGGGCATGCTTTAACAGTGGACTAAACTGATGATGATCATGACATATATATATATATATATATATATATATATATATATATATATATATAGAGAGAGAGAGAGAGAGAGAGAGAGAGAGAGAGAGAGAGAGAGAGAGAGAGAGAGAGAGAGAGAGAGAGTTCTCAGTATTACCATACAAGCTCTATTGAAGTATACATAAATGAAATTCACCTTCTCAAGATTGGATGAAACCCCTCGCATACCCGACTATGCCGAACCCACATCGACTAAGACAGGATACGTTTCTCTTCCTGTTAATTTTCTTCCCACCAGACCGTTAAATGACGAAGTACTACAAACATTTCCCAAATTCTCTCTCTCTCTCTCAGCTAAGATACGTTCCCCATTATAATGTAAGTAATAACAAACATGAGAGACTATATAATACAAATGAATAAAACAAACCAATTAGGAAACAAGAAAAAAACCACAAGCATTTGGTTAGCTTTTACGTCTGGCAGTCCCTTTACGGAACGACGGCACCCGCATCACAATCTGGACAAGAAATATAGCTTACAAAATCACAGCGACAAAGGTCCTGCCCTTTCTGTTATCTACATTTTTTTACTAGTCTCGGTAAAATAATACTAGTTTGAAATTCTTTACTGCAGTATTGTCTGCGCATGCGTAAATAAACTAAAATCAGTATGATGTTATCGACTCTCAACCATAGAAGAGGCTGAAACCAAATCTAGTGTCTCAGGGATGGTGGGTTTGCACTTATCGGGGAACACATGTCCCCAGGCACAGTATTGAGGGGACCGTCAAATTGAAGTTGGGGAGACCTCTATTGTAAGGATAATTGGGTGCTTAATCCAAAAACTTGGAATAATTTAGTTTTAATAAAGATTGATTTCCTTCAATCTTTATTATGCCATATATATATATATATATATATATATATATATATATATATATATATATATATATATATATATATATACACACACACAAAACTAGCCTAGTGTTCTTAAAATACCATGACAGCCTTACCCTATAATTTTTATAACAATCGACCATTAAAAGATAAGCTTACCATACAATTAATGATAATGACTTTATATTAGGCTACCATAATGTTATTTCTAGGCAAAATATAGCTATCATAAAGATTAGTTTATAAGTTTAAAAAAAAATCCCAATAATAACATTTTAAATATTATACTGATTTTTTGTATTCTTACTAGAAAAATAACAATACGTGCTGAGCTATTATAGTATTTTAAAAAATATTAGGCCTTTAGATCTATGCTTGACTCGACACAGACAAACATATTGACTTCTTCCAAAGAAATATTAGCATAAAAACAATCTATTCAGCATCTAATAAAATAGGTTGATGTCTGCTTGAGTTACAAGTAATTTATGTGGATGAAACATTTTTATAAATATTGTAAAAGTATATGATAAGGCAAACAATATTGGGTTATATTTCATTGTAAGTTTTAAGCTTAAGTGCCTCGGTCTTGGTTAGTCTACCCACTATAGTCCATTTCTGTTAGCGATGCATATTTGCACCGACTCGCGGCGGTGCCCTTTTAGCTCGGAAAAGTTTCCGGATCGCTGATTGGTTGGACAAGATAATTTTAACCAATCAGCGATCAGGAAACTTTTCCGAGCTAAAGGGGCACCGCCGCGAGTCGGTGCAAATATGCATAACTAAAAGAAATGGACTATAGTTATCTGTCTGTGTTACATTCGGCTATTATACAAACGTAGATTATGTAAAGTCTTCATAAAAGGATTTCCCAATAATAGCAAAACAATAAGAGCAAATAAAAAAATAGCCATCATACATTACCAATAACAGGACAATACCATAGAGAATTAACATATATTACCATTCTTATTATTATTAATACTTGCTAAGCTACAGTCCTAGTTGGAAAAGCAGGATGCTATAAGCCCAGGGGCTCCAACAGGGAAAATAGCCCGGTGAAAAAAGGAAAAAAGGAAAAATAAAATATTTTAAGAAGAGTAACTTTAAAATAAATATCTCCTATATATACTTTAACAAAACAAGAGGAAGAGAAATTAGATAGAATAGTGGCCGAGTGTACCCTTAAGCAAGAGAACTCTAACCCAAGACAGTGGAAGGCCATGGTACAGAGGCTATGGCACTACCCAAGACTAGAGAACAATGGTTTGATTTTGGAGTGTCCTTCTCCTAGAAGAGCTGCTTAACATAGCTACAGAGTCTCTTCTACCCTTACCAAGAGGAAAGTGGCCACTGAACAATTACAGTGCTGTAATCCCTTGAGTGAAGAAGGTGTATGAGGATAGAGGAGAATATGTAAAGAATAGGCCAGACTATTCGGTTTATGTGTAGGCAAAGATAAAATGAACCGTGACCAGAGAGAATGATCCAATGTAGTATTGCCTGGCCAGTCAAAAGATGCCGTAACTCTCTAGTGGTAGTATATCAACGGGTTGCTGGTGCCCTGGCCAACATATGATCAGGGCCCAACCTCTCTCCACCCAAGAGAGGACAGGGGAGGGCCATGTAATGACTGTTGATGACTCAGCAGGTAGACCTATAGCTACTCCAAACTCGCTAACCCTAAGCTCACAAGGGTGGTGAGGTTGCAGACGCTACAAGAAACCATCGAGCTTGAGCGGGTCTAGAACCCAGGTCCGACAGATCACCAGGTTAGCTACAACTCAAAAAGCTATGGAAAGAATAATGGTTAGATTACTACCAAGAGACTGAAAAGGAAAAGGAGCAACATGTATACGAGGACAAACTAAAGTAGAGGATATTCTAACGTGAAAAAAAAAAAAAAAAATAACAATGGCAGATAATAGATGGACAAAAAGAATAACAGAATGGGTCTCTAGAGATTGCAAAAAAAAAAAGAGAAGAGCAGGGGAAGGTAGAGAAGACAATGGATTGACGAGCTAGGAAAATTTTCCGATACAGACGAGTGGCATAGAAAGCCCATACACATATGGGAGTAGGTCATGTCTGCAAGTTTTGTCCTGCAATGGACTAAATACGGCTGCTGATACATATACATACATACATACATACATACACACACACACACACACACACATATATATATATATATATATATATATATATATATATATATATATATATATATATATATATATATAGGCTGACTATGCCAATAAATTACAGTATTTAAGGAAAGAAGTGGGTTGGGGGACGTGCTATTCAATGCAGTAGGGAGGGGAGGTTGAAAATTAGTAAAAGTTGGAAGCCACTGGATTATGGTGCACTCTTATTTCATTTACGGTTCCATCCTCACATCCTAATTAATAATTCAACCCATTTGAACAAAGTTCCTTTGCAACACCTATATACACCAGGACCTTCAAATTTCTCTCTAAAATAAAAGAAAATTTTCGGGGAAATGGAGAGATGATGTTTGTGACCTTTGCCATAAAAAATAAAATAATAAAAATAACAATAACAATAATAACAATATTGAATGAATGAAAAAGATTCAAATGACAAGAGTGGACTGGAACTGGATATGTTGGAAAATCCAGCAGGCAGCAGAGATGGTGGTATGAACTATGAATACAGAGACCACTAATCCAAAGAATAAACTGGTAGACAAACAAAACTCTTAACTATACTTTATCGCAACTGATTTCTGAACAAGTTTTATGCCATGAATAATACATGGCAATCATGATACAATGATAGTGGTTGATACCAGAAATAAATGTAGATTTAGAGAGTCGCGATCCCGAAACCGTCCAATAACCTATGTTGTTGGGGTATTAAAGCCAACACTTGTTGTTGGCACGGGCCTTTCCCTTGGTTGGCCCGTAGGTAGTTATAACCTATTCCATACGCAGTACCGATAAGAATAATTTCATAATATATCGATATTTCAAATTTCTATATGATTTTTAAATTATAAAATCCTCAAAATTTCAACTTTATTCCAGATTTAATGAAAATTATACATTTATCAAAAGAATATATTCTCACTAAGGGCTTTAATTATTTTTATAACTGATTGTATAAGCATTTTGTCCCTAAAATCAAGGGCTAATTTGCTTCTGCGCGAATTGCTCGGAATAAGCAGAGGAGATCCCGTCTTTCATTTATAGACGCTTTAAATACTGACAATAAAACCAGTTAGATCAAAGCCATAGATGAAGCAATAAATAGGTTCAAGGAAGAGTTCCACAACTAGAAAGAAAGATTAGAAAATAGCTAGGTGAGTTTGCACAAGTCTGTTAACAGCCAGCCGCCTAACTTATTGTACCCTAAAGAAAGAGAACTCTAACCCAAGACAGCGGAAGAGCTTGCTACAGAGGCCATGGCACTACCCAAGACTAGAAAACAATGGTCTGATTTTGGAGTCTCCCTATCCTAGAAGAGCTGCTTACCATAGCTAGAGTCTCTTCTGCCCTATTCCTGGGCTAGTCATATTTTAGTGTACCTTATAATACAGTCACAGTTATAGAAAACGAATGCACGTGACCGTCAGAAAACGGGAAACGAATAAAGGATGAATCTTGAAGGGGTGACTATAAAATAAATCAGTTAAACCTTTATCCAAATAGATGGGATCAGGCCAGTTTAATCTATAGAATAAAACTATTCTATCTTTAATTTCCGCTGTAAAGAACGTATGCAATACGCAGTATGGAGAACAATGCAAGAATAACCCTG
Source organism: Palaemon carinicauda (assembly GCF_036898095.1). NCBI lineage: Eukaryota > Metazoa > Arthropoda > Malacostraca > Decapoda > Palaemonidae > Palaemon > Palaemon carinicauda. The sequence continues at coordinate 74,302,318 of NC_090750.1, forward strand.
AGAGAGGAAGAAAAATAGTATTTGCCGTACAGACATTAGAGAGAAAATTATTATGCTACTTTATTGTCACTGGAACAATTCCACATCATATAACAATTTGATCTTATTCAAAAAAAATTTTGATTCGCCCTTCAAATAGCAGGTTTTTATCTTTTCAATAAGTTGAAGGTGACTATGACAGATGAATTTTTTTTTACAATTAGCAGCATGAGATAACTCAAACAGTACCTATTTCAAACATATTTCGTTCTAATTGAAAAATCTCCATTACGTCATTTACTACTTGAGAGAGAGAGAGAGAGAGAGAGAGAGAGAGAGAGAGAGAGAGAGAGAGAGAGAGAGAGATTCTTTATAAACAACAATCTTTGCCTTCTTATCAATGCCCAGAGAACAAACTCAAGGTGCTACAAGTATTTACATAGAATTGCATATCCTGGCAATACATATGCAATACATAGCCAAACATGAACGGCTGTACAGCATAAATATGTGTACAAGAGTAATCATGATATCGATAAAAACAACAACAACAATTTATAATAATAATAATAATAATAATAATAATAATAATAATAAACAATAATCATCATCATCATCATTATTATTATTATTATTATTACTATTATTATTATTATCATTATTATTATTATTACTATTATTATTATTATCATTATTATTATTATTATCATTATTATTGTTATAATGGGAAAAGATCCAAGGTAATATTCATGTATAAACACAATTTCACTCTTTTGATACTGTTACACACACATTACTGAGGAACTGTTTTTTTTTTTTTTCACTTTTAGGCCCATTTAATTATCAATTATTTACTAAATATGATTAAAAATATAAAAAAAAATAAAAATCCGTACACTGGTGATGCCGTTTTTCGAATACATCACTATGAACATGGCTTCCGAATCTTCATTTACATAAGGAATGTTATACAACTAGCAATTACCATTTCCCCTTATAATAATATTATTATTATTATTACTATCCAATCTACAACCCTAGTTGGAAAAGTAAGATGCTATAAGCCCAGGGGCTCCAACTGGGAAAAATAGCCCAGTGAGGAAAGGAAATAAGGAAATAAATGAATGAAGAGAACAAATTACCAATAAATCATTCTAAAATAAGTAACAACGTCAAAACAGACATGTCATATATAAACTATTAACAACATCAAAAAATAATAACATACCACGCTAAGTACAGAGTTATTTCCTTGAGGCTATAAAGTCTAACTTATAAAACGATTCTAAGGCGAGAAATGTGAATATAAAAACTGATATAACTTTTTCACATATATCTACCAATCTAGAAGAAAGTAACATAGCCTCTGTATTATGGTCTTCCACTGTCTTGGGTTAGAATTCTCTTGCTTGAGAGTACACTCTGGCACACTGTTCTATCTTATATATTATTTCTCTTCCTCTTGTTTTGTCAAAGTTTTTATAGTTTATGAAGTGATATTTATTTTAATATTGTTGCTCTTCTTAAAATATTCTATTTTTCCTTGTTCCCTTTCCTCACTGAGCTATTTTCCCTGTTGGAGCCCCTGGACTTACAGCACCCCTGCTTTTCCAACTAGGGTTGTAGCTTAGGAAGTAGTAATAATAATAATAATAATAATTATAATAACAATAACAATAATAATAATAATGATAATAATAATAATAATAATAATAATAACAATAATAATAATAATAATAATAATAATAATAGATTATAATATATCTGAACGAGAAGATCGTCAACTTACAAACATTCGGAGATACAAAAAGAAATCCAACTGAAATTATAAATCTCAGACGTTCTATCAAAACTTCATAATGAAATACTGTAATAAAACATTATTATGTAATTCAATACAGTAGGCAAGATGACATTTGCAGTATGAAACGGGACTATTTGTTGACTTTTGCAGCTAAAAATCACTGGCATGGGAGTCAGGTGAAGTCTAGCCTAGGACAAAATGTAACGAAATTCGACTTGCAAAAAAAAAAAAAAAAAAAAAAAAAAAAAAAAAAACAGACTCTTGGAACCAGCTAAGTTTGTAAGTTGAGCACTAAATATTTTGTTAAAAACAAAAGAAAAACAAAACCATCTTGGAACCAGCAAAGTTTGTAAGTTGAGCACTAAATATTTTGTTTAAAAAAAAGAAAAAAAAAAAAACCATCTTGGAACCAGCAAAGTTTGTAAGTTGAGCACTAAATATTTTGTTTAAAAAAAAAAGAAAAAAAAAACCATCTTGGAACCAGCAAAGTTTGTAAGTTGAGCACTAAATATTTAAAAAAAAAAAAAGAAAAGAAAAAAAAAACCATCTTGGAACCAGCAAAGTTTGTAAGTTGAGCACTAAATATTTTGTTAAAAAAAAAAAAGAAAAAAAAAAACCATCTTGGAACCAGCAAGTTTGTAAGTTGAGCACTAAATATTTTGTTAAAAAAAAAGAAAAAAAAAACCATCTTGGAACCAGCAAAGTTTGTAAGTTGAGCACTAAATATTTTGTTAAAAAAAAAAAAGAAAAAAAAACCCATCTTGGAACCAGCAAAGTTTGTAAGTTGAGCACTAAATATTTTGTTAAAAAAAAAAAAGAAAAAAAAAACCATCTTGGAACCAGCAAAGTTTGTAAGTTGAGCACTAAATATTTTGTAACCATAGACAACTGAATCAATACGATTATAAGTGAGGTCTGAAAAAAAGACATTAATAATTGAAAAGTGACAAACATGCCAAATATCAAAGCACCTTTAGTAACGACAATGTTTGCCTTGAAAAGGCAATAAATAAAGACATATGTAAAAAAAAAAAAAAAAATAGCAGATCTAACCATGACTGAAATGCCAAGGTCAATCGCAGTGCTTTGAGGGGTAACCTCGAGATCTCCGCAGGAAATGATAAGAAAAAACGGAGAGGAAATAATAAAAATAAGGGTTATGAGGTGGCATGAGAATGCTATCATCAAGAAGGGATGACCTGTTGCCTTGGTTAATCAGTGATGACAGAAATGACTATTTCAATAAACGTTATCATTATCTTAAAGTGTGAAATGATGGCTACAACTACAGTTACCTTAACTAATTCTGTTGTTATTACAACTTACTAATAAGTCAAATATTAATGATATTAATCATTGTTAACGTTTTAAGAGTAAAAAATGCGGATGTCTTTCTTTCTAATTTTAGGAAGAAATTTGGAATGACCGAACTTTTCATGTATTTTGAATATGATATTCAATTACTCAAATTATTATTATCATCATTATCATTATTATTATTATTATTATTATTATTATTATTATTATTATTATTACTATTATTATTATTACAAGCTAGACTATAACCCTAGTTGGAAAAGCAAGATGATATAAGCCCAATGGCTCTAACAGGAAAAAAATAGTCCACTGAGGAAAGGAAATAAGGAAACAAATGAACTACAAGAGAAGAATAAACAGTCTAAATAAAATATTTAAAGAAAAGTACGAATATTAAATCAGATCCTTCACATATAAAATATAAAAACTTCAAAAAAAGAAAGGAAGAAAAATAAGAAAGAACAACATGCCCGAGTGTACACCCAAGCAAGAGAACTCTAAATCAAGACCGTGGAAGGCCATGGTACAGAAACTATGGTACTACTCGAGATTTTGATTTTGGAGTGTCCTCCTAGAAGAGCTGCTTACCATAGCTTGAGTCTCTTCTACCCTTACCAAGAGGAACGTAGCCAATGAACAATTACATTGCAGTAGTTAACCACTTGAGCGAAGAAGAATTGTTTGGTAATCTCAGTGTATGAGGAAAAAGGGGAATGTGTCAAGAATACGCCAGACTATTCGATGTATGTGTAGGCAAAGAAAAAATGATCCGTAATCACAGAGAGGGGTCCAATGCAGTACTGTCTGGCCAGTGAAAGGATCCAATAACTCTCTAAAGCGGTAGTGCCCTAACCAACCTATTACCTATTAGGACAACGTTTCGCAAAGAATATAGGCTCTGCTATAAAAAATAACTGTGTTAATTCTCACAATCTATTAAATTCAGATTCTCCCAGACGTACCATCCTCTACATAGTTCAGTACTAGGTATACAGCTAATTCTAAGTCTTGCTTTCTCCATCATAAAACTCGAAGTTTTACTCCAGATTGTAGAATGACCTTAACTTGACGGGAAACGGTGGACCTTAAGAAGTTGAATCTTGAACAGGCTGGCATAATTCTCTCATAGTTTATAAATGGCATATTCATTTCAACGTTGTTACCGATCTTAAAATATCTTATATTTTATTGATTACCTCTCACATTTTCTTTTTTTTTATTTATTTTCTTTTCAAACTGGAGCCCTAGGTCTTGTAGTATCCGTTTTTTTCAACTAAGACTGTAGCTTAGCTAATATTAATAATAATAATAATAATAATAATAATATGCTATGAAGTTCAGTAAATACATTTTGTCTTTTCTTCAATTCCTAATACAGACAATACGTTCATTAGCTATCTTTGAGAAGAGGAAAAATGCCCTAAAGCTTATTACAACAGGAATTAAGTTAATTTGATATCTGGGGCAAATTTCAAAAATATTTTGTAGTGCCTCTTAGTTCGCAGAATTTCAATGCTTGAATAACAATACTGAGTTAAGGTTGATATATCTTACATTACAAATATCCTTGATCAGAAACAATGATATAACTACTACTACTAAAACTACTACTACTACTACTAATAATAATAATAATAATAATAATAATAATAATGATAATAATAATAAATAATAATAAAAACAATAACAATAATAACAATAATAATAAAAATAACAATAATAATAACAAAAAGAATAACATACTACTACTACTACTACAACTAAGAAGAAGAAGAAGAAGAAGAAGAAAATGATGATGATGAAATCTGATTGTCCCGAATGTTATTGGATTTTCAATCTCCAATGAAATCGCGCAGACCTCAACGTTTTTAATCTAAGGTAGTTCCCACTTCTCTATTAACTTTTTTCTTTCAATTTACAGAAAAGCGTTACTTCCGGTTTCAGATTTTTTTTCGACAGAATTTGCACATTAAA
>NC_090750.1:74312391-74319891 GCF_036898095.1 Palaemon carinicauda
GTATTTTAAAAGTCTTGTAAGGCCCCCGATTCGTCGTGTCTTTGCTGGTCTCAGACAAGATCTTTAGTTCGTATCTTTCACTTCGACGTGGCTAAGACAAAAAGGTATTTTAAAAGTCTTGTAAGGCCCCCGATTCGTGTCTTTGCTGGTCTCAGCCAAGATCTTTAGTTCGTATCTTTCACTTCGACGTGGCTAAGACAAAAAGGTATTTTAAAAGTCTTGTAAGGCCCCCGATTCGTGTCTTTGCTGGTCTCAGCCAAGATCTTTAGTTCGTATCTTTCACTTCGACGTGGCTAAGACAAAAAGGTATTTTAAAAGTCTTGTAAGGCCCCCGATTCGTGTCTTTGCTGGTCTCAGCCAAGATCTTTAGTTCGTATCTTTCACTTCGACGTGGCTAAGACAAAAAGGTATTTTAAAAGTCTTGTAAGGCCCCCGATTCGTGTCTTTGCTGGTCTCAGACAAGATCTTTAGTTCGTATCTTTCACTTCGACGTGGCTAAGACAAAAAGGTATTTTAAAAGTCTTGTAAGGCCCCCGATTCGTGTCTTTGCTGGTCTCAGCCAAGATCTTTAGTTCGTATCTTTCACTTCGACGTGGCTAAGACAAAAAGGTATTTTAAAAGTCTTGTAAGGCCCCCGATTCGTGTCTTTGCTGGTCTCAGCCAAGATCTTTAGTTCGTATCTTTCACTTCGACGTGGCTAAGACAAAAAGGTATTTTAAAAGTCTTGTAAGGCCCCCGATTCGTGTCTTTGCTGGTCTCAGACAAGATCTTTAGTTCGTATCTTTCACTTCGACGTGGCTAAGACAAAAAGGTATTTTAAAAGTCTTGTAAGGCCCCCGATTCGTGTCTTTGCTGGTCTCAGCCAAGATCTTTAGTTCGTATCTTTCACTTCGACGTGGCTAAGACAAAAAGGTATTTTAAAAGTCTTGTAAGGCCCCCGATTCGTGTCTTTGCTGGTCTCAGCCAAGATCTTTAGTTCGTATCTTTCACTTCGACGTGGCTAAGACAAAAAGGTATTTTAAAAGTCTTGTAAGGCCCCCGATTCGTGTCTTTGCTGGTCTCAGCCAAGATCTTTAGTTCGTATCTTTCACTTCGACGTGGCTAAGACAAAAAGGTATTTTAAAAGTCTTGTAAGGCCCCCGATTCGTGTCTTTGCTGGTCTCAGCCAAGATCTTTAGTTCGTATCTTTCACTTCGACGTGGCTAAGACAAAAAGGTATTTTAAAAGTCTTGTAAGGCCCCCGATTCGTGTCTTTGCTGGTCTCAGCCAAGATCTTTAGTTCGTATCTTTCACTTCGACGTGGCTAAGACAAAAAGGTATTTTAAAAGTCTTGTAAGGCCCCCGATTCGTGTCTTTGCTGGTCTCAGCCAAGATCTTTAGTTCGTATCTTTCACTTCGACGTGGCTAAGACAAAAAGGTATTTTAAAAGTCTTGTAAGGCCCCCGATTCGTGTCTTTGCTGGTCTCAGCCAAGATCTTTAGTTCGTATCTTTCACTTCGACGTGGCTAAGACAAAAAGGTATTTTAAAAGTCTTGTAAGGCCCCCGATTCGTGTCTTTGCTGGTCTCAGCCAAGATCTTTAGTTCGTATCTTTCACTTCGACGTGGCTAAGACAAAAAGGTATTTTAAAAGTCTTGTAAGGCCCCCGATTCGTGTCTTTGCTGGTCTCAGACAAGATCTTTAGTTCGTATCTTTCACTTCGACGTGGCTAAGACAAAAAGGTATTTTAAAAGTCTTGTAAGGCCCCCGATTCGTGTCTTTGCTGGTCTCAGACAAGATCTTTAGTTCGTATCTTTCACTTCGACGTGGCTAAGACAAAAAGGTATTTTAAAAGTCTTGTAAGGCCCCCGATTCGTGTCTTTGCTGGTCTCAGCCAAGATCTTTAGTTCGTATCTTTCACTTCGACGTGGCTAAGACAAAAAGGTATTTTAAAAGTCTTGTAAGGCCCCCGATTCGTGTCTTTGCTGGTCTCAGCCAAGATCTTTAGTTCGTATCTTTCACTTCGACGTGGCTAAGACAAAAAGGTATTTTAAAAGTCTTGTAAGGCCCCCGATTCGTGTCTTTGCTGGTCTCAGCCAAGATCTTTAGTTCGTATCTTTCACTTCGACGTGGCTAAGACAAAAAGGTATTTTAAAAGTCTTGTAAGGCCCCCGATTCGTGTCTTTGCTGGTCTCAGACAAGATCTTTAGTTCGTATCTTTCACTTCGACGTGGCTAAGACAAAAAGGTATTTTAAAAGTCTTGTAAGGCCCCCGATTCGTGTCTTTGCTGGTCTCAGACAAGATCTTTAGTTCGTATCTTTTACTTCGACGTAGCTAAGACAAAAAGGTATTTTAAAAGTCTTGTAAGGCCCCCGATTCGTGTCTTTGCTGGTCTCAGCCAAGATCTTTAGTTCATATCTTTCACTTCGACGTGGCTAAGACAAAAAGGTATTTTAAAAGTGATTGGGATGATGGAAGATTGCCTGTGAAATTGTAGTTTCCTCTTACATTCTCTTTTTGAATAACCTCCTAATATGAAGCTGCAACTACTTATATATTTAATTGCAGTCACTTGAGGATGTAAATTGTATATACTCTAACCTGCTGGCTTGTGAAAGTGAATGGACTTCCCTAAGGGGATAGATATTTGCATAGATGAATGCATAATAAAATAGTTAACGAAAACACTGACCAGCTGAAATAAACAAATAATGCTGGGTAATAAAATATATTTCAAGAATATATCTGACAAAACAACAGTGCGAAGAACAAAAATAATACTGGGTAATATAATATATTTAAGAATATATCTTTTTACAAAGCTGACAAAACAACAGGATGAAGAATAAAAATAATGCTGGGTAATAAAATATATTAAAGAATATGTCTTTTTATCAAGCTGACAAAACACCAGGACGAAGAATAAAAATAATATTGGGTAATGAAACATATTAAAGAAGATATCTTTTATAAATCTGACAAAACAACAGGACGAAGAATAAAAATAATACCGGGTAATATAATATATTAAATGATATATCTTTTTATAAAGCTGACAAAACAACAGGAAGAAGAATAAAAATAATATTGGGTAATAAAATATATTAAAGAAGATATCTTTTTATAAAGCTGACGAAACAACAGGACAAAGAATAAAAATATTGGGTAATAAAATATATTAAATAAGATATCTTTTATAAAGCTGACAAAACAACAGGAAGAAGAATGTAAATAATACTGGGTAATAAAACACATTACATAATATATCTCTTCATAAAGCTGACATCACAACAGGTCGAAGAACATAAATAATACTGGGTAATAAAACACATTAAATAATATAACTTCATAAAGCTGACATCACAACAGGTCGAAGAATATATATAATACTGGGTAATAAAATATTTTAAAGAAATTAAAAATATTTCAAATAAAATATATTTCTATAAAGCTGACAAAACAACAGAACGAACTGATGAAATATAACCACAACGCACACCCATAAATAGCGTCAACCTGTCTATATTAAAGCGCGCCAGAAAATAAATGCCTTTCGGGTATTTATAACCTCACCTCGTAACCTCTCCACACACACCGAATCCACGAAATGCCAAAGAAAGAAAGAAAGAAAGAAAGAAAGAGAGAAAGAAAGCAAAAGAGGAAAATTAGGGAAGAATTATGTAAATGGAGATCAGTCAGAATTCCGGGGGAGGACTGTTACGTTTTCCCATGCAATTAACGAATGATGAATCGAGCAAATGCTTTTTTGTTGACCAGGCGGACATGAGTCTTTTTATAGTTTATTTATGACATATTTGTTTTTGATGTTGTTAATAGTTTATATATGACATGTCTGTTTTGACGTTGTTACTTTTTTTTAGAATGATTTATTGTTAATTTGTTCTCTTCATTTATTTATTTCCTTATTTCCTTTCCTCACTGGGCTATTTTTCCCTGTTGGAGCCCCTGGGCTTATAGCATCTTGCTTTTCCAACTAGGGTTGTAGCTTGGATAGTAATAATAATAATAATAATAATAATTGAGGCGCTGTTTAGGCTGACAGAGGAGATTGTAAATGGCCGAAAGGGGAGATTAACTTTAATGAATATATACTTTCATACATATTTAAATAGTATAAATCGATAAAAAATAATGGTAGCTGTCTATTACTCTATTCAAATATATCATCATTATTACATTTTTCTGGTTGACATTTCGAGCTCTTTGGGAAACAAATGACTGACTGTAATGGCTTGGGTTTGTGGACAGAGAGAGAGAGAGAGAGAGAGAGAGAGAGAGAGAGAGAGAGAGAGAGAGAGAGAGAGAGAGAGATAGTAAATGCTATTGATGAAATATCCTAAAATATAATGCAAGAAGCAATAATTTCACAATTCACCCAGAATAAATGTCTATTAGAGAATTTGAGATTAAAAAGTACTTGTGTTATTACTTGTGCTTCTGCAAAATTTAGGAAGCAGGATCCAAAATTACAACAGTGCAGTGAAATATAATAGAAAAAAATATAAATTGAAAACCAAATGTATTTTTATTATGTGTATACATTATATATGTGTATATATATTTATATATATATATATATATATATATATATATATATATATATATATATTTATATATATATATATATATATATATATATATATATATATATATATATATATACTGTATATGTGTGTATACATTATATATATATATATATATATATATATATATATATATATATATATATATATATATATATATAGCCACACTTGCTACTTATTATATAGTGGAGATGTGTGTATGCGTGTGAGTGTGATCACAGAATTAAAATCCCCCCAAAATTGATAGAAAAAGAACACGTAATAGACAACACTCGAGATAAAAAGACCCAAACCATTACTAACGTGAAAGAGATCCAGTACACTTACCATGAGAATTTGAGGCACCTGGCCAAAGCTCTGAGGAAGCTGACCATGGTGACGACGACTTGTGGACGGACGAACGCAGTGACAGACAGGGTAGATGAATCCTCTATGGTTACGCAAAGAATGTGCGTACGTCAACAAGGGCTAATTGGGCAGTCAACACTAGGCATCGTGTCAACCTTGTTTTTACCTCATAATAACTTTTTCAGTTACAATGGGATCAGTTTTCCATTTCTAAAACTGCTTTTCACTATATCACGACATAAATAGCTTTTTGAAAAATACTTATACTTTATATACATATCTATTTATAAGATCCACACACCTGCGTTAGGCAGGAATTTATTTAGTCTCATACGCTTATGTACACCTGTACAGCATATCTTATACTTTGCACTAATTTACACGAAATAAGCATATCTCTTTTCTAAAATTCACTCCACAGATAATAAACACCACCTACAAGGTCTATCGAGATAGAGAGAGATATATCTCCCTGATTATCTCCCAGCATATTTGATTTACAGTCACGATATTTGCAAGATGCAAAATCATCAGATTTTTCTTTAAGCCATTTATTTTTTCACAAGTAATGTTCCTGTAATTATTGCGAAAAAAAAAAATAAGGATTTGCTTGAAAGAGAAACAAATAACAAAAATTGGCATAAAAAATTCGAGGACTAGAAAAAGAATTCTATAAAGAGTATAAAAAGATATTCAAAATGTTCTAAATTTCTAGAAAATATCATCTCTATTTCTTCATTTTCTTCGATTTAGCGAACACTATTGTTATTACCATACATATTCATCACAGGTTCTCAAACTCACGATTCGAACTATTTCAACAAATATCGTTCGTTGTATTTTTTCATATGAATGAACAAACCGCAATTCCCAGAACTTACACAAAAAAACGCAAAGGGTCCATGAAGAAAACATCGAGAGAGAGAGAGAGAGAGAGAGAGAGAGAGAGAGAGAGAGAGAGAGAGAGAGAGAGAGAGAGAGAGAGAGGCCGCATTCCAGTCTTAATGCTCAATGGATTCTAGGTTATTTAGAACCTTTTCTAGGTTATGAGAAATTACACGATGGAAGAAAAAAAAAAAAGCAACAGGTCATCTTCCGTGTTTTTTACTCAGTGGTAGTTTTTTTTTTTTTTTTTTTTTTTGTGCGACTTTCCCCGTTTCGGAAGGGAAGACAGATACTCGTCTCAAAGAAGAGGTCCAGGTCAGCATTGGAAACTGACCATCATCAGAACAAAGCAATTATACACTCGGAGGCTACTAAACAATAAACTGTTTATTTGTAATTCATCTATTTTATGGAAATTACTCATATGTTATAATATTACTACGAAATTTTAACATATTTTTCATCATATTCCATTACGGGCTAAATTGGAAAAATATCTTATATAACACCATATAACGAATATTATTACAGTATTCGCCTAGATACGCCTCATCTGAACTAGGCAATTATATACTCGGAGGCTATTAAACAATAAACAGTTTATTTGTAATTATTATTATTATTATTATTACTAAATGCTAAGCTACAATCCTAGTTGGAAAAGCAGGATCCTATAAGCCCAGGGGCCCCAACAGGGAAAATAGCTCAGTGAGGAAAGGAAACAAGGAAAAATAAAATATTTTAAGAATAATAACAACTTTAAAATGAATATTTCCTAAATAAACAATAAAAACTTCACCAGAACAAGAGAAAGAGAAACTAGATAGAACAGTGTGCCTGAGTGTACCCTCAAGCAAGAGAACTCTAACCCAAGACAGTGGAAGACCATGGTACAGAGGCTATATCACTACCCAAGACAAGAGAACAATGGTTTGATTTTGGAGTGTCCTTCTCCTAGAAGAGCTGCTACCATAGCTAAAGAGTCTCTTCTACCCTTACTAAGAGGAAAGTAGCCACTGAATAATTACATTGCAGTAGTTAACCCCTTGGGTGAGGAAAAATTGTTTGGTAATCTGTAAAGAATAGGCCAGACTATTCAGTGTATGTGTAGGCAAAGGGAAAGAACCGTAACCAGAGAGAAGGATCCAATGAAGTACTGTCTGGCCAGTCAAAGGATCCCATAATCACTCTAGCGGTAGTATCTCAACAGGCGGCTGGTGCCCTGGCCAACCTACTACCTGTAATTTATTTATTCTATGGAAATTACTCATATTTTATCAATTACAACGAAATTTAAAATTCTTTCGTCATATTCAAGTAAGAGCCAAATTGAACAAATATCTTGTATAACGTCATACTACATGTAATATATATATATATATATATATATATATATATATATATATATATATATATATATATAGTGTGTGTGTGTGTGCATGTGTACATGTACAGTATGTATGTAAAGTTTGTGTGCATATATATACATATACAGTATATATATAAATATCTAGATATAGATACTATACATACACACACACACACACACACACACACACATATATATATATATATATATATATATATATATATATATATATATATATATATATATATTAAATAATACAGTACTTGCTTAGATATGCTTCACTCACAGCTCCAAACCGCCCGACCGCCCACGAAG
>NC_090750.1:74324891-74334891 GCF_036898095.1 Palaemon carinicauda
GTTAAAGTATATCCACACTTTAATACTTGATCAAACAGCAATATGAAAATAAATTTAATTTCGCAATTTCAAAAGCTGAACAAAAAAGGAAATAAATATAAGAGGAAATAAAAATAAAAATTAAACGATTTTTGGAACCAAAGGTATGTCTGTCTACTTGAGAGCAATCTAAAACCATAAAAAAAGTCATATTCCCGCCAAGTGACCCGTGAAGTGACCTACACCTTAGCTACCCAAATGACCTTACGAGGACTTTAAGCATAAAATCTAATCTCTCTCTCTCTCTCACTCTCTCTCTCTCTCTCTCTCTCTCTCTCTCTCTCTCTCTGCACTTGCCGGGGCACTTCGCTCCACCTTTGACCTTAAGATTTTCTTTTCTGTCTGCAGCAGCGTCAGCAAATTGGCCGGGTGACTGAGGGCGGGAAACGATCGTCCTTCCCACAGTTTAGGCTTTAATGACTAATGAGCCCACATTCCCCACAGACCACATTCCCCACCACATATCTCCTCCCCTTTGAAAAATGAATATTATGCTGGTAGTTCAGAAAACATATATCCTAATATGTTTCAGACGCTCTAACCACAACACCCTTAGCGAGAAGCCAGAATTCAATCCCACAGAGAGGGAACAACTTTAGTCTGTGCCATGAAGAAACTAAAATCTAGTTTTTCTGGTGATATAAGAAATGAATTAAGTTGACTGAGGTGGGTCGCTGATAAGATGAGCAAAGAACACGGGGTTAGGAACTCTACTTTGTCGGCAACTTTAGAATAATTTTCGAAGCGAGCGACCTTCGCCTACTATGCAGTTCCCACAAAGTTCTTTTAGTTGATGGGTTACTGGTCCGATGTCAGGATTTCAATGGTTTCACGTGAGCTTACCCTTTCTTACCCCTGGATCGTGGAAAGGTACGGGTTCATATAGACCTACCTAAGTAAGTCCATCAAGTACTTAAAAGAGCCTTGGGCCTATTTACATTGAAGGACCGCAGAGAAGTTTTACAAAGCAGTTCTTCTGATCTATTGTATTTTAGCGTCTAAATTTGCCTTCCAACTTACACGTTCTCATATCGAATTCAATAAGACTTGAATGTTTTCAAGACAGAATCACCTTAATGCTTTTCTCAAATAACTTCCGTGAGAACCACTCGCAACGTATTATTGAAATTCAGTGTTCTTGAACACTGCCAATTGCGTCATCAACAGTCATATGGACATACTATCAGAATGAAAAGCCGAGCCAGTTACCCGTAAACCAATTACAACTTATTTCTTCAGCAAGCACGGGAATTTTGCAGTTGACCTTCAATATGAGCACCACCTGTATTGCAAATTCATGGAGCCCTCACGTCGTAAGTGACGTCCAGAAATACCATAAATAATGAAAATTCACAGAGGATGTACAATATATTAAATGGAGGTATACAAGCATCTTATCTATGCATGTATCAAAACGTTTTTAAACTATATATTTTTTTTATATATATATATATTTCGTTAAATACTGTATAAGTTCATATCAATAGTTTTGTAATAGCATAATTACGCAAATGTAAATTAATAAAATGTAATTGTATTTTCATAATAAAAGATAAAAAAAAATAATGAAGCTGAATTCATAAAATTACAATCAAACAAAAAACCCAAAAGCAATCGGACCTAAAAATATATATTTTTAGAAATATCATCTGATTTTTATGAGATCAATAAGATTAAAAAATGTGTGAAAACCCTATAATAATTCGCTTGGTTAAACGTCAGCAAGGAAAAATCCAAAAAGTAATAAGTTCGGAATCACAGAGATATATATATATATATGATGTAAATTGCAGTTCGTGGATTCGTGCGTGGGAACTCCCCGAACTCACGTATGGACTGAGACAAATAACTGAGAATTTAAGGGAATCTGTATGTGCAGAGAGAGAGAGAGAGAGAGAGAGAGAGAGAGAGAGAGATGATAACATCGTCTATAAGTATATAATTTATAATCCTTATATGGAGACGTTGCTGCAATATTTTTTTTCTTTTTAGAAAAAAAATAACATTAAACAGGAAGGAATACACACACATTATATATATATATATATATATATATATATATATATATATATATATATATATATATATGCTATACACACACACACATATATATATATATATGTATATATATGTATATATATATATATATACATATATATACATATATATACAATATATATATATGTATATATATATATATATATATATATATATATATATATATATATATATATATATGCTATACACACATATATATATATATATATGTATATATATACATATATATACATATATATACAATATATATATATATATGTATATATATATATATATGTGTGTGTGTATAGCCTATATATATATATATATATATATATATATATATATATATATATATATATATATATAGGCTATACACACACACACACACACACACACACACATATATATATATATATATATATATATATATATATATATATATATGTGTGTGTGTGTGTGTGTGTATAGCCTATATATATATATATATATATATATATATATATATATATATATATATATATATATATATATATATAGGCTATACAAACACACATATATATATATACATATATATATATATCCATATATATAAACATAAATATAAATATATAAATATATATATACATATATATATACACACACACACACACACACATATATATATATATATATATATATATATATATATATATATGTGTGTGTGTGTATATAAAGTATTCAAAGAAATCCGGTTTAAAAGACAACTCTTAACAAAACCAAGAATGCGACACCTCGAGACCATTTAAGGCGCAGAAACTCACACGTCGACCAACGAAGTAAAACAACAAAAAACGTAAAGAGGGAAGATAAAAGGAATGATATAAAAAAAACGTTCTTGTAACACCTCAAGGACAAATTCCGCTTAATGTTACCAATAAAGGGCAGAATATCCGAGTCATTCCGTGATTTTAACGACCTGCTTTGTGCGCCATTAAAAAAAAAAAAAAAAAAAAAAACTGTCAGTGCTGATTTTCTCCTTCTAGTCTCTTTTGTGAGTATATGACCACTGATTCTGCAACGCCATCTTACCTCTGTTTGCTTGTTTAACTGAATGGTTCCATTTCGCGAGTGCTTGCTAATAGGTAATACAAAGCTAGTTACGTATATTCATAAGTTCATAAGTGCAGGTAATTGCTAATACAGGTCATCTACATACAAGTTGAAGAGAACTTATCCCTGCATAGAAACTTTTAAAAATAGTTTTCAGATTTACTGGAAAACGGAAATTTGTTTATAAGATTGAATGAAGTAAGTTTTGAAGACGAATTTAGTTGACAAAAATACATAAACACCTGACTGATTAAAAAATTACATAAACAACTGAGTCTATCTTACTCTTAAATGCCGGAGCTTTGCTAATCACACCGCGGAAACAGAATTTGTGCCTGGTTATAATTATCGAGGTTGAAAAGGTCAAGGAGAAGACTAGGTCAGAAGGAGGAGGAGGAGGAGGAGGGAGGAGGAGGAGGAGGAGACAATGATGGAAGGGGTGGGAAGAGGGATATCCCTAAAAGGAAGAGAATAGAAGCCAGGGAAGTTCATGTACAGGTGAAGGTCGTTAGAAGGTTGTAACTCATGAATGGATAGGCAGGCGAGAGAGAGAGAGAGAGAGAGAGAGAGAGAGAGAGAGAGAGAGAGAGAGAGAGAGAGAGAGAGAGAGAGAGAGAGAGAGAAGCATTCGTATGAAAAGAAAATTGATAATTAAAAAGAAAAATTACGATAGTTGCTGATGCATCACAAAATAAAAAAAAATATCCTTAGCGATGTAGATAAAATTGCTTAAAAATTATTAAAGAAATTTAATGCGACTTTCATATACTGTTGCAAATATTGAGTGAAAGGTGAATAATGATTATTTGCTTAGGAGTACTGTGGTTTTATTTATTCATTAAAATCAGACTACAGAATCACACATTGAAATGAAATAAAATATATTTATATCCTACAGTGATCTAATCAGCGTGGTCATGCAGATACAAAATTGGTTATAAGTCATATGTCTACTTGTAGGTTTGTACATAATTAACATCAATTGTTGGCGATCCTAAATACAAATAATAATGATGATCATGGCGACGCACAATCTGCTATTGTCATTTGTAGTGAAACAACAAATGATAAATGACGAAAATATAGGTTAGACACAACGAATGATAATTGACGAAAACATAGCTTAGACCTTTCCAAGATGGAGAGGTACAAGATCCGTGTCATGGGTAAATGGAATGATAATTAGATTAATTCTAAGGATTCAACTGGAATGATTGAGAGGCTGTTCTGATAAAGTTACTGGATGGCAAAACCTGTACAAACTATAAACAGTTGGACACAGGAATCCCAGGCACACCTAGCTCCAAAGGAATGCACCATGCCACACCGTTACTTTGCGGCGAGTAACCAAACAGATAGTGTAAGAAGAGATGACAGAGGTGGTGATCTGGGCTAAACGCAGGATCTCGCCATGCAGTAAGGGTGTAGCTGAATGCATTTATTCAGAGTAAGGTGTACCAGGAATTCTTGTGTCCAACTGTACATATGATTTTTCCCTGTAAGTTTGTGCTTTAGATCATTTCCGCTTTTCCATAGAAAATAATGAGAAAAAAACTTTCATAGAAATAACTAAAATTATGAAAAAATAAAGACGATAGTTAACAATGACGTCACAGTAAAGAAATCACATTATTACATATTTGAATTATTTTGCTTCGTTAAGCATAAACGAACAACTTTCTTTTGAGAAGTGGGCTATAATACGAGGAGGATTTGGTTAGATTTGGGATGGGACCAGATTATATATACATCCAGTTTGATACGTATCCAGATTCCAGGCTTGTGTGTGTCCAGATTGAATAGGCCTACGTATCCAGATTTGTACAGTAGGGCAGGTTATTCTTGAATATTCTGAGCGGTTTTTAAGTTAGCCAGTTGAGCCAAGCATTTTTCAAGTGGGACAGCTCATCCAATCATTTTTAAGTGGTGCAGTTATGTTAAGCATTTTCCAAGCCAGCCATCCCTTAAGCTGGGATTGTAAGTTGAGCAAACTCCAAGTAAGGCAGTTAAATCAAGCATTCTTCAAGTCGGGCAATGAATCCAAGCATCTTTAAAGCTGGACAGTTAAGCCAAGCATACTAAGAGTGAGAGTTAATAGAAGTATCCTTTAATGAGTGAAGTAAAGCAAAGCATTCCTCAAAATGTAAAGTTAAACTAAGATTCCTTCAAGAAGGGCAGTCAAGACAAGCATCTTTCAAGCGGTGTAGCTAAGCCATATATCGTTTAAGGCGGCCAGTTAGGCCAAGTCGAACATACTTCAAGTAGTGCTGTTAAGAAAAGCCTCTTTCAAGCTGGTCAGTTAAACTAGGCTTTTTTTTTTAAAGTCGTGAATAGCTTAGTCATGTATCTTTCAATCTGGGCAGCTAAGCTAAGTATATATGTTAAGTCAGACATATTTCACGATGGTCAGTTAAACCAAGAATTTTTGTAGCCAGGTAGTTAAACCAAGCATTTTTGTAGCCAGGTAGTTAAACCAAGCATTTTTGTAGACAGGTAGTTAAACCAAGCATTTTTGTAGACAGGTAGTTAAACCAAGCATTTTTGTAGCCAGGTAGTTAAACCAAGCATTTTTGTAGCCAGGTAGTTAAACCAAGCATTTTTGTAGACAAGTAGTTAAACCAAGCATTTTTGTAGACAAGTAGTTAAACCAAGCATTTTTGTAGTCAGGCAGTTAAACCAAGCATTTTTGTAGCCAGATAGTTTAGCCGAACATTCTTCAAGACGGGTATTTAAGCCAGACATCTTGCAAGCCATGCAGTTAAGCCAAATATTCTTCATGCATGGGAATTAAGCCAAGCATCCTTGAAGCTGGGAAGTTGCCGCAAACATCCTTCATGTTGGACAGTTAAGCAGAGCATCTTTCAACTTGGGAAGTTTAGCCAAGCATTCCTCAAGCCTGGTAGTTAAGCAAAGCATTCTACAATATGGACAGTTAAGTCAACCATCTTTCAAACTATAGTCGATTTTTTTAAACCTGGCAAACTTGCACTAAACTTGCACTTAGCTGGTTGTCGCTGATTGGATGAGTGTCGTGTTGTCCGAATCTCTCAGTTTTGTTTTCACACTGTTTTAGAATTGTGATTATAGGGTCATAGAGTGAGTTAAGAGCCAAGTTATGTAATGTTATGTAAATACCAG
The DNA here is from genome assembly GCF_036898095.1 of Palaemon carinicauda. Classification (NCBI taxonomy): domain Eukaryota; kingdom Metazoa; phylum Arthropoda; class Malacostraca; order Decapoda; family Palaemonidae; genus Palaemon; species Palaemon carinicauda. The sequence goes on from NC_090750.1 coordinate 74,331,198, forward strand.
TTGTAATAAAACGTAAGTATTAAGAACTTACATACTGAATTATTATTTAATAGTTAACAGTTATGAAACAACACTTACCGAAGCTGTAGACTAGAGATATGTTTCAAACGCATGAACTTTAATGTTTAAATTTCTAGCTAGATTTTTAGTGCTATCATGCCATTGGTTGTTTGAAAAAAAAAAAAATAATTATTGTACATTGCTGATGTTGTATAACGCCTAAGAACAAAATAATATCGTAGAAATGTAAGCTTGTCAGAAAATTTGGGGTGGAGGAGTTGTGGGAGGAACAGCCACGGGCTTGACAGAAAGTTGACGTACTCTCAGCGGGAGGTTCAAATGCGGGTTGTGGTGTTTTTGTCTTCATAAAATAATAATTAAGATGTTTATATATCATAATGTTTGTTTTTTTGCATTTCAAAAGTACTGCTCACGGAATTTCATTAATGTTTTAGGATATGTATAAAGGCAAATTACATAAATTGTATTTATTCGTACCATTTCCTGGCTGGTGTGCCACTCTCTATATAAAATGACATTAAATTTACTGTTCCTCAAGTAGAAATTTTCAAATATGTCCTATTACAGTTGGGTTTTCTTTATCTCGCGTCCATCTTATTTTTAGATAGACCTTAATTATATTATATTTTGTAAATCATAAGACTCCCCATGAATAATAAGAGCAGAGCCCTTATATTTGAGATTGTTAGCTGTCATGTTGTCTTTTGTTCCATCTCAATAAACTTATAGCAGTTTTCAATAGTACAGGGAAACAAAAGGTTCTTAGGAACTTAAATTTTAAGTATATTTTCATGACTGTTCATTTTAATAATACAGTAGCTGTATTAGGCAATAATGGCATTAATGAAGAGAAAAGTCAATAATAATATTAAAAATTATAACAACAGTAAGAGTCACAACAAAGTAAACAACAACTAAGTATTGATAACAGTAGTAATAATAATGCATCAATTAAAGGCGTCAGAATTATATAAACAAAAGTATCGATAACAGTATTCAGGGTCATGGATGATAATAAAGTATCATCAGTATCATGTTAACAGAAGTATCAATAACAACATGAAATACAGCTAGAATTTTAGTCCAGTGTCTGAGCATCTTCATCACTACTGTCATCAGTAGTGCTATCATTCAAGTCAATTACAAACTCATCAAGTAACTTATCAAATGCTGAATCTTTGGCACGATACAATTCTTTGATTCTCTTGACATGTTCTATAGCATTTTGCCAGTGCTGTGGCGTCACATGATCAACTGCTTCTTTTGTAATTTTTTCAACAATTTTCAGAGACTGGTCGCTATTAGAATTACGTTTTTTTATTTCTGTCTTCACTTGGGCCCAGATAAGTTCGATAGGGTTGAAAATGCAGTGATAGGGAGGTAGGACGAAGCACTTTATGGCCATAGTGAGCAGCAATTTCATCTATTTCGTACTTTTGAATTTCCTTGTGGCGCTGGCAGAGCTGAAGAAGTTCGAGTTTTGTAAAAGAAGGGTCATGGTCAATGTTATTTAGAACCAACCAGTCTATGATTTGGGCTTTTCTGTTGCTACTTGTCGGGACCTTGTTGATTATTTTAGAGTGATAAGGAGCATTATCGATGATGATAAGGGACTCCTTCTTGATATTAGGAAGAAGTTGTTCTTCTAACCACATTTTGAACCTTTCGTTATCCATCGAGTCATGGTAATCACCCTTTGATCCGTTTTTTGATTTGAACATAAGCAATGCTCCCGGTACAAAACCCTCATCACTTCCTGCATGTACTATTATAAACCTTGAGCCTCTCCCTGACTTCGTTTTCGGTCCTACTGATCCATCTTCATTAGTCCAGCACTTTTCGACGGTGAGGTTCTGGTTCACCCAAGTCTCGTCCACGAATACCTCCGGTCTTGGCTTTGGACTCTCTCGATTTCTCTTCAGTTCTCTAAGATACTTGTTCTTGTTATGATGATGTCCTGTCTCTCCATGAGTATCTTTCTTCCGCTTGTGACTTTCTTGTACCTAAAACCAAGATTCCTGACTATTTTGTAGAGGGAACTTCTCGAACCAGTAAAATTAGTAGGAGGTTCCCGAACTTTTGCCAACAAATTTGCTAATGTAGGAAGGTCTCCTCTGTCATAAAAGGATAGGATCTCTCTCCTAACACAATCTCTGTCGAAACTATCAAGATTATCAACAACAGTCGATTTCCTTTTCCGGGGCAAGGGTGAATGAATTATACCGTCTGAAGATTTCATCTTCTCAGATTTGATGCGATAGATAGTTCTCTCTGAAACTTGAGTTGCTGTTGCTGTCGCCTTAATGATTTCTTTCATTGTCTTGCTAGGGCCCTGTGAATTGAAATATTGAAAAACATTCATTATTATATTACGGCACTGACTGGTAAGCCTACTGCCAGCAGCATGTATATGCCTGGTGTTTGAAGTGCCTTCATCTTTGCTTTGTTCCATATCGTCTCTTGTGGCCATGGCTGAAATAGGTGAAATCGACAGTGAGCCAATTGCTCGATAGCAGATTCTAAGCTGATTGATGGTGGCGGTGTGTGCAGACGACAACTCGCCGGCTGTTCCTTTCTCAACTCCTCCACCCCAAATGTTTCGGCAAGCTTACATTTCTACGATAGTATTTTGTTCTTAGGCGTTATACAACCTTCAGCAATGTATAATCAATACGTTTTGCTTTTTTCCAAACCACCAATGGCACGTTTGCGCTAAAAATCAAGCTAGAAATTTAAACATTAAACTTCATGCGTTTGAAACATATTTCAAGTCTACAGCTTCGGAGAGTGTTGTTTTCATAACTGTTAACTATTATATAATAATTTGGTATGTAACTTCTTAATACTTACGTTTATTACAACTGGTATTTACATAACATTACATAATTTGCCTCTTATCTCAATCTATGGCCGTATAATCACAATTCTAAAACAGTGTGAAAACCAAACTGAGATATTCGGACAACACGACACTCATCCAATCAGCGACAACCAGCTAAGTGCAAGTTTAGTACAAGTTTGCCAGGTTTAAAAAAATCGACTATAGGCAATTAAACCAACTATCATTCAAGCTGGGCAACAAAGCAAAGATTTCTTCCAGCCAGGCAGTTAAATCAAGCCTCTTTCAAGTTGGGTACTTAAGAAACACATTCTTCAAGACGGACAATTAAGCCAAGCATCCTTCATGTTGTGCAGTTAAGCCAAGCTTCCTTTATGTCGTGCAGTTAATCCAAGTATTCTTTATGCTGTGCAGTTAAGCTAAGCATCCTTTATGTTGTGCAGTTAAGCCAAGCTTCCTTTATGTTGTGCAGTTAATCCAAGTATTCTTTATGTTGTGCAGTTAATCCAAGTATTCTTTATGTTGTGCAGTTAAGCTAAGCATCCTTTATGTTGTGCAGTTAAGCCAAGCTTCCTTTATGTTGTGTAGTTAATCCAAGTATTCTTTATGTTGTGCAGTTAAGCTCAGCATCCTTTATGTTGTGCAGATAAGCCAAGCATCCTTTATTTCGTGCAGTTAAGCCAAGCATCCTTCGAGCTGCCCAATGAAGCCAAGCTTCCTTCAAGTTGGGAAGTTGAACAATCATCATTCAAGCCTGGTATGTATGCCAAGTGTCCTTCATGCCTGGCAGTTTACCTAAGCGTCCTTCAAGTTGGGTAATTGATCCAGATGTAG
>NC_090750.1:74337391-74342391 GCF_036898095.1 Palaemon carinicauda
GTAGTCGATCAGTACCATTCTCTCTCTCTCTCTCTCTCTCTCTCTCTCTCTCTCTCTCTCTCTCTCTCTCTCTCTCTCTCTCTCTCTCTAAACGCATGTTACTACTCTCCATCTTCGTATCTCTCAAATCCCCATTTCATAAGTTAACAAATCAAGTTTATACATCGTAATACATGACACAAATTTCAATACAAACTTTATATCAATTGTAGTAGTTTATTAATATAGCTTCACTTATTTTCCTAAAAATAATAATTAAAGCGCAAACAAATCAAACTCCCAAAATAATGAAGAGAATACATTTGGATACTCAGTTGAACGAAAAGTCCTCTCGTCCTATCCTGCAATCCTATCCCCCGTATACAAATACATTGTGTAACCCGGATCCTTTAAAGACAGTTTCTCGTTATTAAATCCTTGTCGCCTGGCAGAGCCTTTCACAACAATTGAGATTAAATGGCCAATTTAACTTCCTTGGTCACAACTAATAGTTGGTCAGATGACAAGTTTTTTTTTTTAGATTTGTTTATCAGTAAATAACAGGAACAAAATCTTTTCAAGTATTTTGCGCACGCAACTTTGAAATTAGTCTCTTCTGAGATTTAAAATGGGTGTGCCTTGCTAAGTTTCGAATTCCAAATGAGAATGGCTCGTATACATCAAAGTTACTGTAAAATTATGTCTTTTCTAAAGTCGGTACATTTCTGAGAAAACTTAGAAGAGGCTGATTTGCTTCCATCAATCACAATCTTTTTCCCGAAAGTTCAAAATGGAGTCGACCTGGTTACTAGTGTGTAATTTGAGCTCTGAAATTTAAACACTCTACCTAAACGCATCCTTCCACTCTAATAGCAGTTATGCGAGATAAAGTAAAGAACGAGAGAAACAAGAGTAACGAAAGATGAATAGGTAATGAAATAAATATTTAATTACAGATTTAAGAAAATGTATTAAAATAAACAAAAAGGCTTAAACTAAATATAGTATGATGTCACTTAGGTTTATGTAAAATTTACATCCTTACAATTCGTCTAAACTCTCTCTCTCTCTCTCTCTCTCTCTCTCTCCTCTCTCTCTCTCCTCTCTCTCTCTCTCTCTCTCTCTACTTTCATTCGCCTGCTTCGTGTTGCCATTTTCAATATTTTACATTATTTTCTTACTCATTTAAATTTTCTAAGTTAAACGTGCCCCGAATATTTCCATCCTATGAACAAGAACGTCAGCATATTTCTCGCCCTGTTATCTTGTCCTTCAAGACAAAGATTTTCCATCTCATAAATCACAATAATGTAGAGCAAATCATGGGTATGAATCATGCTAAACTCTCCCCACGCCCATCCCCACCCCGTCTCTCTCTCTCTCTCTCTCTCTCTCTCTCTCTCTCTCTCTCTCTCTCTCTCTCTCTCTCTCTCTCACTTGAACGATAGCAACATCATACATAATAACTAAAATTATCTAAAACCTTCACACATACATTCCTATACATGATAACCATAGATACCAATAAACAGGTTAACTAACTAAATGACCCAGTATAAAAAAAGCTTTATGAAGTAATAAATTATGTAAATACAACAAAGCAAACCCTACTCGCCAACCAGCAGTGACAGCTTAATTATTACTTCTAAAGGTCTCAAAAGATCTCATATTGCCTCACTCTAATGATATACTCAAGTCCATCTCATTAAGTCTTACAATTGTCTCCATATCTCGCGTAGCTAAGCACTTTCACCTTAGACCGTAATTCCCTTTCCTCAACCGACTCTTCCATTTCCTTGGCCGCCTCAATTATCCGTCTATCTTGCAATTCAACTTTTTCAAAAATGAATTTTCTATTGTAACAGATGGCCTCAAAAGAGATGCTCCGGATTGCACGACGTGAAAGTGGTAAAAAGATTTTCAGTGGCCAAATTGCTTGTCTGTTTTACTTTTGAGTTCCTCAAAAATAAAATACATGGAATTTTCCACAAAGGTTCACCATTGTTCATGGAATGTACCGTTGCCAGATTAGCTTCTTTTTTATTCCACTTGCTTAAAGGATTTTCTGCTGGCAGCAATAACCTCAATAACATAGATAACATATTTGACAAAAGTTTGATTTTAATTCATCTCTTTTCCGAAAAAGTTCGCCATTTCCATGGAATGTACCGTTGAACAGATTAACTTGATTTTCCCCACTTGTTAAATGGTTACCTGCTAGCAGCAATAACTGCAATATTATCGAATAATTTTCATAAATTTTACTAACACATTTGACAAGTCTGATTCTGGTTTACCTCTGGACTACTTTCGAGAGAGAAAAAAAAAATTCTTACTTTTTCCTGCTACTTTTAACTGTCCACAACACTCCCTAGATTCGTCCATCTATCCTCGACCGGCTATTTTTTTCTCCTATCCTTTTACTATCGGAACAAGAAGTTTCTCACGGTTGACGGCTAGTCGTAAATATAGGCGTGACGCCCGAAATTCTCAATTATCCTGCAGAGGCTCAAGGACGCGTAAATAGGGAGTTTAAATTGGTATTTTTTTCCTCGTTTTGTTAATAAATCAACAAAGGATTTAATGGACTGCTGCTTCATGTCTCTGTCACTGTCACTGTCTGCTTTTCTGCCTCTTTCCCTCTCTCTCTCTCTCTTAAGGACCAATTAACATCTGGGTTGTGATGCCATTTAATTCCCTTAATTAAATATCTAATAGAAATAGAAATAAATTCATCGAATAGATTAGTTGTTAGATGAATAAAGAAATATGCAATCAGATCTATTTAGGGATAAACAAAATATTAACAAATAAATAAAACAACAAGCACTGTATTTTCAATCAAAGCCAATCCTTGGCCAGCACATGAGTAATGAGAAATTCTAACCACGCACAGCAAAAAAAACTATTAATAGCTGATGTTCATACAATTCAAACACCAGTCAGTGACATTTCAGATTTCAATTCGAACAACAGATACATCAACCGGACCTGGATGCAGGGGGGGGGGGGGGAGGGGGTAAAGTCTTGTTGCTCAAGGCGTGGGAGAGTTTTGGAGTAAGACTTGATGAAAGAGAAACTGAAGGACTCTGAAGGAGTGGTGGAAGGACTGCGGGGAATCCTTGAGAACCACTGGCTGGGCCTTGAGTCTCTCTTGGGGGCAATTACCAAGAGTAATTACCGGCAGATCATTAAATGATCGAGCCATGTCTCGGTTCCAGGAGACAGTTATCTGAACACGCGGAACTGCGTCATTAACTATTTAACACCCGACAAATCCAACGAAGACAACACCCCCCCCCCCCCTTGGTACGTCCGTTTGTCCTAAAAACTCTCCAAAAAACAGACCATCTTATATAACCGGAACTTAGGACTCCATCCTGTTCTTTAACAAAAGGCAGTTGGATTCATTAATTCCAGTACACTTTTTGGGCAGCAAGGAGACTGTGTGTGTGTGTGTGTGTGTGTGTGTGTGTGTGTGTAGATTGCCTTACCTTATGCAAGACACGGGCTCTTGCCAATGGGCAGCCCGTAATCAAGGAGACACCAGTGTACGGAAATTAATGAAGCCAACTGTACCCCCTATGTTTCTTTATCTCCACTCCAACATTCTTGGGGATTTTCGGGGTGGGTCTTGGAGCCTCAGGTAATTGCGCTTTCGTGTCTGTGACGCTCGCAGGGTGCAACTGAAGCCCATTAATTTAAATAAAATCGTCCGAATGAGAACATGGTCGACTAATTAAGACATAAAAGAGAAAAATCTTTTCGGGAATAAAAGCACATCAACAAAATTTATTGTACAACCAAGAACAGTTACAATGATTGCTTCACGGGTGTAAAAGTTTAGAGGGCAGTTTGGCAGGAGTACTAATCACTTAATTAGGGAAACGTTAGAAACTGTAAACTATTTGCAAATACGGACGTCATTGCTCAAAAAAATAAATCCAGAAACGTTAGAAATTGTAAACTATTTGCAAATACGGACGTCATTGCTCAAAAGAGTAAATCCAGAAACAGAAATTGTCAACTATTTGCAAATACGGACGTCATTGCTCAAAAGAGTAAATCCAGAAACGTTAGAAAGTGTAAACTATTTGCAAATACGAACGCCATTTCCCAAAAGAGTAAATTCAAATTGCACAAACCTAAAGTAAGACTGGAATTATAACAAGCCATGGTTTTGGAATCTTCTAATGCTTAACCAACCTTACAATCGAGATTCAGTTACAATATGACTGAGCTATATTTAATCTATTTCAAAGAGGATAGAAAGATGCTCAGCCTGAGCACAAACACAAGTATCTCCAGTGATAACCGAACACTCCCATCAACGCCACCCTGATGGACGAAGGCCTGGGGAAAACGAAGGCCTCAGGAAAGTTCCACACCTACAAACGCCTTCGTAATTATTTACGCTCAAAGCCATTCTTTCTGAAGGCTGTCGCTACGCAAGAGAGAAAAATCACATAATTACCACAATGAGATGTTTGAATGTTGTCATGTGATATATTAGTTTAATCAAATTGTCAGATGTTCTGATAGGCTCTTCCAGAGGCTATAGTCGGGTAGCATCCGCTTAGCAGTTAATTGCCATTGTGGGACTGAGGTTGTCATTCTTCTAACTGACAAGAGATAATTTTGCAGTTGTGAGAAGGCACCACGACTAGGCTTCAAAATCCCTTTCCCATTTTTTATTTATTTATTCTTTTTTTAATCAACCCGTGGCTTTGTTATGTTCAGTCCACCAATGATTTTGAAAGGCCATTATACTGTGACCCTAAGAAAACGAGAAAAAAAAAAGTTTCTTGTCAGTTGCAAGTACTGATATATAGAACTCATGAAAGCATAAAAAATAAAAAAATAAATAATGAGATATAATTCTGCCAATAGCGTTTAATCAAAGTTAGCATCGTTATTTTTATTTACAATTTATAAAAAACTAGTATGAATACGTGCTTTACAATGCACAAACGTGCTCGCACAAACAATCATATGTGAGATCTCTTCTCAAGCTATGAACA
>NC_090750.1:74347391-74352391 GCF_036898095.1 Palaemon carinicauda
ACTTGTTGATAATGAAATTTCGTGCTACGGAAACAAGGGATTATGAAGTAACTGACAAAAGCAGATGGTATCGAAATATTATTATTCTAGGAACCCTCTATATGTATCTACACACACACATACACACACACACACACATATATATATATATATATATACATACATATATATATATATATATATGTATATATATATATATATATACATATATATATATATATATATATACATATATATATGTGTGTGTGTGTGTGTACATATACATAACATATGTGCATGAATATTCTATACTCTTAGGTTCCCGTACATGAGGAATAACATCAACTGAGCAAGTTTATATAACAGAAATTGTTCCTAAGAAATATATGAAAAACTATAACAAATAAGTTTCAAGCATTTGAAAAAAGGGGCTGGGGCAGCGAGGATTCATTTAGCTTTACAAATTGCCTTCGACTCACATCCATTATTACTTTTATACTAACGTGTATTTCTTTCACCTTATACAACAAAAGCATCCTTCCTCTCTGGAGCTGTTAACCTTTCTCTTACCGATCTTACGGGGCTAATATTATTATCATTATTACTAGCTAAGCTACAGCCCTAATTGGAACAGCAGGATGATATAAGCCCAAGGGATCCAACAGGAAAAAAGAAAAGCCCAGTGATGAAAAGAAATAAAGATATAAATAAACTATATTAGAAGTTATGAACAATTAAATTAAAATATTTTACGAACAGTAACAACATTAAACAGATCTTTTATATATAAAAAATAAAAAAGACTTATGTCACCCTGTTCAACATAAAAACATTTGCTGCAAGTTTGAACTTTTAATAGTTTAGAACGAAGTCTAAAATAATAAGAGATAGAGAATCAATAGCCACAATTTGATGGATTGGTTGAAAGAAAGACATTAAATAAGGAAATGATGCATGGATTAAGAATCCTATATCATCTCAAACTGTATCTTTTGTATTGGATTCTGTAACTAAAAATTACAGTGTGAGAAGGGCGTTGAGGAGAGAGTGGAGAAACGAAGTTAGAGATTGAAGAGCAATAAGTTATCTAAATCATTCCCACAACTTTACTGTACATTCGCTTTCTCTCTCTCTCTCTCTCTCTCTCTCTCTCTCTCTCTCTCTCTCTCTTAGTATTCATCCAAAGATTGTTATAACAGATTAACTACATAACTTTTCTGTTTCTGATCTTTAGGCATCAAATATTAAATAAAAGTCATTACAGAGAGAGAGAGAGAGAGAGAGAGAGAGAGAGAGAGAGAGGCAAAATAGAACCTTCAAAGTAAATATATCTCTCTCATATTCAAGAATTAACTAACAGAAAAACACATTCACTTTTCATATTTAGAAACAAAAGCAAGCGAAAAAGAATAATACTAAGACACCTTTCATAACGCAAAACAAGTAGAAAAAAATGACTTAATAATGCATATGTGAATGTCATCTCCCCAGGCAAAAAACGATGCAACAAGAGGAAAGTCCCACATATATTCAGACCTCAAGGTATACAGGATGACTTCAGAATATAAATTGTTAAGAATACAAGCAAAAAATATATATATCAATGTTGCGTAATATGAAGCAACAGTTATGCATTGCGTGTATTGTAACATCACAAAAGAATATCATTCAAAGTAACATAATTTGAAATGTAAAATGAGGACAAGGTCGAGAGAGAGAGAGAGAGAGAGAGAGAGAGAGAGAGAGAGAAAGAGAGAGAGAGAATGATATCCTAGTAACAGAGATTCTTTCGACTACAAATAAATGCCACAATCTGCTCAATGATAATATCCTTACCAGCAAAGGAAATTAACTTATCAATTTATTGACTATTTAAAGAAAGGATTACACACCCATTTCTTTGCCAAAGAGATAATAGAAAGTTTAATATTAGAATGACTTCAGTTTTCCATTATTTGTTGATAAATTATATCTTTATAGACTCTTTGAAGAGTCGGTTAACTGCTCCACCTAGGGACGAACCCTTCTCTTAAATTATCTACGGGATTCTCTTTATCTTAGGCTTTTTAGGGGGTTCTTCGCATCCTCTTCCATCGGCTTTCTGTTATCAAGAAACCTATAAATTAAACGTTGTCAAAAGATAATATTTTTTTAAAATATATGTATATATATATACTTTTATATGTATTTATACTGTATAAAAGTATATATATATATATATATATATAATATACAGTATGTATATTATATATATATATACATATATATATATATATATATATGAATATGAAGTTCTACTGACAAGATGATAATTGCGATGAGATCATATATTTAAAATTACAAACTTTCCAGGAAAATATGACTGTAATAAAGAGCAACTTAAAAAAAAAAAATAATAATAATAGTAATAAAAACAGCAGTATTAATAACAATAAATGAAACGAAGATTTGATTTTCATTGTTAGTAATATATAGGGGGGGAGTTAAATCATTATTATACTTTCAGTAACAGCAATAAAAACTGTTTTGGTTTGATTTTTTTTTCGAGGAATTAGTAGCGGTCAGGTGGAGACGCCATGACTGGAAAGGTTTCATTCAATTTTACCGGAAGCAGGTGTTAGCCCGGATTGAAAAAAAAAAAACTGAATAAATCATATATCTGGACATTCATACCAGAAAAATAAACTTACACATATATCTCCCCCTATATAATAAAGGACAAGTGTCTAGCTATATATATATATATATATATATACATATAAATATATGTGTATTTTTCAGTTACGCTTAGCTCTCCCAGTCCCTCAAGTAAGGAGGAGGGGGAGCAGTCATACCATGGTGAGAGAAGGTGCTTGTAGGCGAGTGTGTATATCTAACTATTTAGCCATTTTGACAAGTCGCGTACACGTATGTATGTATGTATGTATATATGTATATATATATATATATATATATACATATATATATATATATATATATAGAGAGAGAGAGAGAGAGAGAGAGAGAGAGAGAGAGAGAGGAGAGAGAGAGAGATAAATTATATATATATATATATATATTATATATATCTCTTTATATATATATATATATATATATAAAATATATATATATATATACGTGTGTGTAAATGTATGTTTTTCTGTGCTTCAAATATGTTAAAAAATAAAACCAACACATCTGTCGCTGACACATTCATGCATAGATTAATGAACCATGGAATAACTCATTGCGCAGAAAACTTCCAAAACATATTCAGTTCCATAACTTAAACCTTATCTATCAGCATCATGCTGACCCCCTCCTCTAAATATACTTCACCATTCTCCTATACGATGTACGGATTCCCAAGCTACTTATGTTTCAAGTCCCCTTCTTAGCAATCTCTCTCTCTCTCTCTCTCTCTCTCTCTCTCTCTCTCTCTCTCTCTCTCTCAGGAAAGGTATTCTGTAATGTCATTCATAATCTGAAAGAGACAGTCAGAATAGAAAAAAAATCACAAAGGAAGATTGATCTGGCGAATATTCGTCATCAATTTCGTGGTAATACGCTGCCCTCATTCCCACAATTAAAACTCATCAAAATAATTCTAAGACTGACAAAGTCTACACATGATGCGCAGAGAAATTGCGGTCATCTCGAATAATGACGTAACAATATCTCTCTCGTTTTTATGGAAGGCAAGAGTAATGACAAAATCATTTGCCAGTGTCATAATTTTGGGAAAATTCCGTAAAAAAACAATCAAGGAGTGGAATGTTCTGGGAATTTTTGTGCATAATAAGGCACCGTTCACCCGCAGAAGGTGTAGTCAGCAAAAAGGGGCGTCCCAGATGAGTGGTTCAGTGCTAGGTTTGCGTTAGATAGGTCTGTGGATAGCGTCCCCTGTAGTTAAGAAAATGACGTTAAGCTAGCAACCTCATTCAAAGGCTTTCGGAGAAAGACTGTACTGGTTTAGAACCAGCTTCTTCAAATGAGATAGTACATGGTAGTAAAAATGTGGTGATTGCTAGCAACCAGTGTAACTGACAAAGAGCTAACTTCTATGGAAGCAATTATTAAATCAAAACAGGCAGACTAGTCTACCGTTGCTACTACTGGGGGTATTTGCAATGAAAGTCAGTTTTAGAGCAACCAGCAACCGGCGATGTAACTGAAGCAAGAACTATAGATATATCTCTTCGCACTACTACTGGCATTATTAGCAATTCAAGATACGCCAACTTTAGCTATTGACACCAAAAGTAACATCAGCCACTATACTCAATTTTTTTAATGAGGCGCACTTACACTGACTCGCAGCGGTGCCTTTTTAGCTCGGAAATGTTTCCTGCTATCTGATTGGTTTAGAATTATCTTGTCCAACCAATCAACAATCGGGAAACTTTTCCGAGCTAAAAGGGCACCTCTGCGAGTCGGTGCAAATCAGCCTCACAATAAAGAATTAACTATAGTTCCACGCTCAAGGAACCTTCCCCACCAAGAAAGGCCACTATCGGCTAATCGTTCAACTGAAGTAAACCTTACGATTTACAAAAATAACAACCAGATCTATCAACACCAATTACCAAGGAGGAGTATGTGGGCTCTGGGTGGGATCACTAGGAGAGGCCCCCGGATGAAGTCCAAGTAAAAGATAAGAATGAAATAGACCGTGACGGCGAAGATAGAAGAAAAATAGATATAAAAGTGATGAAAGTGGTAACGAAGGCGATGCGAAAAGAAATGTCAAGAATTCCTAGTGGTTATGTTAAAATGGTCATAAGAAAATACCCAATTGCAAAATTTCTAGAGCGAGTGACAGAAACATGTTAGTTGTTAATAAACGCAGCATTTTGAAATGAAATAGAATTTCAGGGGATGATATCAAGTATGTCACAGACATAATCATGATAGTAAGATGGGTACAGATATGTAATAATCTTTACAAATAAGAGAAATAACTTGACGTAAATAGTGATCATACAGAGAATGATTGGTTCACTTTGAAACAAATGTAATTTACGTACCTAGCAACACGTACA
>NC_090750.1:74354891-74357391 GCF_036898095.1 Palaemon carinicauda
ATATATATATATACATATATATATATATATATATATAAGAGAGAGAGAGAGGGAGAGAGAGAGAGAGAGAGAGAGAGAGAGAGAGAGAGTAAAACAAAAATCTCCGATCCTAAACCCGTTCCTTCGTCGGTCCTAGATAATTATTTTTCTTATAAGCACGTGCTAACAGGAAGACGTCCAATTGGAGTGTCTCTCCTTAGAAGTTCTTCCTTTTAGAGGAAAAAAAATTACTTCAGATTGAAGAATTTTAGCTTTCTCTGGTCCTTCAATATTTTCTACTTCTGTGTAGTTTCCGCCTTATTCTGCACAATCTTTATTTTTGCATCTTCAACATTATGGACTTTACTTTCTCATTTCAAATCTGCACAATCGGTAAAGTGATCAACAAATAATAACTAGTTCTCCTTTTTGGATTCTTTATTTCTTCTCTCCCGTTCTCCTTCCTGTCTCCCTCTTCTTCCTGTATTTTCTGTCCGAATCCTTTCAAATAAATCCATTATTAGTCTTAAAGATTCTTGTTTAGCTTTTCATAACTGCCTTCCTGAATCCACTTGTCGTTGATTCCTTTTAGACGATGTATTTTGGTTTTCTTCCAAAGTTGCAGAATCAATAATTCTCTTAACTTTCAACAAAGCATTTTCTGCATCACCCAAATCTTGTTTCCTTTTTCATGGCCTCGGAGGCAAGTTGGTGATAAAATCTTGCAAATTTGGGTTGATCAATAAACGATTTAAAACCATCTTTTTTATCTTTTCTAACAATCCTGCTCAAGACTAATGACAATTTGAATCCGATTTGGAAATGCATCGGTATTCCATATTTCTCATTTCATATCCGACCAATCGTAAAGTGAACAACAAATAATAACTAGTTCTACTTTTCGGATTTCTTCTCTCCCGTTCTCTTTCCTGTCTCTCTCTTCTTCCTGTATTTACTGTCCGAATCCTTTCAAATAAATCAGTTATTAGTCTTCAAGATTCTTGTTATGTTTTTCATGATTCCCTTCCTGATTCCACCTGTCGTTGATCCCTTCCGTCTTAGAAGAAAGATGTCTTCAAAAAAAGAATCTTGAAGACTTATTCTTTCTCCCCACAAGGAAGAAGAAGTCTTCAAAACAAGAATCTTGAAGACTTCTTCTTTCTCTCCATGAGGAAGAAGAAGTCCTTAAACCAAGAATCTTGAAGACTTCTTCTTCCTCATGGAGAGAAGGAAGAAGTCCTTCAAGATTTTTGTTTTGCTTTTCATGACTGCCTTCCTGATTACACTTGTCGTTGACCCTTTTCTTCCTAGAAGAAAGAAGTCTTCAAAACAAGAATCTTGAAGACTTCTTTATTTTCTTCTCTCCTGTTCTCCTTCCTGTCTCCCTCTTCTTCCTGTATTTACAGTCCGAATCCTTTCAAATAAATCAGTTATTAGTCTTCAAGATTCTGGGTTTTGCTTTTCATGACTGCCTTCCTGATTCCTCTTATCGTTTATCCCTTCCGTCTTAGAAGAAAGATATCTTCAAAACACGAATCTTGAAGACCTCTTCTTTCTCTCCATGAGGAAGAAGAAGTCTTCAAAACAAGAATCTTGAAGACTTCTTCTTCCTCATGGAGAAAGGAAGAAGTCTTCAAGATTCTTGTTTTGCTTTTCATGACTGCCTTCCTGATTCCACTTGTCGTGATCCCTTTCTTCTTAGAAGAAAGAAGTATTCAAAACAAGAATCTTGAAGACTTCTTCTTTCTCTCCATGAGGAAGGAGAAGTCTTCAAACAAGTATCTTGAAGACTTCTTCCTCATGGAGAGGAAGAAGAAGTCTTCAAGATTCTTGTTTTGTTTTCATGACTGCCTTCCTTATTCCACTTCTTGTTGATCCCTTTCTTCTTAGAAGAAAGAAGTCTTCAAAACAAAAATCTTGAAGACTTCTTCTTCCTCAAAGAGAAAAAGAAGTCTTCAAGACAGCTTTCCTCATTTCACTCTTCATGTTTTTTTTTTAAAAATAAGCTAGATACAGTAAATCTCTATTGTTGGCTGGGCGGGGCTGGCCCTCCTCCTGCTAGCCCGGAGGGTCTCCCCCTTCCCGCTGGCAGGGCGGGGCTCCCCCCTTCCCGCTGGCAGGGAGGACCCCCTCCCCTTCCCGCTGGCAGGGCGGACCTCCCCCCTTCCCCGCTGGCAGGGCGGGGCTCCCCCCTTCCCGCTGGCAGGGCGGGGCTCCCCCCTTCCCGCTGGCAGGGCGGACCTCCCCCCTTCCCGCTGGCAGGGCGGACCTCCCCCCTTCCCGCTGGCAGGGCGGACCTCCCCCCTTCCCGCTGGCAGGGCGGGGCTCCCCCCCTTCCCGCAGGCAGGGCGGGGCTCCCCCCCTCCCGCTGGCAGGGCGGGGCTCCCCCTTCCCGCTGGCAGGGCGGGGCTCCCCCCTTCCCGCTGGCAGGGCGGGGCTCCCCCCTTCCCGCTGGCAGGGCGGGGCTCCCCCCCTTCCCGCTGGCAGGGCGGGGATCCCCCTTCCCGCTGGCAGGGCGGGG
>NC_090750.1:74361873-74364373 GCF_036898095.1 Palaemon carinicauda
ATGAAACTGCCTACATGAAAGAGAGACCATAAGACTACCTACATTAAAAAGGAATCATGAAACTGCCTACATAAACAAGGCAAAATTGCACCTCACCTTGGATACGTCTCATCCATGAAGCAAAAGGTCCTGTTTGAGTGGAGGGCACAGTCAGGAGTATAATCCCTGAAGAATCCTGGGTGAGGCTCCAAGCTACGGCGGCCATGTGACCCTATATTCAACTTGTCTGGACCATCTCTATAACTGCAAAATAAGACCATCATTATTAGTATTACTAGCTAAGATACAACCCTATTTGAAAAGCAGGATGCTATAAATTCAAGTGCTTCAACAAGGAAAATAGCCCAGTGAGGAAAGGAAATACGATAATGGACAGAATTGTGTACACGAGTGTACCTTCAAGCAAGAGAACTAAATCCTAAGACAGTGGAAGACTATTGTATAGAGGCTATGGCACTGACCAAGACTAGAGAACAATGGTTGATTTTGGAGTGTCTTTCTTCTGGAAGAGTTGCTTACCTTACCTAGTCTCTTCTACCCTTACCAAAAGTATAGCCACTGACCAATTACCTATTATGTGATGGATCTTCTCTGTACGATTCATACCTTTCCTTTTGTGCTTTCATAACCTAACTCTTGCTCACAGAGTGAGGTTATTTTTCCTGCTGCTAATGTTTTTAATTTTTCACTAGTAGTTTTTATATTTTTCTTTCACTATCCACAATCAGTACCGTATCATCTACGAACATCGACTATTTCATACTTCATTTGCCCCTCATTTTCTTATTTTACAAATCTCAAGTGTTACCTTATTAATATACTTAGACTATCTATCTATCTATCTATCTATCTATCTATCTATCTATATATATATATATATATATATATATATATATATATATATATATATATATATATATATATATATATATATATATATATATATATATATATATATATACATATATATATATATATATATATAATTCAGGAAATTGAAAATTACATACCTCCTGCTGACTTTGTTTTTTATCTTTTTGATAACTTTGGTCCGCAATAAGTTTTTCCGTTTGCGGGTAAACTTTCGATTCTTCGTTGGTTCGCTATACATTTTTCTTTCCTTCATTGCAGAGGCCATCCCTTTCTTAATCGGGTCCTTCGATTCCTTCTGTAGGACAGGGGTCCCAATTTGTAATTCGGTGGAAGATTCAAGTCTCCTGTTATTTTCATTGCCCAGATCATGCTGTGGAGAGATGGCATTAACATTCAGTTTTTGTGGTAAAATCACGAAAATTATTATCATTATTACAATTTTCATCATCATCGTCATCTTTGCTAAACCATTGCAGATGAAAAACATTATAATAATGTTAAAAAGAATTCAGCTATAAATGTAAAAAATTGAATAGAATTGCTTTGATCAAAGAGAGAAAGGTTTTTGCTTTAAAAACTTGATAGAATTGTTTTGATCTAATTGAGAACGTTCTTTGCTTATTGAAAAAATTATTCGTCTATAGACAAAAAATAAAAACACAATAATACTTAAGGGTAAAGGTCTTGTGTGTTTTATGAATTTACATAAAACACACAAGTACTCACATTCTACACAAAAGAAAGTTCATGAATATTTCACATCGGTAACTTTTCTTGACGTGTAATAGAAATAGGAAAACTCGCTACAGCGGTGTGAAACACATACGAAAAACGTTGCGTCGGGAAAAAGTTAATTTTTTTAGGAAAACGTAAAACGTTTGCATAGATGGGGATTCCCCTTTCCTACATAGCTGCTGTTTAAGGAAAATAGCCATGTCCATTTCTCATAACCGCAGCAAACGCCCTTCTCAATTATCAAAATTATTTCCTGTCTTATCGTAAAATATTCTTCTTCACTCAAGGGGTTAACTACTATACTGTAATTGTTCAGTGGCTACTTTCCTCTTGGTAAGGGTAGAAGAGTCTCTTTAACTATGGCAAGCAGCTATGCTAGAGGTCGGACAATTGAAAATCAAACCATTGTTCTCTAGTCTTGGGTAGGATCACTGTCTTGGGTTAGAGTTCTCTTGCGTAAGGGTACACTCGGCCACACTATTCTATGTTTTCTTATTACCTTTCCTCACAGGGTTGTTTTCCATGTTGGAACCCTCAGATTTATAGCATCATGCTTTTCCAACTATGGTTGTAGCTCAACTGATAATAATAATAATAATAATAATAATAATAATAATAATAATAATAATAATAATAATAATAACACAAAGGCCATTTCTAATTGGAATTAATAACGTGACGTCCGAACAGATTACCGACAAAATACTCTCTAAATATTGTACACAAACTTGAAAAAAATTATAATTTCCTATGCAATAAATGTGGAACTTAACTGTAGTCGCTCCCTTCGTATGTATTTAAATCTAGACAACATATTTTATGAGAAGCTGGATTGAGCATTCCCCATAAAAATTACTGCCGAAAGAATTGTCGTTATGTACCAATACTTGGT
>NC_090750.1:74369373-74486873 GCF_036898095.1 Palaemon carinicauda
GAAAGAGTGAGAAACATGAAGTTGGGTGTGGTGAAAACTTCCCTAGGGTGAATAAGTATTCTAGTGTGTTTTGGCATAATAAGAAATCGAAACTAGGTTTGGAAACGTGCCGTACCATTAAGAAGACTTGGAACGAAGAAGGAGATACAGAAATTCTCTGGAAAAGTGGAAAAAAAAATTAAAAGGCCTTCCGTCACCATGAAACAAAAGTATGTGTGGAAGGTAGAAGTGAAAGGAATAGTATATTTTAAGTGGGCTAACGTGCTACTTTCGAGATACATAACATGGGTAATGGAGGTTTATCTTGATAAATGTTACAAGATGAATGTAAAACGGATTGTGGTCTTATTGTCATCTGAGTCTACCTATTCCTGAGGGCAAGACACCTATAGTCCATTTCTTTTATCGAGGCAGATTTGCACCGACTCGCAGCGGTGCCCTTTTAGTTCGGAAAAGTTTCCTGATCGCTGATTGGTTAGAATGATCTCGTCCAACCAATCAGCGATCAGGAAACTTTTCCGAGCTAAAAGGGCACCGCTGCGAGTCGGTGCAAATCTGCATCGCTAAAAGAAATTGACTATAGGTGAAAGCAGAATAATTCTAACAGTTCTTCAAAATCTTAAATAAATGAATCAATGATATTCTATATATGTCATGGAAAAATGGTGAATAGAAAAAAAATTGTACCAATCTTACCCTTAAATTTTGTTGTACCCCTATATCTAACAGAGGTGTCTTTCATTCCATGATTTACCCCATCCTCACCTCTGTACCACCACTGACTACTATCGCCTAACGAGAAATAGCTGTGGGTAACCGAGGGCACATTTGAAGTATTATATATTCCGGAAATGGGAGGGGAAGGGTTATTGGTGTGTGGTGAATGAATTACTGTAGACGGATGATCAGCATATTTGTAAGCATCTTGCCCGAAGGGATTCTGTGTTTGTGGAAACTGATATTCTTCTGGCGCCAAACTTAGAGGAGTTATTGCTGTCTTAGTTAGATGTCTCTTTCCTGTTTCCTCTGGGGACATTTTCAGGTCATCTTCATACCAGCTTGGACCAAAATCCTCTGAATAAGACGACCATACACTGGACTGATGGACATATGGCCAATCACGGGGTCCGGTCCAAGGAGTAGCTGGAGTCTCAAGCCTAGCTTTATGAATAGCAGAATACAGGACCACTAACTTTAACAGACTTAGCCACTGGAATGTATCTGTTAAACTCGTAATAAAGTTCGACATATCTTTCAAGTTCATTTTTATTCACATTCACTGTACATTCGTTGAAGTGTTCATCTTATTTTCTTTAACATCTACCAGGAAACCAAAAAACAAAACATTATACTGCCACCATTAAATCTGTTCTCACCCAAAAACCCACTGACAAGAGAGGATTACTTCGGAATCTTCCTCTACTTTGCTAATATGGTAACATTATTGCTTGAAGGGAACTGCTTGAAGAACGCAAGTTATCTAGGTAACATTAGAAGTCTGATAAATAAATAACAATTCATTTGAACATAGGAGTAATGAGGGCTTTATAATAGTGTTGCAAAGCAAATTTGACAATCTATCCAAATGACATCATCCAACGTGAAACAAAAATAGCGATACTAATATCAAATAATCGTAGCATAAAACAGCAACAAATGAAGGTTTACAAATCCTTGTACCCATGTGTATATGATACATATTATAGTATAATTAATTGACCATAACTTAGGAGGCCTTCATACATTCACAGCAGAATTTTCCTTATTTACTAGTTGATAAAACTAAACACATGATCCACTAAAATTTTCTAAACGATAGCAATAAATTGTCTACTTAAAAAGCGCGTGTATCAAAATGGGTATCCTTTACAAGCGTATTCCCTCCCTGCAGTAACAGTAAGAGAAAAAACTGATAACTCAAATTATTCTGAAAATTATCCAGATACCAAATGATTGTTATATACAAGAAGACCTTAAAAAAATATTTATTTCAAGCGTGGTACAGTAAACGAAAATAATTTTAATGGCAGAAAGTTTTTTTTTCAAGTACGTAAAAAATACTACGAAATGCTAAAACCAAAAAAAAATGAATTCTTTAAATACTTATGAAAGGAGTTAGCAATTCCTTATTCTTAGGGCCTGTGCTCAATAAAGCGATCAATCTGGAATCATTACTAAGTGACACTCGCAATTCCAGTCAACCACCAACAACGAGTTTCTAGCTACAATTATTACGGAGATGCCAATATATGTGTTCTCGACTACGAGGCGCTACACACTGCAGAGACGTTCGCCCGACTTGCCCCATCTCCCCTTTTTCCGTGACTGGAACCTCGAAATTCTCTTACGCATATCAGAATTTGAGGAGGAGGAGGAGGAGGAGGAGGAGGAGGAGGAGTAGGAGGAGTAGGAGGAGGTTTGACCTAAATGATACCATCAGAAATAGGTTAATTTTAGGCTGACATAAGTCTTTGTTATAGTTTACATATGTAGAATTGGAGGAGGAGGAGGAGGAGGAGGAGGAGGAGGAGGAGGAAGAGATTTGACTTGAATGATACCACCCTAAAAAGGTTATTTTTCGGCTGACATAAGTCTCTTTTTTATAGTTTACATATGAAAGATCTATTTTAATGCTGTTACTGTTCATAAAATATTTATCTTATTTTATTTAATCATTACTTCCCTTGTAGTTTATCTATTTCCTTTCCTCACTGGGTTATTTTTACCTGTTGGAGCCCTTGAGTTAATAGCATACTGCTTTACCAACTAGGGTTGTAGCTTAGCTAGTAATAATAATAATAATAATAATAATAATAATAATAATAATAATAAATATCATTCGTTGGATGTATACTAGATGTGCTTCGTTTCAGTCAACTTGACATACCGTATATACTGCATTCTCCTCCAATGAATAAATAATAATAATAATAATAATAATAATAATAATAATAATAATAATAATTACCAAACAAATAAAGAAAAAAATCAGGTTAAGGATGGGAAAAATTTTTTCACCGCCTTAAGAGGAAAGCCACCCAAACCAAGCGCCTCTTTCACCTGTGACCAAGTTTTACGACCTCTGACCTCGAATCTTCCAACCAACCCGTTCTCAGATACATGTCGTGATTTCTCTGTAACTGATGACTGTCATTATGTAATATGGGTAACTAGTCGGATTATTCGAGGATAGAGTTACAGACTTCCATGAAACTCAGACTTCTGTCTGAATCAGTAATTAGTATCAGACTCGGTTATTATGCTTTTCTTTTCTCATTGAAAAAGCAATAAAAAATCAGCCCATCATTATAAACTCCAAATATACATACACACAAACACAAACACACACACACACACACACACACATATATATATATATATATATTTATACATATATAAAATATATATATATATATATATATATATATTCATACATATATAATATATATATATATATATATATATATATATATATATATATATATATATATATATATATATATATCATACATATATAATATATATATATATATATATATATATATATATATATATATATATATATGTGTGTGTGTGTGTGTGTGTGTGTGTGTGTGTGTGTGTAAAATACTAGTAGGTAAAAAGTTCCAAAAGGAATATGCATTATTATCCGAGATGAGCAAATGTGTGAGTGTGTGCGGGTAAACAGGTTTAAAAGTACTACTGATGAGCCTTCGGTGCAGCCATGTAAAGCTGCTGATGTGGTAGATTTCTACCAAAGAATGCTCTTATTCCCTGAACATGTACTAATGGAATGAAAAGTGTACCTAACACGTGATGTAACATAATATGCTTAAATCATTGTCTGGCTTGGAAATATATCTGAATTTTAACGGGAACTTAAATTATCACAAATGGCTTAACGACGACTCGGGATTACCCCAGTTGACGCCGATTGTATGCATGTTGCATACGATTTTTCATAATTCTAATTACCCATTGCAATCGCGTTTCCCCAGACTTTACGCAGTACTGGGTATGCAGTTAATTATGTCAGTTCTTCACCATCATAGAGTTCAATACTACACAGTATTCTATAAGTTTTATTCCAGCTTTAACCAGATTGTGGAATGATTTTACTAATTTGGCGGTTGAATCCATGGAACTTCAGAAGTTCAAACTATTTGCGAATTATTTTCTGTAGAACAGATTTATATAAATCGCATATTGTTTATTTTGTATATGACTGATCTATCTTAACTTCGTTACTGGTTTTAAAACATTTTCTACTCATTACTTATATACTGCATTATAGTTTATTCTGTATTTTCTTATTTCCTTTCTTCGCAGGGCTGCTTTCTCTGTTGGAACCCTTGGACTTGTAGCATTCTGTATTTCTAGCCCGGGTTGTAGCTTGGCTAATAACAATAATATATTTTTTCAAGGTTTATGAAATAACATTTCTTAATTTTAGGGATTGCCTTTCTATTTTTCAATTTATTATGCCTATTGTATGGAAAGCAGAAAATATATATAAAATACGCAAAGCCCTTCTCGTTCTCTTAAGAATAGAAAGGAAATCTCTCCACTGTGGAGAAACAACGACCTACTTAAAATAGTACATCCCTTGCATTATTGGTTACCATTAACGCTGTTCTCTTTACCAGCCTTCACTAAGTCTTTTGGCCCCTACTCCGTTTCTTGGGATATCCATAGTTTCATTTAAAGGTTTAAAGGCCGCTCGTGAATGGCAGAGGAAAAAGACAGTGGCAATTCCATAACTAGCAGGACAATGCTCTAGAGACTCACCATATGGTATACATGTGATCACCGCCCAAGCCCCTATTCACCCCAAGGTAGGACCAGGGAGGCCCAGGTAATGGCTGTTGATGACTCAACAGGAAGACCTATAGGATCTCCCAAAACAGTTCCTTAGTTCACAAGGATGGTGAGGTTGCAGACAATACAAGAAACTATCGAGCTTGAGGGGGGGACTCGAACCTCAGCCTGGGGATCGCCAGGCAGGGACGTTTCCAATAGGCCACCACAACCCTTCATTCTTGGTGATCAATCTATTTTGAAGAACTGTTTTGATTTTTTCATTCTCCTTTTTTTTTCGGTAATTGTTCTCTTGCCCGGTCTTCAGCTGCTGAATACCATTTTAATTTGTTGGACGTTCACTTACAGTCTATCAACTTTCTTATTACTGAACTAGATATTAATCTCTAGCACCGTCGCTTAATTAGTTCGTTATGCATGTTGCATAAGATATTGCATAATTCTGACCATGCTTCGCATTCAGATCTTCCCGGACAATACCATCATGTTCGTAATACTAAGTATGCAGTTAATTCCAATAGTCAAGAGGGTTAATACCACACAATATTCTAGAAGTTTTATTCCAGCTGTGACTAAGCTCTGGAATGATCTTCCTAATCAGGTATTGAATCGGTGGAACTTCAGAAGTTCAAACTTGCACCAAAAGTTTTTATGTTGAACAGACAGGCATAAATCTCTTGTCACAGTTTATATATGAAATATCTGTATTAATTTTGGTACTCTTCTTAATTATTTTATTCTAATTGTTCACTAATTCCCTTGTAGTATATTTTCTTATTTCCTTTCCTCATTGGGATATTTTTTTCCTGTTGGAGCCCTTGGGCTTATAGTATCCTGCTTTTACAATTATGGTTGTAGTAGTTTAGCTAATAATAATAATAATACTAATAATAATAATAATAATAATAATAATAATAAAAGCAACAACAATATTAATAATAATAACAACATTAATAATGATAAAAATAATAATAATAACAATAATAATGAAAGTAAATATTTTTAAATTATAGAAAGAAGCACTTAAAAATTTACGACGATAAACACAATACGTAGCAGAGACTCACGTTCTATTTATGAGTCAAATAAAGTTAATAATACTATGACTGTTTCAGTGTCGTTAATTTTATAACACATTTTTTAATTATCATCATTACTAGCTAAGCTACAACACTAGTTGGAAAAATAAGATGCTATAAGCCCAGAAGTTTCATGAGCCTTCGAGGTTTTACTGCATTAGGGGTTCATTCATGATTTGTCATCTAAAGGAATGATATTAAGTCATATCCTGTATTAGGGAGGTCTTTCAGTGGTCTAATACGAGAGAGAGAGAGAGAGAGAGAGAGAGAGAGAGAGAGAGAGAGAGAGAGAGAGAGAGAGAGAGAGAGAGAGAGAGAGAATGGTTTAACACCTTGGAATACATTTTAAAGCAGATTAATCACCCTCTCTCTCTCTCTCTCTCTCTCTCTCTCTCTCTCTCTCTCTCTCTCTCTCTCTCTCTCTCTCTCTCCTCCGTATGAAAACAAGCAACGAAAGACTTAACTTTCAAAAGAAATAAACACATGAAATCGCTGTTCGTGAAAAACAAAGAAAGCACAAATCCTTTACATGTATTCCTCTTTTATTGAGGATTCATCTATATACTATTTACATGAATATCATTCTTCTGACAAAAACAAGTTTGAACATTTAAAGGTGACATTCATCTCGTAAGATGTCTGGCGTATGGAAAACATTCTACCACTGTTCTCTTGTTCTGTCTTTCTTTGTTCTCTCGTGTGCTACGCCAACCCACCATTTCGCATTGATGTATGGGAGGGAAAAAATTTACGCCGATTGCTTCACTCAAAGTGAAGTAGGAATCAGAGTCACGATTCGATCGACTTGAGCAAAAGGATCTTGTACCGGTTACAAAGAGTTTTCAGAGCTCTCACGATGGGTTCTGTCTGAATCTTTTGATGTGCCTACTATAAAATACATTTAAAAATAATGGCTTCCATTTGTATTTTTGTTTTTATAATGAGTTGGAATGTTTTCCTTTCAAATTAAGGGGATTCAGATGACCAAGCTTAATTTGTCCATCAAACTTTTGTCCTCTAGTCATCGATAGTGCCAGAGCCTCTGTACCATGGTCTTTCACTGTCTTGGGGTAGAGTTCTCTTGCTTGAGGGTACACTCGGGCACATTATTCTATCTTATTTATCTTCCCCGTGTTTTTTAAAGTTTTCATAGTTAACATATGAAAGATTTATTTCAAGGTTGTTACCGTTCTTGAAATATTTTATTTCAATAGTCAATTATTTCTCTTGTAGTTTCCTTATTTCCTTTCCTCACTGGGCTATTTTCTCTGTTGGAGCCCTAAGGCTTATAGCATCCTGCTTTTCCAAATAGGGTTATAGCTTAACAAGTAATAAAAATTATAATAACAACAATGTATATTAACAAAGCCATATGGAATGGAAAATATATATTCTATAATTTCATTATTCATAACGAAACAAGCAATGAGATTTACTATATGAATATTGAGACATTACCTCATTAGCCCAGTGATATAAAGAAAATAGCCAACAGAAACATGGGTTATCTAATTTGCTTCACAGTTTCACCTTGACCTGTTACACCTCACCCTTCTCCAAAGCCATCTGATAGAAGACGCCCGTTACCCATCTCTGATATATCTACACGCCCTCCCGCCCATTCGGCAGGTGTAAGTCATTGACAAGTGTAGCAGGGCGTGTTCAAGACCCATGACACCAAGCCAACACTGGTTCCCACGAACCCTTTACAATCTTAAATCAAGAGGGTTAAAAAAATATTGGCATATTTTTTTCGATTTCACAAAACGGAAAATTAGCTAACAATGAAGATGAATTGAAGGCTAAGTCAGAATATGGGTTAACTCTTTCTAGTTACCTAAGAAGTGTACAATGATGTTTAATTTACAACGTCAATGAATAATATGCTTAACATTAAAAAAAACCTGTTGTATTTGAAAGACAGACAGGCAGACAGAAACTGAGGAACCCATAAATCAAAAGTAAAATGCTTGAAAATTTTTTTAAAAAGAAATAAATGTCTCGAATGTCGGGGAATGAAATTTCAATCAAAACATAGCAAGAAATTATTTGATATATTTCATACATGTTATGTTCAATTTTGAGGCAGCATGATGCAACTACCAAAATTTTAATCATATTGATGTACTGTATTCTCAAGAGAAATGTGACCAGGTAATCTTAGCCTTTTCTGGGCTCAGCAAAGGCGTCCGTAAGAAAACTGCGAAAATTTTACTTAATATCCATTTAATAGTTTTTATGGTAATATAATTGTAATAATAATAATTCAAATGAATTTACTCTCTCTCTCTCTCTTTCTCTCTCTCTCTCTCTCTCTCTCTCTCTCTCTGTATATATATATATATAAATATATATATATATATATATATAATACATATATATATACATATATATATATATATATATATATTATATATATATACTGTATATATATATGTATATATAGCTGCATTTAGTTTGATCGATATCTATATTTAGGCTATGACTATGTGCTGTCTTATCCCAGAAATTTTATATATAATAACAAGATCAATTCCGCATTCTTTCACCTTAATGATACAATTCTATCGGTTTTCTTAAGCTCGTAAGATAGCCAACATACGTTGCAGTAACTTCAATTTTCTGTAGACAACGTCGACATACATTGCAGTAACACTAATACTATAGACATTAATAGCCGTTTATTCGTAAGTCAATTAACACTTTCGACAATTTGTTAAAAAAAATCAAATCGAAATTACTAGATCCCCGTTTCTTCCTGGATGCCGAAGCACTCATTCGTTTTCCTTATTTTTTTTTTTTTTAATTTTCAACTTTATTCAAACTTACATGCCTAAGGCTCCCACCAAAGTTCTGATTTCCTAATTTATTAGTTTTTACGTCATTTATAGTTTATACTGAGTATAAACACACTATTTTAATGTTGTTACTGCTCTCAAAATATGTTATTGTAATTGTTCATTACTCACTTATAGTGTATTTCTTTGTTTCCTTTCCTCACTGGGCTATCTTTTACTGTTGGAGCCCTTGAGCTTATATCATCATGCTTTTCCAACTATAGTTGTAACTTGGCTAGTAATAATAATGATAATACCAATAGCCATTTCCTGTTGATCTACTCTGTTTTGGGATATATGGCCCGGTGCCGAGATCAAGGCGGCCATTCAGCACCAAGATGCAAGGGGTAAATTCCACCAGTCTCATTGGACATCGAGATAGAAGGAAGCAGGATTAGAAATAAGATGTGGAGTTAAGGATCAATAGGATGGCCTCAAAGACCTTTCAGTAATGCCCACAGTGCACAGCTTGAGGTTCACTGATGACAATAACACCCTTCGGGACTTTTTTTTTTTTCAAATAATTTAATGAATATGCGAAAGCTTACTTCACACGCGTTAGCCATTAAGTGATGACATCATAAAAAATTTTCTTTACAGATTTTTACTTAGACTTTTCCTTCAGGGTTAATATAAGGAAACAACAAAACTAAAACAAATATTCACATAAATCCGTCCACCCACAACAATCAACGAGTCTACGTTTCACCACGGCCATAATTACAATTACACAGCAACGCTCTTATTGGGCCCTTTAATTATAGAACCTGTCTCTCCCTGTAGTCTTGTAAGTTAGAAGTTTAAAAAAAAAAAAATCTTCATTACTTTCCTCTTATGTGATTTACATTTTAAGTTTGTAATTAAATTTGGACACGTATTTTTAACCCTCTTCTGTGATTTGACTTTTAAGTTTGTACTTAAATTAAGACACGCATTTTTAACAAATATTGACAAATGAAAACTTTTTCATATTTTTACCGCCATAACCCTTATATAGAGCTGCAATTTCATTGTTCAAGCAATGAAGTCTTGACGAAGAATAACGAAAAATGCTAGAAACACGTGTCGAAAACAAATATTAAATGGAAAAACGTAAGTGTGGTTTTCGTCTTATACTGAGACTTAACTGGAATAAATGGAGTAGTAAAGTAACCAATTCAGTCTTTTCTTTAAAATTCCATTCCTAAAGACAAGTAGAGATACAGAAAATAAAATGTATAGCCTTAAAATAAATTATGCTATTAGTGTCTTAAGGCCTCAATTAATGAAAATTGTATAAAAGAAACATTATATATATATATATATATATATATGTGTGTGTGTGTGTGTGTGTGTGTGTGTATGTGTATGTGTTTTCAATCGAATCTTTAAATAGGACACTGTATAACACGACAATCACGAAAATTTTAAAAACCTTTTATTACTGACAGCATTCAAAGTAAAATGTGCAAACGAACTAAGAGAAAATAAATCTCACAAAATCGTAATACATAAATAAAAAATTTGTCCATACACCCCTTGAACCCCATTTCACTTGACCTCTCTTTCTTCTCCCACCACTAGGAGGGACCTAGCTCTACCTCACTAGAGGTAGTGCAAGGTCCCTAGATTCACGACCCCCCCCCCCCCACCCCCCGCACCTTCTTTACAGAGCATCACAGGATGATAGGATTCTTTGTTGCCACGCCTGAGACCTTCAAGGAAAATTCAGCCTTGTACCAAGTCAACTGGTTTTATTTAAATTCTCATATGTATGTATGTATGTATGTATGTATTTATATATAATGAGCATGCCAGATAATAGATGGATGAATAACAAAATGGGTCTTAGGCATTGCAAAAGTAGGGGAAGGAAGAGGATGTGATGGATTGACGAACTAAAGAAAGTTTGCAGGTGTGGACTGGCACAGAAAGACCATAAACTGATGCAAGTGCAATGCCATGTCTTATGCCTTTGTCTTGCAGTAGTGGACATTACATATATATATATATATATATATATATATATATATATATATATATATATATATACACACACACTATCATGATCTCAAAATCGTTACAGATTCTCTCAATCTGTATACTAAAAGAATTCGACAGCAGCAATACAAATATTGGAAACGAATATAAAAAGATATACCCACAAAAAATAAAAAAAATGTTTATTCAAAAATTTCTAATACGCTATCACAACCCTAACTATTCTGAAATCTAATCTAATCTCTTCAAACCTATCAACAAATATTCCTTATAGGCTACACAACGAAACCATTTTCAAAGGCTTAGATACAGTCCTTGAACTCGGCTAACACATTTCTCACTTTTCTTATAGTCATTTTTTTTTTAGTGAGGCCTATTTGCACCGACTCGCAGGGGTGCCCTTTTAGCTCGGAAAAATTTCCTGATCGCTGATTGGTTGGACAAGATTATTCTAACCAATCAGCGATCAGGAAACTTTTCCGAGCTAAAAGGGCATCGCTACGAGTCTGTGCAAATGCGCCTCATTAAAATAAATTGAGTATAGTCTATTTAAGGCACATGTTTTACACAAACAGTCCATTTTAACACTTCGGCATTTTTTCTCTTTAATTTCCATTTAACATCGAAATTTCCCTCAAAAACTCCCTCATACATTCAAACCTTGCCTATCTACATTTCCCTTCCCAATCTTTTGCACGTTTCGTACTTTACTTCTTTCGTATCCGTACTCTTCATTCGTTTAACATAAATCATATTTACCGGCATATTTACTGCTCAAGCTTACTGGCTTTATTTATCAACATAAACTTTCCTATTGGACTCCTAAACTTTCTCGTTTCCCAAACTTTCAAAATAATACCTTTATGCTTTTCAAAATCCTTCATTTATTTAACAGGAAAAACAATATGAACATCATAATTAAACAAATATGAAGACATTTAACAGCAAGATACATATAAGAGAATCCACGAATACCAGAAATCTCTCTCTCACTCTCTCTCTCTCTCTCTCTCTCTCTCTCTCTCTCTCTCTCTCTCTCTCTCTCTCTCTCTCTCTCCCTCTCTCTCTCTCTCTCTCTCTCTCTCTCACTATCGGTCAGGAAAAATATTTTTTACGTATTTTCGTCATAAAAGAACAGAAAATCGGTGATATTTGTCTGAATTCGTTTGGTAAATTTGACATCTAGCAAAAAATGCGGTACTGATGTCAAAATTAACACTCAAGTTCCAAATCCATTTCTCACAGCAAATCTTGGCTGGTAAGTTGTTATATCAACAGATACTGTATGTTGTTTGATGATAATTCTACAATAATTTGTAAAAAAAAAAATGTTTTCTATAAACTTGGAAAATTCTGGGATGCATTATAATGCATTAATGTATTTGAATTTTTTATGGTAGCTATTTGGATTCCAGCAATCGTTATATCATATTCAATCTGCATTCTGATGAATATGATCAATGCTTAAGAGTTTTGCTGATGCCTAGTGACCAACCTGATAGGTTGACATTCGTCTTGCTTGGTCCTTAAGCCTCAAACTGTCATAATTTGATGGTTTCTTTGAAGGCATGTGTTTATTTACAAATCAAGTATTGGCATAATTGTTTAAGATCATTTAATCTCATAACAGGGACATAGATCTTTCAGGAACATTATTTATCTAATCGCAACAGCTAAATATTATTCATCCTGTACTAAATTCATGGTGGTGGGCAAGAGAAACAGTGTGAGAAACTTAGGTGATATTCAAATGAACATAAATAATGACTTGGTGCAGATATCTAGTGAAGTTCGAGATTTAGGTGTATTTCTTGACTGTAACCTGTCTCTAAATGCCCAAATAAATAATGTAATAAAAAGTGCTGGTTATCATCTAAGAAATACTGCGTTTATAAAAAGAGTACCTGGACGAAAATTCTGTTAAGAAACTTGTGATAAACTGTTATTACCAGGATTGACTACTGCAACTCTATCTACTACAATTTACCAAAAGTCCAACTTAAGAAATTACAAAACATAATAAACAGAGGAGCAAGACTGATAAAAGGTGTCCAACCTAGAGAAAGGATCACCCCTATACTAATTGATTTACACTGGCTGCCGATTAAAGCAAGAATTTAATTTAAAATATGTACAATAACCCATCAAGTTATCAGAACCAGTCATCCAAATACTTAAGAGAATTGCTACATATTGCGCAGCCAACAAATCGTGTCGACACGAGAATAGTTACAGATGGCTTCAAACTGTTGGAACTTAGATTTGTCTACTTTAGGCTCCAGAGCCTTTAAATATGCGGCCCCGAGACTATATAATAAGCTCCCATGAAACATTCGAATGATTGAAGACATTAAGGCTTTCAAGAGGAAACTGAAGACTTTCTTATTTCATGAGTCTTTTGACAGTGACGATTTAACAGTAAATGAACAATATGTGACTTGAAAAGATAAATACTGTGAACGAACAAGGTAAAACGACAGTGAAGGTCCTGTAGAGAGTGGGGTTCCCCTGCTGTATGATGGAACCGGAAAAGCAGCCATCAAAGTAAGTAAGTACTCTGAATGTTTTGTAACAGACTATTTCCTTAAAAAAATATTGCAAAAATCATCAGTCCGAAAATAATTGTCTTCTTATTTTTATTTCAGGAAGTGCCAACTGCCCAGAGGTCACCTCTCAATGTGGAAGAATTACTGGATTATGAGATAGGTATGCCAACCAGAATTAATGCATTGGCTGCAGAGAACAGTCCAGAGATGGATTAAAAGGTTTCAAGAGGGGTCCTTGGCCACCGGGAATTTTTCATTCCATCCTTTCTCTACTACTAAAACTGCTACAATTCCCTCCTTTCAGCTCTCTCCCACTCAGCTGAAATCTCACAACTTAAGCTTAAACCACTATGAAGTTTTTTACTTCACCTATATCATCATCTCCAACTAAAACTTTTCAACTCCTTCCCGAGGTCTCCTACTTATCGGGATTTACTACTATAATTCTTTTTCTCTAACTAAGACTGGAGCCAGTGGGCTCATGGGAAGGCATCCCCTTCCCACAGTCAATTACTTCTTTCTGAAAACAACCCATCACAACCCAAAACCAACCCCAATATCCTAAAAATAAATATTGCAGAATATCCCCCATCCCAATATATCCTACCAAAACACCTACGGGGTGCAAGATTGCAAAAGCCCGTGTCTGGCCAAAAGGGCCAGGCAATCTTCAACAACAACAACAAGGCCACCAAGCTCCTCAAGACGATGCCTCCATGAAGCTAATATTAATAGCTATATCCCTACTGATAAGAAAACTACAGTCAGCCTTCTTTATTTGAAGGGGTTACGTAGAAGCAAGAATCCATGAATACTTACTGGCCTAGAGTAGGTTAATTCCTAACCTAACAACTCACTGCCCGTTGCCTTCATGCGGTCGATAATACACTAAGTCACCCATTGTACTACCTGATATTGTGTTTACTGTACTTGGTTTCTATCACAGTATAAGTATTATTTTATGGTATGAACACCTTTCAGTAAGCATACAGTATGTGTACACTAGTGCATGTAAGACTGTGATACACATAACACTAGCCATCGACACACTTATAGATAAATATTGTACAGTACTGTGACAACAAAACACTATTCTTTCGATCTAAAACACTCGCTGATACTGTTATGTACTATCACTACTGTAGAGCTTAATTAGCTAAGGTAACACTCACAAGTGTTCGCTGTTTTCAGCAGGTACATTACGGTACTAATTTACAAACAAATACTGTATTTGAGTAGTGTACACTATGACATCAGAAATGGATCACATCAATGCCGATGTGATCCATTTCTGATGTCATATTGTACAACATAATTTATGGTAGGCTATTTCATTGTTTTCTTTATCTAATATTTACAGTAAAATGTACAGTGGAACCTCTACATACGATTGTCTTTACATACGAATTTTCCAACATCCTTAGTAAAATTTGATCAAATTTCTGTCTTAACACCCGAAGTCTTGCTCCAACATACAACGTAGATCATACGAGTATGCGTAGAATTTTCTCGAAGCGTCGATCGTAGTTTCTTGTTTACGCCGGTAGACGGCAGCACATCGGAGGGACGCCAATCGGGCGTTGCCTTGATCAGTCCTCTCATCTCGTGAGCATCGTGTGGTTGTTCTCTATTCGCTCAGTTATTAACAGTGTTTTTTATCTTCCTTTTCTCACGTTTCATTTTTTATTTTACTTGTAATCATGGGTCCTAAAAAGCTTAGTTTCGGTTCAGGAAGTAGTAGTGGTGAGAAAAGGAAGAAGTCAATGCTTTCATTAGAACTAAAACAAGAAATAATAGAAAAGCATGAGCGAGGTGTGCGTGTTAGCGATCTGGCTAAACAATATGGCCGGAATAAGTCTACGATCTCGACGATCCTAAAACAGAAGGCAGCCATTAAAGCAGTGAAACCATCGAAGGGGATCACCATTATTTCTAAACGTCGTAGCCCTACTCTGGAAGAGATAGAACGCCTTTTGTTGATCTGGATAAAGGACAAGGAGATTGTTGGCGATACGATCACTGAAACGATCATTTGTGAGAAGGCCAGCGCTATCTATTGTGACTTGAAGGCGGCGGGCTCTGGGGGTGACGCGGGGGATAGTTCAACCGATCCTACAACGGAAGAATTCAAGGTGTCTCGAGGTTGGTTCGAGAAATTTAGGAAATGGACCGGGATCCATTCAGTTGTTCGGCATGGAGAGGGTTCAAGTTCGGACACCAAGGCTGCTAATGATTTTGTTAAAAAGTTCGAAAGGATCTTGGAGGAGGAAGGCTACGTAGAGCAGCAGGTTTTCAACTGTGATGAAACCGGTCTGATTTTGAAAAAGATACCTAGTTGAACATACATTACCGCCGAAGAGAAGAAAATGCCTGGACATAAGCCTATGAAGGATCGGTTGACTCTTGCCCTTTGTGCCAAAGCTAGCGGGGACTGCAAAATAAAGGGATTTTGACGAAGGAAAAATCTATTTCTGGGGAGACACCTGTGACGCCCGATAAAAAGGGTCCTTCTTATCTCTATTCTGATATAAATACTTCCAAATATACCAGAGAAAGTTAAAGCATGGAATGCAGAGGTTACTACCCTCGCGCGAGCACCCTAAGGGCGTCGTGTATAAAGATAGGGCGTGTGAAAACCACAATTCACAGGTCATCTTCCATTTAGATCAATCCTTCATCAAAAGGGGGAGCCGCCCCAACGGCACTAACCGAACTCACCTGATCCACTCAGCGACGCCCGCCTCGAGCGCCATTTACACATCCTTCTTTTGGACTCGTACTAACGACGTTTGCTTTGTTTTGTGTCTCGCTTTTTGGCTGTTTTTTGTGGATATCTTCACCATGGCTGAAGCTCTCCTTACCCCTACGCCAATGTTAAGTACCATAGATTGTTTTGACAGTATTTTTAGTACCGGGCAAGTTTATGTTAAGTAATAGGAAGTGTTTTAATGCGTTCGGCTTTTTGCCTTCCCGAGGCCCACGCGGCCATTTTTGTTGTTTACGCTCAGTGCGTTTCAATTTTGCTTATTTTGTTGCCCTTTTGGTACTTTTGTCTTTCTAGGTTCATTTAATCTTATGCTAAGATTTTAGGCTGCATGCCTCTTATGTTGAACCAATTTATTATTATTATTGTTGGTACTTTTTAGTCATTTACAAGTCCGTTTCTTGTTAACGAAGAATAGCGTTCGGGGTTTTATTACAGTTTAGCCGTTATTAGTTTACCATTCCGAAAACCCTAGGGCATTTAAAGCACATAAAATTGATAAAGACCTGCTACATGTTCTATGGCGTTCTAATTCTAAGGCTTGGGTCACTAGGCATATCTTTGCGGAATGGGTAAACGTAGTTTTCGGCCCTGCTGTCAAGAAGTACCTTCAGGAGAGGAATTTGCCTTTGAAGTGCTTGCTTTGTTTGGACAATGCACCCGCTCACCCCCCACGACTCGAAGATGATATCATCGACGCATACAAATTCATCAAAGTGTTGTATCTTCCACCGAATACCACCCCTATCCTCCAGCCCATGGACCAGCAAGTCATCTCTAATTTTAAGAAGCTCTACACCAAGCACTTATTTAAGTAGTGCTTTAATGTCACGCAAAGCACCAACTTAACTTTGCGTGAATTTTGGAGGAACCACTTTAATATCGTGCACTAAAGATCATAGATCAGGCTTGGGAGGGAGTAACTCGTCAGGCACTGAATTCAGCTTAGAGAAGCTTTGGCCTGATGCTGTTGCTCTCAGAGATTTCGAAGGTTTTGGCTCCGAGCCTGGACCTGTGCTTGCCGTCGAGGAAGACGTCGAAGAGATTGTATCCCTTGGCAAGTCCATGGGTCTGGAGGTGGATGAAGATGACATCACCGAACTCGTCGATGAGAATCATGAAGAGCTCACCACCGAGGAACTCAAGAAGCTGCAAGTCATGCAGCATGATGAGTTTCAAGCGCAGTTGAGTGAGTCGGAGGAGATCGAGGAGGTAGGTCACATCTTAGGTACGGCTGACACAAAACAGATGTTGGCATATCATCAACACGTGGTTGATTTCATCGATAAGCATCACCCACAGAAACTTCAGGTTTGCTGTGTAGGTGCGCAGTTCGGTGATGTTTGTTTAACACACTTTAGAAAAATTCTGAAAAGCCGTACCAAGCAACTTTCTCTCGATAGTTTCTTTAAAAAATCTACGAAACGGTCTAGTGATCCTGATGAAGAGAAAGAAAGTGAAGCAAAGAAAAGTAAGACTGAATCGAGTGAAAGTGATGCAAATTAAAAATAGAGAAGAAAAAAAATGTAAAAAAAAAATATAATATAAAAATGAAAAAAAAAAAAAGCTGTTAGGTTAAAGTTCACGTAGTGTAAGTTAGAGTAAGTTATGGTACGTTATCGCAGTCGCCGTCTCTACCTCCTCGCTGATCTTTCGTCTCCTCCAGCATAGCAATCCCTACACCTGCAATGGCCTGTCTCTAAGGTAAAGTGTTAATAAAAACCCCTTTTTATTTATCATTTCTTCATTATTATTCTTTTTTAGATATTTCTGTATTATTCAATTGTATTAATGTTATGTGTAATTATGTGTAGCAATTTATTAAGGAGTTATCATGGGTTTTTAGGCTGAGGAACGAATTAAACAAATTACAGTGTATTCTTATGGGAATATTTGCTCCAGCATACGATCGTTTTAACATAAGAAGCAGCTCACGGAACGAATCAAAATCATATGTAGAGGTATCACTGTCATGTATTTGACTACATTGTGTGTGTTTTGTGTGAGATAGATGTACGGGGGCAGAAGAGAGAGAGAGAGAGAGAGAGAGAGAGAGAGAGAGAGAGAGATATTTGAAGTTTTCTGGCATCCTGATATCGAATAGGAGAACTAATACTGTAATGAGGGTTATACAAATAGCCTATATGAAAATTATGATAGCTTATGACACATCGGTGGGTGCTACTTTACTGTGAGGTCTACCGCACTTTTGTGTGAGATCTACCTCCCGTTAGCACTTTAGCGTGAGGTCTACCTCCTGTGAGTACTAACGATGACGGCTACAGCCGTTTAATCCTAACCTAAACCCAACCTAACCTAACCTAAATCCAACCTAACCTAACGGTATTCTTTTATGAGCGGGGAGAGCGGGAACGACAGGGCACGCGGTAGACCTCAGGTTTCACGTGGGTAGGCTACATATGGCGGTAGACCTCACGCTAAAGTAGCACCCATCGGTGCTTATGTTATACTCTATTAAGTATATATAGTAGATGTTTTGAATAAGTTAAGAAATAGTATAAACAATACTCTTTGTTATTGATTCGTATGTGCATCAGCTGATCTGATTAGAGCACTCAACCCAAGATACTTTGATCATTATAATACACCAGAAATTTAAAACAAAACTATGTAAATGTTTTATCAAAGCACAATTAACTATTTAAATAATCGTAATTTTCTACAATGAAATAAAGCTTCCAAAACGAAATCGGCTATTTTAAGCTATGAAGAGAGAGAGAGAGAGAGAGAGAGAGAGAGAGAGAATCAGCTGTTGAACAGTAATTGAATGCACTGTTTCAGTTTATTTAAAAGAAACAATTATAATCGAGATATTTGTTTTTAGTTTATAAAATAGGCTGTATTTCTGTTTGAGAAAGTAGAGATATAACATACTGGGCAAGAGACGACACATAAGAGGTTGTGTCATGCTTCAAGAAAAGTAGAAAACGCGTAGGCTATGAGTTGTTTGAACGAAAACAACGAACACTTACAATAAGTACTGTTAATCTGTACTGTAGTAATATTACTATACAGTGCATATAGGTTATTACAGTAATATACACTACAGTATCAATGAGTATCAGATTACAGCACAGTATTACTAGATAGGAACAGCTGTTGCTATACAGAACAGCAAGGGGATGATGACGACTCGGTAAATATTTACTTTAGCACAATACTGTACCTTAAACGTTACTGTGTACAGTAATTAGTGTATATGAATGCAAATGTACTGCACACTATACATATCATTATAAACTGTTTTAGAAGCCAAATCAAATCAATATTAGGCAGTATTTACTGTGAAAATCAACAGCTTAGCCACCTGCTCCTGGCAAGGGGCAGTGACTTTTCAGGTTAGCCCACCCTAGTGCAGCATTTATTTGTGAAAATCCTTTTTTCGCGGCTGTGTCTGTAACCTAACAACTGCAAAGAACGAGGGCGCACTGCAGTTGTGTTAACTATTTGTGGCAAACAACTTTAAATGATGACTTTTAGTTCTATATTGTGATATTAACTTTTTCTACAGCAGCATTAAATTTAATGGTAATTGTTAGAGAATATTTGTGCTCCCTAATTAAAATGTTGATAGAGTAATTAACACACAAAGATAAATCACCATCCGTAACTTCCAATTCTGAATAAAGAAAGGGTAACAGGCCTAGCTTGATAACATTGATGTTATAGAGCTTACAGCTGGTATAAAATGGTTTATAACATGACGAGTTAATGTGAAAATCCAAACATAAAAATTAATTGCCTGTGTAGTGGTGCAATGGTCTTGATAAAAGATGATGATGATGATGAATACATAAGTACTGGTATATATTCACCATATTATCAGCACTATTAAACATCAAACCCTTATATTCATTAGCCTAATCTGATATGCAGTATCCTAGTTGAAAAAAGGGCTTCGTAACCCAAAACCCCCCAAAAAAACATTGCATGTTTACTTACTGTAGGCTACACATTGTATCTTTGATTAGTAACAGGGTCAAGTAATACTCTAAAGAATACTTAACCTACATGGAACATAACTGGTCAAACGAGTTAAATATGAAGGTTAGAATGTCTAAGACGAGATCTAAATCATAAATATCAGGTATAGGGCTACAGTACTATCAAGGACCTCGGTGCTCAGAAAGTAATAAATCATAGCTCTACTTGTGCATCATGAACGTAGCCAACTAAAACTAGGCTAAGCCTTGTCTTATTACAAGAAATGACCATTCTAAATCTTACCTTGAACTTTGGATTGAATAGGTTTACCTCAGCGACTTCAATACACGTTTGCAAACAGAAGGAATGCGTTTAGCCGGTCTTTCCCTTGTATATTGACACAAAAGTAATCGTTTTTAATATCTTAATTAATACTTAATTATCTAAAGATCGTCTACATAGATCTGGAAGAGTGAATATAAACTATAACACTATGTGCCAATAGCCTTTATCATGTTTGCTGATACGATTAGCCGTAATTTTGTTTTTATTCTTTACGATAGAAGCAATGAGATAGACTAACCGTGTTTTTAACCTAAATCCACTTTCACAATTGTTAAGAAATTGGTAGTTTCTTCGTGAAAATTAGAATAATTTCTCAGTAAACACATTACTTAGCCTAGGTTACAACACGCATTCTTCACCGTAACCATCTTCAATAGGAAGATACGAGCACAGTCTTACCAGACACAAGAGTAAATACTCGAATATTTGAATTGATATGCAACTCTAAGTCACTAACCAATTACCCAATCAAAGGGCTAAGACAACCCAAAACAAATGTGAAAATAAAAACTAGATAAGCAAATCCTGAAAAAAATGAAAGAATTGGAAAGTAAAGTAATATTTGCATAATACTTTACAGCAAGAGCAAATAAGTTAAAACTAAATATATTAAATTGAAATATCACACGAGATTAGGCTGAGGATAAACAGAAGAAAGACAGAGATGATGAGAACGGAGTACAGTATGTAATGGAAGATGAAATATCATTGGAAGGAGAAACGATTAATGAGGTAGAATCATTTAAGTATCTAGGAACTATGATCTCCACAGGGTCTTCAGATTTAGAGTTTAGTGAAATATTGAAAAAAGCAAATCAGACAATGGCTAGGTTAAGTAAAATTTGGAAATTAAATCGCCTGAAATTACATATAAAAATCAAACTATATATCAGTTAAGTGAGATCGGTGTTACTCTCTGGATATGAGTCATGGTATGATAATGAAACAATCTCCAATAGATTTAGCAGATTTGAGAACAAAGCCCACATAAGGATATTGGGAGTTAAATGGCAGGACAGGATAGGAAATGAAACTATAAGAGAGATTACTCGAGTGCAATATGTGGATGAGATCATGATGAGGGGTTGATGGAGATGGTTTGGACATGCTCTTCGTGCTCCATGAGAGATTAGTTCACCAAACTTTCAGCTGGGCTCCACAAGGCACTAGAAGAGTTGGAAGACCCATGCCTACATGGCTGAGGACTATGAAGTGCGAAGTAGGAGAGGATGAATGGAGAAGTATTGAATTAAAAGCTCAAGATAGAGACGACTGACGAAATCTGAGGCCCTTTGCGTCAAGAGACGTAAGAGATGATGATGATGATGATGAAGAAATATATTAAATAGACAAAAACAGGTAAGTGTACAGTACTGTATTTCTTTTATGAAAACAAGGAAGAAGATTTAACACATTTTTTGTAACCTATCAGGAATATAGACAAGAAAGAAATGAATTACTGTAATTGAGCTACAAAAACCTTAGGGGGAGGCTAGAATAAAACAATAGTATCATTCTTACTTAGCGAAAGGAATATAAAGAAATTTTATAACTGGTATGGGTACAAAGACAAAATTATATAAAAGTTAAATCTAAAACATTCTTTTCATAATTTTGTAGTGTATACCCTCTAGATCTTTAATTTTCTTTTTATTACACCCTTAACTTACGCAAACCATTTGATGTTTTAGGTAGTAGGTTGGCCAGGGCACCAGCTACCCGTTGAGATACTACCGCTAGAGTTTTATGGGGTCTTTTGACTGGCCAGACAGTACTACATTGGATCCTTCTCTCTGGTTACGGTTCCTTTTCCCTTTTGCTTACACACATACACACACCGAATAGTCTGGCATATTCTTTACATATTCTCTTCTTTACTCATACACCTGACAACACTAAGATTACCAAACAATTGTTCCTCACCTACAGCACTGTAATTGTTCAGTGGTTACTTTCCTCTTGGCAAGGGTAGAAGGGACTCTTTACCTATGGTAAGCAGGTCTTCTAGAAGGACACACCAAAATCAAACCATTATTCTCTAGTCTTGGGTAGTGCCATAGCCTCTGTACCATGGTCTTCCACTGCCTTGGGTTAGAGTTTTCTTGCTTGAGGGTACACTCGGGCACACTATTCTATCTTATTTCTCTTCCTCTTGCTATGTTAAAGTGTTTATAGTTTATATAGGAGATATTTATTTTAATGTTGGTACTTTCCTTAAAAATTCTATTTTTCATTGTTTCCTTTCTTCACTGAGCTATATCCCCTGTTGGAGCTCCTGGACTTATAGCATTGTGCTTTCCCAACTAGGGTTGTAGCTTAGCAATTAATAATAATAATAATAATAATAATAAAGAATCCCAAGCAGAACTCCAACAATTTCTTGCAATGCCTTATCTGTTTTTTAGGTAACACACAAGGGCTGTCTTGAATATCATGAAAATTTGTATTTCATCATTAATATATAAACTATAAAGCAGTATGCTACAGTAGTAGGTTGGCCAAGGCACCAGATACTACCGCTAGAGAGTTATTGGGACCTTTGACTTACCAGATTGTACTACAGTACATTGGATCCCTCCCTCTCGTTACAGCTCATTTCATCTTTGCCGACACATACACAAAACAATCTGGTCTATTCTTTACACATTCTCCTCTTTCCTTAAACACTTAACAACACTGCACTGTAATTGTTCAGTGGCTACTTTCCTCTTGGTGAGGGTGAAAGGGAGAGGCTGTGGTGGGCCGCTCTTCTGGTTTGGGCATGCTCTTGAGTGGTGCCATGGCCTTTGTCCCGTGGTCTCCTGCTGTCTTAGGTTGGAGATCTCATGCTTGTGGGTGCGCTCGGCCACGCTATTCTACCTTGTTTCTCTTCCTCGTCATTTTCAGGTTTTTAGTTTACATATGAAAGATTTATTCTAATATTATATTTCTTAAACATCTCTCATAGCTTTTCCTTATTTCCTTTCCTCACTACGCTATTCTCCCTGTTGGAGCCCTTGGGCTTATAGAATCCTGTTTTTCCAACAAGGGTTTTAGCTTAGCAAGTAATAATAATAATAATAATAATAATAATAATAATAGTACTAACAAAATCAAACTAACTCTTATTTCCTATGTCCTAGAGTCATCAGCTGTAACTAGTCCACTGCATAACAAGGACTTCAGACATGTGTTGTCACCCATGTTGTTTATCCTCCTCATGAGTTGTCGCCCATGTTGTTTATCCTCCTCATGGATTTTGTAATGCATAGAACAGTTGGATATGGTGAAGAGGGATTGAACTGAATTGGTAATAGGAAATTAGCTGACATGTAGTATGTTGATGATGCTGTCCTTATTAGCAGAACACCACAGGATTTGCCATGCTCGCTAACCAGAATGCGTGAAATATCTCAGGAGGTTGGGTTCAAGATAAATAGAAGACAGATGATGAGAACGGAATATGCAATGGAAGATGAAATATCATTGGAAGGAGAAATGTTTAATGAGATAGAATCATTTACACATTTAGGAACTATGACCTCTAATACAGGGTCTTTAGAATTGGAATTTAATGAAAAATTGAAAAAAGAAAATCAGACAATGGCTAGGTTAAGTAAAATTTGGAAATCAAATTGCCTGAAATTCCATATAAACATTAGGCTATACTGTACAGTATATCAGTTTAGTGAGATTGGTGTTACAGTATGAACATGATTCCTGGTATGACCATGAAACACTACAGAACAGATTTTGTAGATTTGAGAACAAAGTTCTCAGAAGAATATTGGGGGGTAAATGGCAGAGCAGGATTAAAAATGAAGCTATAATTGAGATTACCAGAGTGCCATATATGGATGAGACCATGGTGAGGGGTAGATGGAGATGGTTTGGGCATGCTCTTCGCACTTCCCAAGAGATTAGTTCACCAAACTTTTGATTGGGTTCCACAAGATACTAGAAGACTTGAAAGACCCAGGTCTACATGGCTGAGGACTATGAAGCATGAAGTTGATGATGAATGGATAAGTATAGATTTAAAAGCTCAAGATAGACACGCGAAATCTAACCGAGGCCCTTTGCGTCAATAGACGTAGGAGATATATTATATACACAATATATACTTTTCTGGGTGGGGATACATTAAAGTAGTGAAAGGATTTGTGTATTGCCATGTTAAGCAAAGCTGTACTACTCAGAGCCAACCATACCAGCTTGATTTGCTGTCAGCAATCAGGCTAAAGTTTGCCACAGTCACCAATTCACCAGGGTCAGCGTGATGATGAAAACTGGCCAAACCTCAGACATGAATAAGGACATATCTGAGGACTTTGTTCTACAATGGACTAAAAACAGGTGCATTTGTTGTTTATATATACAGTATAGCACCAATGGCATTAAGCC
Source organism: Palaemon carinicauda (assembly GCF_036898095.1). NCBI lineage: Eukaryota > Metazoa > Arthropoda > Malacostraca > Decapoda > Palaemonidae > Palaemon > Palaemon carinicauda. Next base: position 74,394,071 of record NC_090750.1, read on the forward strand.
GTACCCTCTTCAATGTGCGGCTAAAAATAAATGAAAAATAGTTTTATGGGCTCGACCTGTGTCGCTCCGTGAAATGCTCCTCTAGCACCATTTCTAAGGCATAGTTATTGCTGAATATAGCAGAGAAAAAGAGATGCATGGAATGCCAGGAATAAACCTAGCTTGCTAACTCTTTGAGTGTCGGTATAGAAAACTGGGGCATGATTGAACCACGACCATAGATCCCTCACCAATTAGACCTCTCCTTCATCAACATACCCCCTCTCTACCCCTACATCTCCCCACCCCCCATCCTCATTCCTCTTCAGCACTTGCGTTGGTCAGACGTGTTTTTATGCTTCATCCATCCTTGCTGCCGAACCATGGATGGTCATTAAATACAGAAAAGTCTACATTTCGTAAATCACCTACATAAACGTTTTCCAGCAAGTATGAACACACACTGCGCGAACCTTCCATTCTGCATAAACTCTAGCACCTTATGCTTATCAAAGCCCCCTCTTTCTAATACTGCTTTCACACTAGTTGATCCACCCAGTTTTCATAAGACAAATACTGTTGGTATGTGTCAATAATGATATCAGAGTAAAGACTTTTGTAAAGACTTGGAGCAGTCAATACACCAGAACAAAGGACCATGAATTGAAACTCTTTGACGAATTAGAGGTACAGTACTTCCTTCAGGAGGGATGTACAGTACTAAGATCTGGGTGTATGCATCCTTTAGGTCGATTGTCATTATAAAGTCCAAGGGCCTGATCGCCTGCCTAACTGTGGCTGCGGTCTACATTTTGAACGGAGTCTGCAGAACAAACTCATTCAGAGCCCACATATCTACGACTGATATCCAACTTCCATATGTCTTCTCTACAAGAAAGAGTTGACTCTTGGAGAACGCCCTTCTCCATCATAGCCTGGACTTCTGCCCGTAGAGCAAAGTCCTTTGCTGATCCCTGGCGATAGGACAATGACATCATTGGTGGAGGAATCAGAGGAGGGGGAGAGTCCACTGTTCTGCAATGTTCTGTGATACCACCACCACCTCTATCTGGGTTGCAAACATCCTTCCACATATGGCATCATGGGAGAAATGGGCCCACTTGAGGGTCATTGGCTTCGCTTCTTTTCCCCTTGTCGGTGGCACCATTGACACTGTACTCTGAAAGTGTGCTTGCTGTTTTGCTTTCTGCCTTGGGTGGATTAGGCAGGGCAAGGGATGTTCTTAGGAACAGGCTTGTGTGCCTGTCTCGCTAGAGACAAAGGTCTTACTTGGCCCAAAGTGGAGGGGGGACTTGGGGCACCAAAAGTACACTACTGGGTTCAAAAGCAAGTCCTGACTCCTTCCTCCACTTCTTGATCACAGCATCTACCTCCCTCTTCTGTCGGAAACAGGGAAGGACCCTTAACAGACATACAGTATTCCTGAGATTTAAAATCTCCTCTCAGACAATCTGCCTCTAAAATTTGGGGGCAACAGTATCACGCCTCTTAGTTTGCCCACTGGGTGGCAGCCAGTTGGGTGAAGAACTCAACGGCCCTGGCTCCCGTCAAGATAATGTCCTTGACGGCCATAAGCTTGCTGGGGTCTGTGAAATCCTGTGTCGACTAAAATACTAATGACACCTGACCAGTGGTCAATCCAGGAGAGGCTGGCTAAAAAGTTGCCTTAGTCAAGGTTTCCACATTCTGAACATCCGCAGCAGTAAAGGTGACGGTCTCTGAGGCAAGATGATCTGGGCTAAGAACTAAGGGGAAGGGAGAAGCCTCTTGGGTCCAGTAGTATTTCCTCTGATGGGAAAAAGCCAGAGGAATGATTTTCAAGGGTCTCCCTGCACTCAGCGAGTCCTTCCTCACAGACCCCGAGTCTCCGAAGACAGGATCGACCGAGAAAGCTATGAGATCTGATGGCACAAGGCGCACGACAGCCTGTTTGTAGGAGCTTCCCTTCCCTTGGGAGGAGAGTAAGGAGCCTGACCAAGGCTGTTTACCTTCCTAATGCAAGCGAGAACCTGCAGGAAGGTACTCTAATTCTCCTCCTCTATACAGTACACCATTAAGGGCCTTCAGGCAGGAAGGCTGAGGAAGAACGTCGTCAGATTCTTAGGAAAGATCCCTCTCTGTCACCGTACCCAGATGGTGTCGAAAGTCAAAACAGGATTCCTGCTCTTCTCTCCAAAGGGGGGGAGAAAGATGTAAAGGGGCTATCTGCAGCACCCCTACAAGGCGCACCTATAGTTCCTAAGTCCTGGGCCTCTCGCAAACTCGCGTCTGCAAGTAACTAGAAAGACTTGTTCTTGTGTATGGTCTTGGTGATTTTACTTTCTCTAGGGTGAAAACCCTCAGAGAAAGGAGGATACTGATTGCTGTCTTCCTCTCCTTCACACCTTCAAGCTCAGGATCTGGACGGGACCCCTATGCATTCAGCAAGGGGCTGCATGACACCCTCATCACCAGTTCTACTCCAAGGAGAAAGAGCAAGAGAGTCAACATTGATTGGTGACAACCAGAACTTATTTAACGTAAGCGATCTGGGACAAGAGTGAGTTCTAGTATAGTGGGGCAGGCGTCACTTACGCCAATAGTAGTGCCTTCTGTCATTCAGCTTGACTGGGACTCTACGCAAATCCAACCATTGGGGATGGGCTCTCCGAGGAGCACTAGCTCTAGCCATCTCAGGTATAAATTCCTGTACCTCAGGAGGTTCCAGACGATAATTCAACCTAGAGGCACAAGGCCTAGGAGCAAGTCTTAGGATCTTGCCCTACTTCCAGTGGAATTATGCTCATTTGGGCAGCGCGTACTGTAGATACCCGAAGTAACATTCACTTATGTGAAGTATGCAAGGATGAAGTGTGTCTGGATGATATCTGCGCTAGGTAGTTCACCTACTCTACTTATAGCCAACTGTGCTGGGTGACATGTCCTTGCTCCTCAGGTATACAGTAGATGAGGAAGGGTTAGGTAGAGTCCGATGAGCTATCTGGTGTGCACGCTTAGGTGAACTATAGCAGTCAGGTGACACAGCACTTCTGGGTTTGAGCAATTCTCTTAGCAATTGTAATTGCTAAATTGCTTGGGTGACAGGGCGCGCTTGTAGAGGGTTACCTGCAAGTGATCTTGCGTGTGCTCCAAAGAGCTGAGAAGCTAAGAAGCATGTGCGCACTGACGCCTCTGAACTTTCTGTGGAGCAGGTGGGCCTCTACAGGAGAGCAAGTGCATGCATTTGCACACATGCTCATGGTCAAGCCCTAAAGACTATAAAGAGGTGATTGAGAGCCAAAAGTGGAGGCTGTAGGCTCTGAAGGCATGAGACTGAGAAGAGGAGAATCTTTTATCGGCTCTGGAGGGAGAAAAGCCAAGTAAGTCTGTCAAGAGCAGAATCATTCACCTGTCCACCCATCAAAGTCAATGCATACAAAAGCCATTCCCTTGAAGGGGGTCCTTGCAGTCCCAAGGAAGGCCACAGCAGTCATAAAGCATCATTTTCCTGAAAAGAGGACTAAACAAGTCATGGCACCCCGTTTCACTAGGGGAAACAGGAAGGTCTGCCTGCCTCTAAGCTTGCCATAAACTCAAAGGGCCGCCACTCGTACCCGAACAGCCTGGGGAGGAGACCGACAGGGAAAGGTCAGAGGGGAGAGTACTGGGGGTCAGAGAGAGGTCAGGAATTCTTCAGTGAAAAAGATGACCCCAAAGGTGAAGAATCCCTCTTGGACTACAGTTACCCCCAGCTATTCACGAACCAATATTCACAAGATTTTCTGTAGAGCATAACTAAATATTAGGAAAATCTAGCGCAGAACACATAAAAACATTAGATGTATATTTTTCTTTCATTTTGATAAATAAATAACAGATTGTAAAACTTTTTCCTTTTAATCTCATGATTATTTACTTAGAAATATTTTATATCAATACGTACAATTCTAAGTTATAAAATACAATAAACAGTACAGTACTGTACTGTATTGTATTTACAAATGCACAATGCTACTACAGTACTCATATTAAACATGTTAGCGATAAATTTTTCTTTCATTTCGGTATTCAAATAAATCATTAAATTTTTTCCTTTTAATCTCATGATTACTTTACAATTTATTTTATATCAAATAATTACACTTTCAAGTTAAAATCCACAATGAACAGTACTTTTGTGTATGTACGAATGCCCAATGCTACTACACATATCAAACACATTAGCGATATATTTTTCTTTCATTTTGGTAAATAAATAACAGATCGTAACACATTTGTTCCTTTTAATATTATGCTTATTCTTTCCAAAAAACAGGTAGATAATTTATTAACATATCATCAATGAATCTTAATTGTATTTCTGTACAATAAATTACTGTAGCTACCAGTAAAAAATATGAGCGAGTTCAAGAAAACGGTTAGGTGATGCACGATAGAAAACTTACCTCTCTACAGTAAGGGTAACAATAATAAAGTACAGTATGTACGATACAGTACTGTATGTTTTGTGCATGTACATCATTGTACTGTACGTATTGAGTTATGGTAGTGTTTTAATTGGTGTTCATGCCACATTCAGTATATTTTTCTGGAAAATGTCTTAAAACTGTTCTTAAATTATTCTAAATTGTTTATGATGGCATTTCTTGATGTTATTTTAAATATCAAAATTGGCAGTTATAAGCATTTTTAAATGGCTTTTTAAGTATTCATGAATTTGTCCTATTCGCGAGGGGTCTGGTCCCTAAACCTCACAAATATGGTGGGAAACTGTACTTACTCCTGTTGTAGGCTCCCACTGGGAGGATGGTCACTCCCGACACTTGTCACACCCTGGCTACAGGAGTGTCCTCTGCATGTGGGGAACAGGAGAGGATCTATTTCCCTTTTGCTTATGAAGGTGACACAAATACGACCCTACACCCCGGGATAAGTCCTCATCTCCGAAAGCATCCCTAACAAAGACATACTCGCAAACACTCAAAAAAGAGAAAACAAAGTTGTTTCCCAATACAGTACTGTACTCCGGTCAGTGGGAACGTATATTCTCATTGACTGCTAAAATCAAAGTGAAATCTGTGAGCAAGCGGGAAGTGGTGCTTCCACACTTCTAGAAGATTAAAATACACCTTGCTATAAAATTTAATTACAGTGTACAGTACTGTACTACAGCTTTGGTGTTATTTTCTCCTATGTAAAGGAAAAAGTTTTGTATACATAATGAAAGAAATATTCCATATAAAAGGAAGCTAAATAACAGATTAAACCCTTCAATGGGAAAAATGAGCTTTCACTGATTTATTGAAAAATTACAAAATAGGTGTTCAAGTTGATTCTTGAAACTAAGTCTAGAATTAGTCATTCTGAGATCTATGTGAAATGCAGATCTAAATTTTTACATGTGAAATTATTTAACTAACCAGACCATTTTACACTTACGGACTTGCCAATTGCACAATTTGTTGTTTACCCTACTACAAACAGTAAAAATGGTACAAAACATAAATAATAACTAGTGAATTAATAGCCTTTATGACATCTAATACAGGCCACTGTAACACAGATTTTCAAGCATTAAATTTGTCTGGAACATATAGCCATTGTTTACCATTCGGTTTAAAATCTACAATAAAGTGATTCTTTGGAATTAAAAGCATTAATATCTAGAAAATAAAAAACTTTTTTTAAACAGCCATATCCATCTGGATTTTACTGTGCGGATGATAATCGATGATTTCAAAGTCTTCAAATTTGAAATCCTCTATGGAATGAACTTCCCGTTTGATTCTGAGCTTGGGGAAAGGTCTTGGCTCTCTTTTCAACTGTTCCTCGAGAGCATCACAGTGGTTGGAGTAGACATGAGCATCCCCAAGTGTATGTATAAAGTCTCCAGGCTAAGATAAAAAAAAAAAAAGAAAAAAAAAATATTAAGCATTCAATATTTTATTGAATGTAGTGAAACATGCAACTGTCAATAGGAACTTAATTTTTCAAAATATCCTAGAATAATAATCAATATGTTGTGAAATAAAAATTCTAAAAGTAATTTCTATTTTTCCTAGCTATACAAAGATTGTGACGCAGTTCCGGTAGGCCCTGCTGCTTCCTCCGGTGCCTTAGATGACCGAGGAGGTAGCAGCAGTAGGGGATTCAGCATTATGAAGCTTCATCTGTGGTGGATAATGTGGGAGGTTGGGCTGTGGCACCCTAGCAGTACCAGCTGAACTCGGTTGAGTCCCTGGTTAGGCTGAAGGAACGTAGAGAGTAGAGGTCCCCTTTTTGTTTTGTTTCATTGTTGATGTCGGCTACCCCCCAAAATTGGGGGAAAGTGCCTTTGGTATATGTATGTACAAAGAGTCATTTAGTAGGTCCAAGATTCTAGCAAAAGCTAGAAATGGCCACTGAAGAAATCATCAAGGTTCTGGTAGCCACCAGTAGCCACTGGTGGTAGGGGTCTATCAGTGTACAAAGCCTCCATTTTGACTTTGCCTGGGACTTGTGGAGTGGATACAGTGGGAAGTGAAATCTAAAGGGCTCAGTTTGTATAGCTAGGAAAATACAAATTACTTTTAAAATTTTGTGATTTGTTCCCAACCGAATACCGACTCTTGTCCTTCAGTACGAGAGTCCTCCTTAGATGACAAGAAAGGAGGAAGTCCTCTCACCCAACTGGCTCTTTTCAAGGACCTAAGAACCTTTATCACATCCCAGGAAGGGGGCTTGAGTTCTTGCAGAAGACAAGTCTGCTCAAAACTCTTCATGAGAGCAGAAAGTTCCCATGCAGAGGAGAGAACAAACCCTTCCAGTTTGAATACCTGGCTCAAGGCCGCGTGGTAGCCCTTTATCACAGTGACTGAAAAGGATTTCTCGATACTCAGCAACACTAGAACGTCGGCAATCTCGGAAATAGCGGCCTTGTGTGGAGCAATATTCCTCTTATGACACCAATCACAGAAGGTTGTTAGACTCTTGTGGACAACTTTTGGAGGTATCAGTCAGAAGGCTGTTAGACAGATGGTCCCGAAAAGCCTCTCTTTCAGAGGATATGCTAGATAGTCTCCAACCATAAAGAGATAAGCAGTGAACTGCGCCGTGGAACTTTCTTAAGTACGGTTTATGCAGTAGGTTTGGCTATTCTGAAAGTTCTCTTAGAATTTCCACATGAAGATCCAGCAGGCCTGGATACCACTCCGCTGTTGGCCACCTTGAGGCTACTAACATTACTCTGACCTCTTGTGATGTTCGGACTCTGTTCAGGACATGATGAATCAAACAGAAAGGTGGAAAGGCACAAAAGTCCAGTTAGTTGAATGGGTGCTAGAAGACATCTTCCATTGCTGCTGCTGGATCCGAGACCGGAGAGCAATACACCCGGTGTTTGTTGTTCAGGGGAGTGGCAAACATGATTAGTGATGGGGAACCCCACAGTCAAAAGTCTCTTTGCCACTAGAGGAAGCAAAGACCATTCGGAACCAACTATCGTCCCTGGTCAACTTAGATGGTCAGCAATAACATTCCGCTTCCTGGGAATAAAACTTGCTATGAGCGTTATTGCATTGTTTTGTGCCCACTTGTGTATCTCCACTGCTAGTTGGAATAGCCGGAGAGAGACTGCACCTCCTTGTTTACATGGGCAACCATCACGGCCAAGGTGCAATCACATTATGCTAGACTTATTAGTCATAATTAAGCACACTCGTTATCGCACAGATAATGCAAGCGTAACTAGTGACAATGACATTGAAAAAGACACAAAGCACTATAATGGCAATCCAGTGTGGACGAGTTAAAAGTTGTGATCATAGAAGAGAGGAGGGGATACCTCCTCTAAACACAATGACCAGAAGACAAGTGAGGTAAGCCATGCAGCAGCACATTACACTGCCATGCAATGAGGTTGCCTAGCAACCTACTATGGTGCAACTGAACACTTTTGCTTTTTTGTCTGGTATTATTACTAGCTAATCTACAATTCTAGTTGGAAAACCAGGATGCTATAAGCAAAAGGTCTACACCGGAAAAATAGCCCAGTGAGGAAAGGAAATAAATAAACTGCAAGAGAAGTAATGAACAATCAAAAAAAGATATTCTATGAACAGAAACATTAAAAGTATATCTTTCAAATATAAACAAAAATATCAAAAATTAAAAAAATTATAAAAAAAAATAAGTGGAGAAATAACATAGAATAGTGTGCACAAGTGTACCCTCAAGCGAGAGAACTCTACCCTAAGGCAGTGGAAGACCATGGTACAGAAGATATGGCACTACCCAAGACTAGAGGACAATGGTTTGATTTTGTAGTGTCCTTCTCCTAGAAGAGCTGCTTACCCTAGCTTAAGTCTCTTCTACCCTTACCAAGAGAAAAGTAGCCACTGAACAATTACAGTGCAGTAATTAACCCCTTGAGCAAAGAAAAACTGTTTGGTAATCTCAGTGTTGTCATGTGTATGAGGATAGAGGAGAAAGTGGAAAGAATAGGCCAGACTACTCTGTGTATGTGTAGGCAAAAGAAAAATGAGTCGTAACCAAAGAGAGGGTTCCAATATAGTAATGTCTGGCCAGTCAAAAGCACCCAATAACTCTCTATCAGTAGTATCTCAGCGGTAGAAAACGAAACTAGGAGTGACCCATTTAAAAGACTCAAAGTTTGTATCTGCATAGGAATAAATATTTATTTTCTTCATCAATACTATCCCCACAGCTTAAGTTCAAGAAATACCAGTAGTGCCAATCTAATTAAAATCCAGTACATATAGTACGTATTATGGAAATACTCGAACAAACAAGTTCTACCATTCAGTAAAAGAATAAATCCTAATATACAGCAAAAGAAAAAATAATAAATTCTGCCATACAGTAAAAGAATAGGAACAAATTCTGCTATTCAGTAAAAGAATACAGAAACACTTATGTCATTCAGCAAAAAAAATTATATAAAAAATTCTGCCATTCAGTAAAAAAATAATTATACAAAATTCTGCCATTCAGTAAAAAAATAATTATGACCAAATTCTGCCATGCAATAAAAAAAATACTAAAAAGAACAAATTCTACCATTCAGTAAAAGAATAAAGACACAATTGTGTTATTCAGTAAAAAAATAAATAAGAAAAAATGTTGCCATTCAGTAAAATAAATAAACATATCCTTCCATTCAGAGAAAGAGTAAAGAAAAGAAATAGGGGATTTCAAGTTTTCCCTAACAGTTAGAAGAAAAACATTTCCCTTACCTTGAGTTTTGTTATGTGAGCAATCATGCAAGTCAAGAGTGCGTAGCTGGCAATGTTGAAGGGGACCCCTAGACCCATATCAGCAGATCTCTGGTAAAGCTGACATGATAGTTCACCATTTGCCACATAAAACTGACAAAGGCAATGGCAGGGTGGCAATGCCATTTTTGGTATGTCACTGACATTCCAAGCGCACATGATTATGCGTCGATCATTGGGATTATTTTTTATTGTATCAATAACCTGGAAAAGATTATTTATTAAAGACAGAATAAATTTTTTTTAAATTGTTCAACTAAAATAAAAGTAAATTCTAATCTTATAAATATTATGCTCCATATTTCTAATGCATTACTGTACATCAACTTCTGATATCATAAGCGCAATTATTGATAGTTTCACCAGAACACCCAGCTAAAATGATCTTCCATAATGATGATTACATAAAAGCATGATGACAAATTAAAATAGTTCAAAAAAGACAATTCTAATAAAATTTCTTATTTCTATAATAACCCGATGCTCATATTGCTGTTTCTCCAGAACCCCAGTTTCATTGATACACAGAAAAATTTCTTAAAATCTAAAATTTTCTCATTTTCTTTTGCTTCAAACGATACACGCCCCTTTGAAAAGGAAAGCCCAGTTGTTGACCAAGGAAATACAGTTTTCAGTTGACATTATTCCTCCTCTTAATACTATATGTCAGAGGGGAGGAGGGTGGGCATTTTCATTTCTTCAGTCTAAGATCCACTAGCACAGGACTGTCTGCTTGACCGAGGAAGGAGGAATTGTAAAACAAAAACCTCCATGTATGGTCTAGGGAGGCCTAGCCTCCTGTATAGACAACTTAACCTGACTTGGGAAATCATTTCACCGAGACAGTAAGATGCCTAACACAGACTTTACGCTGATGTCCCGGTCATTTGTGTGCAGTTCCCCCCTATGTACTTTCATAAAACTTATTATGTAATCATTGTTTGAACTTTTATTTTGTTTGTATTTAGTTATCCTTACTGGAGTAAAGTTTAGTCTTCTATGAAAGTTAGAATTTGTTTTAAGATTAGATTCACTGGCTCTGTGAAACTGTAAAGGATAACTCTCTTCAAGTATCTCCAGTATTTCGTAAGTTGTTCCAGCAAGAATTGTTTATTATATGTCATTACTTAGTTCTATGTTATGTTTTGTTTTGCTTTAGTCTTCTTTTTATGTGGTTGTTTGGTACATGTGTTTAAACGGTAAATTTATTTGTATAAATTTCCTGAGTGTGAACTCTGTGATATCTAACCATGCTTGAGGGTACACACGGTCTCACTATTCTATCTTATTTCTCTTCCACTTGTTTTTATAGGTTATATAGGAAATATTTATTGTAATGATGTTACTGTTCTTAAAGTATTTTATTTTTCCTGTTTCTTTTCCTCACTGGGCTATTTTCCCTGTTGGAGCCCCCGGGCTTATAGCATCCTGCTTTTCCAATTAGGGTTGCAGCTTAGCAAGTAATAATATGCCATACTCATTGTACAATATACGAGTAATTCTAACTTCCATATGGTTTTTTTTTTTTGTAAATGACTTTTCTGGCATGTCATTGTGTGTATCACAGGGCATATTTTGACGTAAAGCGAAAAACTACCAGACACCAAGAATTTAACCATTTTAGTAAGCTATCAGTCAACCTATTCTGTAAAACATTTACACAACAATAAATTTCTCAAAGAAATAAAACTTCATGCAATCATTGAAATCTGGTCTTTGTGGCACTGTAACTGTCCCTTCCTTCTGCTATTCATGAGTAACCTTTAAAAAAACCTTAAACGAGACTCAGGTGTAGATTAAGTTAAAGAAACTACTTTCAAAACTAACCTGCTGCAGTTGATCGACCCCTTTACCAGTGTAATCAGCATGCATGTCAGAGTATTCGGCCCCAAAATGACGCCACTGAAACCCATACACTGGCCCAAGATCCCCTTCCTCCCTGTGAAGAGCAATTGATCCAATGTTATAAAAAAACATTCAACTTAGTAAGAAAAAAAAAAATTAAAATGTTATTTTTATTAATAAAATAAATTTTTGAATATACTTACCCGGTGATCATATAAGCTGTCAGCTCTGCTGCCCGACAGAAAAACCTAAGGACAAAATACGCCAGCGATCGCTATACAGGTGGGGGTGTACATCAACAGCGCCATCTGTCGAGCAGGTACTCAAGTACTCCATGTCAACACAGAACCAATTTTCTCCTCGGCCCACTGGGTCTCTATTGGGGAGGAAGGGAGGGTCCTTTAATATATGATCACCGGGTAAGTATATTCAAAAATTTATTTTATTAATAAAAATAACATTTTTCAATATTAAACTTAGCCGGTGATCATATAAGCTGATTCACACCCAGGGGGGTGGGTAGAGACCAGCATTACATGTTGACATTATTAAGAGCTAAGTATTTTGTATTTCATTTTAGCAGTTATTCAAAATAACAAACATAAAATAAATAAGTACCTGGTAAGGAAGTCGACTTGAACAATTACTCTGCCTTTTTAAGTACGTCTTCCTTACTGAGCCTCGCGATCCTCATAGGATGCTGAGCGACTCCTAGGAGCTGAAGTATGAAGGGTTGCAACCCATACTAAAGGACCTCATCAAAACCTCTAATCTAGGCGCTTCTCAAGAAAAGAATTTGACCACCCGCCAAATCAACCAGGATGCGAAAGGCTTCTTAGCCTTCCGGACAACCCAAAAACAACAATAAAAACATTTCAAGAGAAAGATTAAAAAAGGTTATGGAATTAGGGGAATGTAGTGGTTGAGCCCTCACCCACTACTGCACTCGCTGCTACGAATGGTCCCAGGGTGTAGCAGTTCTCGTAAAGAGACTGGACATCTTTAAGATAAAAAGACGCGAACACTGACTTGCTTCTCCAATAGGTTGCGTCCATTATACTCTGCAGAGATCTGTTTTGTTTGAAGGCCACTGAAGTTGCGACAGCTCTAACTTCATGTGTCCTTACCTTCAGCAAAGCATGGTCTTCCTCATTCAGATGGGAATGAGCTTCTCGTATCAACAGTCTAATATAATAGGAAACTGCATTCTTCGACATGGGTAAAGAAGGTTTCTTAATAGCACACCATAAAGCTTCTGACTGTCCTCGTAAAGGTTTAGTTCGTTTTAAATAGAACTTAAGAGCTCTAACAGGGCACAAGACTCTTTCTAGTTCATTTCCAACCAAATATGTTATTTTCATTAGTAAAATAAATTTTTGAATATACTTACCCGATAATCATGTAGCTGTCAACTCCGTTGCCCGACAGAAATCTAAGGAGGGATACGCCAGCTATCACAATACTAGAAGGGGGTGTACTAACAGCGCCACCTGTGGCCAGGTACTCAAGTACTTCTTGTTGACACCTCCTCAATTATTCCTCGATCCCACTGGTTCTTTATGGGGAGGAAGGGAGGGTCAATTAAATCATGATTATCGGGTAAGTATATTCAAAAATTTATTTTACTAATGAAAATAACATTTTTCAATATTAAACTTACCCGATAATCATGTAGCTGATTCGCACCCAGGGGGGTGGGTGAAAACCAGTGAACAAGATTAAAGGATAGCCAAGTATCCCCAAATTTCATATAACAGTTATCTCTAATAACAAATGAAATAATAAGTACCTGGTAAGGAAGTCGAATCGAACCGTTACTCTGCCTCTTTTTTAAGATCGTCTTCCTTACTGAGCGCAGCGTTCCTCTTGGAGGCTGAATCAACCCAAGGTGCTAAAGTATATAGGGTTGCAACCCCTACTAAAGGACCTCTACACAACCTTTAACCCAGGCGCTTCTCAAGAATGAATTGACCACCCGCCAAATCAAAAGGATGCGGAAGGCTTCTTAGCCTACCGTAACAACCATAAAAACAACAAAAGAATTCAAGAGAAAAGTTAAAAAGGTTATGGGATTAAGGGAATGTAGTGGCTGAGCCCTCACCTACTACTGCACTCGCTGCTACGAATGGTCCCAGGGTGTAGCAGTTCTCGTAAAGAGACTGGACATCTTTCAGATAAAATGATGCAAACACTGACTTGCTCCTCCAATAGGTTGCATCCATTACACTCTGCAGAGAACGGTTTTTATTAAAGGCCATCGAAGTAGCTACGGCTCTTACTTCGTGGGTCCTTACCTTCAGCAATGCAAGGTCTTCCTCCTTTAAGTGAGAATGTGCTTCTCTGATCAGAAGCCTTATATAATACGAAAGCCCATTCTTGGACATGGGTCTCGAGGGTTTCCTGATGGCACACCATAAGGCTTCTGACTGTCCTCGGAGAGGTTTAGACCTCTTGAGATAATATTTGAGAGCTCTGACAGGGCAAAGAACTCTCTCAAGTTCGTTACCTACCATGTTGGAAAGGCTAGGTATCTCGAACGATCTAGGCCAAGGACGTGAAGGAAGTTCGTTCTTTGCTAGGAATCCAAGCTGGAAAGAACATGTAGCAGACTCGGTCGTGAAACCAATGTTCTTGCTGAAGGCATGAACCTCACTGACTCTTTTAGCTGTTGCCAGACAAACGAGAAAAAGAGTCTTGAGGGTAAGGTCCTTGAATGACGCTGACTGGAGAGGTTCGAACCTAGATGTCATAAGGAACCTTAAGACTACGTCTAAATTCCAGCCTGGAGTGGAAAGACGACGATCTTTAGACGTCTCAAAAGACTTAAGAATGTCTTGAAGGTCCTTGTTGGAAGACAGGTCCAAACCTCTATGGCGGAGAACTGAGGCCAACATACTCCTATATCCCTTAATCGTAGGAGCTGAAAGGGATCTCTCATTCCTAAGATGAAGCAGGAAGTCAGCTATTTGGGTCACAGAGGTATTGGTAGAGGATATTGAATTGGCTCTACACCAGCTTCGGAAGACCTCCCACTTAGACTGGTAGACCCTACGAGTGGAAACCCTTCTTGCTCTGGCAATAGCCCTGGCTGCCTCCTTCGAAAAGCCTCGAGCTCTAGCGAATCTTTCGACAGTCTGAAGGCAGTCAGTTGAAGAGCGTGGAGGTTTGGATGTAACCTGTCTACGTGAGGTTGACGTAGAAGGTCCACTCTTAGAGGTAGAGTCCTGGGGAAGTCTACTAGCCATTGTAGTACCTCTGTGAACCATTCTCTTGCAGGCCAAAGGGGAGCAACCAGCGTCAGCCGTGTCCCTTCGTGCGAGACGAATTTCTGCAGAACCTTGTTGATTATCTTGAACGGAGGGAATGCGTACAGGTCGAGATGGGACCAGTTCAGTAGAAAGGCATCCACATGAACTGCTGCAGGGTCTGGAACAGGAGAACAAAACAGAGGAAGTCTCTTGGTCATGGAGGTGGCAAACAGATCTATGGTAGGTTGACCCCACAAGGTCCAAAGTCTGTTGCACACACTCTTGTGGAGGGTCCATTCCGTGGGAATGACCTGATTCCTTCTGCTCAGACGATCTGCTGACACGTTCATATTGCCCTGGATGAACCTCGTGACTAGAGAGAGGTTTAGACTTCTTGACCAAATGAGGAGGTCCCTTGCGATCTCGTAAAGGCTCCTCGAATGGGTCCCCCCTTGCTTGGAGATGTAAGCCAAGGCTGTGGTGTTGTCCGAGTTCACCTCCACCACTTTGCCTAGCAGGAGGGACTTGAAGTTCAACAGGGCTAGATGAACTGCCAGCAGTTCCTTGCAGTTGATGTGGAGAGATCGTTGTTCCTCGTTCCACATTCCGGAGCATTCCTTTCCGTCCAAGGTTGCACCCCAGCCCGAGTCCGATGCATCTGAGAAGAGATGAAGATTGGGGGTCTGAATGGCCAAGGATAGACCCTCTCTGAGAAGAAGGTTGTGCTTCCACCACAGGAGAGTGGTCTTCATCTCTTGGTTGATAGGGATAGAGATTGCTTCCAGGGTAGAACTCTTGTCCCAATGAGCTGCAAGGTGGAATTGAAGAGGGCGGAGGTGGAGTCTGCCCAGCTCGACAAACAGGGCTAGGGACGAGAGAGTCCCTGTGAGACTCATCCACTGTCTCACTGAGCAACTGTTCCTCTTCAGCATGTTCATGATGCACTCTAGGGCTTGGCTTATCCTGGGGGCCGATGGAAAAGCCCGAAAACTCTGACTCTGAATTTCCATTCCCAGATACACGATGGATTGTGAGGGAATGAGTTGAGATTTTTCCAAATTGACTAATAGACCCAGGTCTCTGATAAGGTCTAAAGTCCAATGAAGATTCTCCAGACAACGACGACTCGAGGAGGCTCTCAACAGCCAGTCGTCTAGGTAGAGGGAGGCTCTGATGTTTGACAAGTGAAGGAATTTGGCTACATTCCTCATCAGAAGGGTAAAGACCATAGGAGCTGTGCTTAGGCCAAAACACAGGGCTTGGAATTGGTAGACGACCTTTCCGAAAACGAATCTTAGGAAAGGTTGGGAGTCTGGATGAATCGGAACGTGAAAATAAGCATCTTTCAAGTCCAATGAGACCATCCAGTCCTCCTGTCTGACCGCTGCTAAGACCGACTTGGTCGTCTCCATCGTGAACGTCAGCTTGGTGACATACTCGTTGAGAGCGCTGACGTCCAGGACAGGTCTCCAACCTCCTGTCTTCTTGGCCACAAGAAAGAGGCGGTTGTAGAAGCCCGGGGATTGATGGTCCCGGACTACAACCACAGCCTTCTTCTGCACAAGAAGCGACACCTCCTGGTGCAAAGCTAGCCTCTTGTCCTCCTCTTTGTAGTTGGGAGAGAGGTTGATGGGCGAAGTGGTCAGAGGTGGTTGAAGGAAGAATGGAATCCTGTAACCGAACCTCAGCCAACTGACAGACTGTGCGTCTGCACCTCTCATCTCCCAAGCTCGCCAGAAGGTCTTGAGTCTGGCTCCTACTGTCGTCTGGAGAATCGGAGAGTCAGTGTTTTCCTTTGGATGGCTTGGATCCTTTCCTGGACTTGCCTCTGTAAGAGTCTGGACGGGAGCTTCCTCGGCTGGGGGCTCTGCCACGAAAGGGCGGTATGAATCTAGTCGCAGGAGTATCAGTCACTGGGGAGCGGTAAGTCTTAGGGGCTGAGGTGGAAGCCTTAGACTTACGAGCCGAAGAAGCTACAAGATCGTGCGTGTCTTTCTGAATCAAAGCAGCCGACAAATCTTTAATGAGCTCTTCGGGAAAAATAAACTTCGAAAGAGGAGCAAACAGAAGTTGTGAGCGTTGGCAAGGGGTAATGCTGGCGGAAAGGAAAGAACACAGCTGTTCTCTTTTCTTCAAAACCCCTGACACGAACAAGGACGCTAGCTCGCCCGATCCGTCTCTGATGGCCTTATCCATACAGGACATTAACAGCATGGCAGAATCTTTGTCCGTATGGGAGGTTTTCTTGCTGAGGGCCCCCAGGCACCAGTCGAGAAAATTAAACATTTCAAACGCTCTAAACACTCCTTTAAGCAAGTGATCCAAGTCCGAGAAGGTCCAACACACTTTTGAGCGTCTCATAGCAGATCTTCGAGGCGAGTCTACCAGACTTGAGAAGTCAGCCTGGGCAGAGGCAGGTATTCCCAAGCCTGGTGCTTCCCCTGTGGCATACCAAACGCTCGCTTTCGAAGTGAGCTTCGTTGGAGGGAACATGAAGGAAGTCTTGCCAAGAAGTTGCTTAGACTGCAGCCATTCCCCTAGGATCCTAAAAGCCCTCTTGGAGGATCTAGCTAGGACAAGCTTGGTATAGGAAGACTGAGCTTGTTGCACTCCCAGCGAAAACTCAGATGGTGGAGAGCGGGGTATAGCTGAGACAAAATGGTCTGGATAAACCTCCCTGAGAAGAGCCAAGACCTTGCGAAAATCAAGAGACTGTGGAGAGGGTCTGGAGTCGTCCAGGTCCGAAGAGGGATCAAGGTGTGCTTCCTCATCATCCGAAATCTCAACCCCAGAATGAGGCGACGGGATCGGATACGAATGCTGAACCGCAGAGTCAGAACGAGCAGGAACAACAACAGAGGTGGAAGGAGGAGGTGCAGCAAGTTCCTGTTCCTGTGGTATGAGTGGAGCGTGAATAGATCGAGGCTGTGCAGAACAAGGTAAAGTTCCCGCAAGCAGAGATGTCTGAGTAGTAGGATCAGGGTGCACGGGTAGAGCTCGGTGCAGCAGCTGAGCAGACTGACTCACAGGTGGAAGAGGTTCAACATCGTACGCCTGGCAGATGGAGCTGCGACTGGGTGCAGCGAGTGCAGGCGGGTGCAGCACAGGCTGAACCGGTGCAGGAGGTTGGTGCACCACCGGTGCAGGCGGGTGCAGCAAAGGCTGAACGGGTGCAGGAGGTTGGTGCACCACCGGTGCAGGCGGGTGCAGCACAGGCTGAACGGGTGCAGGAGGTTGGTGCACCACCGGTGCAGGCGGGTGCAGCACAGGCTGAACGGGTGCAGGAGGTTGGTGCACCACCGGTGCAGGCGGGTGCAGCACAGGCTGAACCGGTGCAGGAGATAGGTGCACCACAGGTGCAGGAGGTGCAGCACTCTCAGCACGACACTCACGCATCAGGTCCGAAAGCTGAGCTTGCATGGACTGAAGCATAGACCACTTGGGATCAGCAGAGACAGTAGCAGACTGAGGTAAAGCCATAACAGTGGTTGCACCACCGGTGCAGCTCTGTTGTACCTTACTCCTCTTGGGCGGAGTACAATCGCTAGAAGACTGAGGCGAGTCAGAGCTGAGCCAACGACTGCAACCTGGCTGAGCACTCGCGGGTTGAACTCTGCGTTTAAGAGGTCTAGAGACCTGAGACCAACGTTTCTTCCCCGAGAGAAGATCAGCGGACGAGCGGAAGACGGGCTCAATCGTCTGCAAGTGGGAGTGACGGTCTATGGTAGACACGCCCGCAACCACTGAGGATGATTCTGTGCGCCTAACAAGGCCTGCCGAACCCTTATGCCCTTCGACATTGCTTCTCCCCTGGGCTTGGGAGCTTGCAAGAGGTCCCGGACTGGGAGAACGACTGGCTCGCACAGAAAAATCCCCACGCACCACACTGGCACTAACACTAGTACAAGGCACTGCACCGACACTAGCACTCGTCACAGCACTGGCACTAACTTCACCCACTGCACTCTTGGCCTTCAACTCTTTCACTTCGGCCATCAGAGACTTATGGTCACTTACCACTGACTCTACCTTATCGCCTAAAGCCTGAATAGCACGTAAAACCACTGACATATCAGGCGGAGGGCACACAGTAGGATCGGGGGTAGCCACTACAGGGGTAGGATCAGGAAGAGGATCATGAGATGAGGAAAATAAAGAAGAGTGAGAAGAACTCCTCCTAGCTCTAATTCTCTCTAACTTAGAAGAATACTTTAAAAGTCGGACAAAATCCAATTCCGAAAGACCGGCGCATTCCTCACATCGATTTTCTAACTGACAGGGTCTGTCCCTACAGTCAGAACAAGCGGTGTGAGGATCTACCGAGACCTTCGGAATACGTCTATTGCAAGACCTACAACGTCTATGGGAGGGGGCTTGCGAAATGTCAGACATTTTGTTTTCAAGAGAAGTCAAAGGGAGATCCAAAAAACAAGCAAAAATTCGTTAACCGTTAAACTGAATTAAATAAAAGCTATCTAGCTAATATCAGAAGGTTTCCAGTAATGCGACAGCCGTAAATCAAAGAGAATACATCACCAAATAAGCGAGAATAAACTCGAAGACCATGAGCGTATCCCAGAACGTCTAGCCGGAGGCACGACAGAGGAATAATTGAGGAGGTGTCAACAAGAAGTACTTGAGTACCTGGCCACAGGTGGCGCTGTTAGTACACCCCCTTCTAGTATTGTGATAGCTGGCGTATCCCTCCTTAGATTTCTGTCGGGCAACGGAGTTGACAGCTACATGATTATCGGGTAAGTTTAATATTGAAAATAGAAAGGCTTGGAATATCGAACGATTTCGGCCAAGGACGAGAGGGTAGTTCGTTTTTGGCTAGAAAACCAAGCTGTAAAGAACATGTAGCCGTTTCAGATGAAAATCCGATGTTCTTGCTGAAGGCGTGTATCTCACTGACTCTTTTAGCTGTAGCTAAGCAGACGAGGAAAAGAGTCTTCAACGTGAGATCTTTAAAAGAGGCTGATTGTAGTGGCTCGAACCTTTCTGACATAAGGAATCTTAGTACCACGTCTAAATTCCAACCTGGTGTGGCCAAACGACGCTCCTTCGAGGTCTCAAAAGACTTAAGGAGGTCCTGTAGATCTTTGTTGTTGGAAAGATCTAAGCCTCTGTGACGGAAGACTGCTGCCAACATGCTTCTGTAACCCTTGATCGTGGGAGCTGAAAGAGATCTTTCCTTCCTTAGGTATAAAAGGAAGTCAGCTATCTGAGTTACAGAGGTACTGGTTGAGGATACTGATACCGACTTGCACCAGCTTCGGAAGACTTCCCACTTCGACTGGTAGACTTTAACAGTGGATGTCCTCCTTGCTCTAGCAATCGCTCTGGCTGCCTCCTTCGAAAAGCCTCTAGCTCTCGAGAGTCTTTCGATAGTCTGAAGGCAGTCAGACGAAGAGCGTGGAGTCTTGGGTGTACCTTCTTTACGTGTGGCTGACGCAGAAGGTCCACTCTTAGAGGAAGTGTTCTGGGAACGTCCACTAGCCATTGCAGTACCTCGGTGAACCATTCTCTCGCGGGCCAGAGGGGAGCAACCAACGTCAACCTTGTCCCTTCGTGAGAGGCGAACTTCTGCAGTACTCTGTTGACAATCTTGAACGGGGGGAATGCATAAAGGTCTAGATGGGACCAATCCAGAAGAAAGGCATCTATATGAACTGCTGCTGGGTCCGGGATCGGCGAGCAATAAATTGGGAGCCTCTTGGTCATCGAGGTTGCAAATAGATCTATGGTAGGTTGGCCCCACAAGGCCCATAGTCTCTTGCATACATTCATGTGAAGGGTCCATTCTGTTGGGATGATTTGACCCTTCCGGCTGAGGCGGTCTGCCATGACATTCATGTTGCCTTGAATGAACCTCGTTACTAGAGACAGGTTTAGATCTCTTGACCAGGTGAGGAGGTCCCTTGCGATCTCGTATAACGTCATTGAATGAGTCCCTCCTTGCTTGGAGATGTACGCCAAGGCTGTGGTTTTGTCGGAGTTCACCTCCACCACCTTGCCTAGAAGGAGGGACTTGAAGTTTCTCAAGGCCAGATGAACTGCCAGTAGCTCCTTGCAGTTGATATGTAACGTTCTTTGATCCGCGCTCCACGTGCCCGAGCATTCCCGACCGTCTAATGTCGCACCCCAGCCCGTGTCCAATGCGTCCGAGAAGAGAACGTGGTTGGGGGTCTGAACAGCCAGTGGCAGACCCTCTCTGAGGTGAATGTTGTCCTTCCACCAAGTCAGTGAAGACTTCATCTTCTCGGAAATAGGGATCGAGACCGCTTCTAGCGTCTTGTCCTTTCTCCAGTGAACAGCTAGATGAAATTGAAGGGGTCGGAGGTGTAGTCTCCCTAACGCAATGAACTGGTCCAGTGATGAAAGCGTCCCTATCAGACTCATCCACTGTCTGACTGAACATCGGTCCTTCTTTAGCATATTCTGGATGCATTCTTGGGCTTGACTGATTCTGGGGGCCGACGGAAAAGCCCGAAAAACTTGACTCTGAATCTCCATTCCTAGGTACACTATAGTTTGGGATGGGACGAGTTGGGACTTTTCCATATTGACCAGGAGACCCAATTCCTTGGCCAGATCCAGAGTCCATTTTAGATTCTCCAGACAGCGACGACTTGACGAAGCTCTTAGAAGCCAGTCGTCCAAATAGAGGGAGGCTCTGATGTCTGCTAAATGCAGGAATTTGGCAATATTCCTCATCAGTTTCGTAAAAACAAGAGGCGCCGTGCTTAGGCCAAAGCACAGGGCTTGAAATTGGTATACAACCTTCCCGTAAACGAACCTTAGAAAAGGTTGGGAATCTGGGTGGATGGGGACGTGAAAGTAGGCGTCCTTGAGGTCTAAAGAGACCATCCAGTCTTCCTTCCTGACCGATGCTAGAACCGACTTTGTCGTCTCCATGGTGAACGTCTGCTTTGTGACAAAGACATTCAGAGCACTGACGTCTAGCACCGGTCTCCACCCTCCTGTCTTCTTCACGACTAAGAAGAGACGGTTGTAGAAGCCCAGGGATTGATGGTCCCGGACTTTGACTACCGCTCCCTTTTGAAGTAAGAGAGACACCTCTTGCTGCAAAGCTAGTCTCTTGTCCTCCTCTCTGTACCTGGGAGAGAGGTCGATAGTTGTTGTTGCTAGAGGGGGCTTGCGCAAGAATGGAATCTTGTACCCCTCTCTGAGTAACTTCACAGATTGTGCGTCTGCGCCCCTGTTCTCCCAGGCCTGCCAGTAGTTCTTGAGCCTGGCTCCCACTGCTGTCTGAAGAAGGTGGCAGTCAGACTCTGCCTCTAAAGGACTTGGAACCTTTCTTCTTGCTCCCACGTTTACCTTCGGCACGAGCACCTCCTCTGCTGGAGGCTCTGCCACGAAAGGGCGGAATGAACCTTGACGCTGGAGTATCCATCCTGGGTCTAGACACGGAGGGCAAAGGGGTGGCTTTGCGTGCGGATGACGCAACCAGGTCATGTGTGTCTTTTTGAATCAAGGAGGCAGCAATCTCCTTGATCAACTCCTCAGGGAAGAGGCACTTCGAGAGAGGAGCAAACATAAGCTCCGATCT
The DNA here is from genome assembly GCF_036898095.1 of Palaemon carinicauda. Classification (NCBI taxonomy): domain Eukaryota; kingdom Metazoa; phylum Arthropoda; class Malacostraca; order Decapoda; family Palaemonidae; genus Palaemon; species Palaemon carinicauda. The sequence goes on from NC_090750.1 coordinate 74,415,988, forward strand.
TTGACATGGGGTTACTCCAGCTGACAAGAAGGAGCAAAGGTGTTCCCGTTTCTTGAGGACCCCGGAAACGAAAGAAGCCGCAAGCTCACTAGAACCATCCCGTATGGCTTTGTCCATGCAGGACATTATGAGCATGGAAGTTTCCTTGTCAGAAGGGGAGGTCTTCCTGCTCAACGCTCCCAAACACCAGTCCAAAAAGTTAAAAACTTTGAACGCTCTGAATACTCCTTTCATCAGATGGTCTAAATCCGAAGGAGTCCAACAAATCTTGGAGCGTCTCATGGCCAGCCTGCGGGGAGAGTCTACAAGACTTGAGAAGTCGCCCTGGGCAGAGGCAGGAACTCCCAAGCCGAGAACTTCTCCCGTGGCATACCAGACGCTAGATCTGGAAGCAAGCTTAGCAGGGGGAAACATGAAAGCTGTCTTCCCAAGTTGCTTCTTGGACTGCAACCAGTCTCCCAGCACTCTTAAAGCTCTCTTGGATGAGCAGGCGAGGACGAGCTTCGTAAAGGCAGGTGCGGATGACTGCGTGCCTAAAGCGAACTCAGAGGGAGGGGAGCGTGGTGCTGCAGACACAAACTGATCAGGATATAAATCCTTGAACAGTGCAAGCACTTTCCTAAAGTCCAAGGAGGGAGGCGTGGTCTTGGGTTCGTCGATGTCCGTGTGCGGGTCGTCAAGATGTGCAGCGTCGTCATCATCAGAGAGTCCATCGTCTGAATGTTGAAGAGGAAGCGGCAAAGGAGTAGGAATCAGCTGGTCGGCTGAGTCCGGCAGCACGGGTGCATGCGTGACTGCACTGGACGCAACGTCATGGAACTGTTGGTCAGTCTGTGAGCTGGCAACAACCATAGCTGTGTGGGGAAGCAAAGCTTCTACTCCTGACTGACTAGTCTGCTGCGGGCGAGTAGCGGTAACCACAGTGGGTTGCGGAGGTTGACGCACAGCGTCAAAACAAAGCAACTTAACTCCACCCTCCTGTTGTTGTGGTAACTCGCGAACGTCAACGGAGGGTAGCGTGCGTCTGTGAACGTCAACGTGCGGCTGGCAGGGTACACTGCGCATGGGTGGTGGAACTCTCACAGGCGGAGTGCGGGAGCAGGTAGCGTCAGCGTCTACTGTACGCACAACCGTGGTTGGTTGTAGGCTAACGGGTGCAGCGTCAACCTTCTCCGCACGATACTCCTGCATAAAAGATGCTAACTGTGTCTGCATAGACTGTAGCAAAGACCACTTAGGGTCTACAGCAGCAGGTGCGGCAACAGACGGTGTTACTGCCTGTTGCGGTACCACTTTGCCTCTCTTAGGAGGTGTGCAGTCATCGGAAGACTGCAGCGAGTCCGAACTGACCCAGTGGCTACACCTGGGCCGTTGGACTTGCGCGGAAGGGACCTTGCGTTTGAGAGGCCGTGAGACCTTGGTCCATCGTTTCTGGCGTGAAACCTCTTCCGCAGACGAGGAATGAACGGGCTCTCTCGTCTTCTTGTGGGTGGGGCGATCTTGGCAAGATACGTCCGAAACCACGGAGGGAACGTCTGTCCGCTGATTAAAGCCTGTCGAACCCTTTGGTCGTACGACATTGCTTCTCCCCTGGGCTTGGGAGCTTGCAAGAGGTCCCGGACTGGGAGGACGACAGGCACGAACAGACGCACCCTCAAGCGCAACACTAACACTTTTCACAGCACTACCACTCACTTCACTTCCCACTGCACTCTTACCCTTCAACTCCCTGACGTCTGCCATGAGTTGGTTGCGGTCACTCGCTAATGACTCGACTCTCTCACCCAGAGTCTGGATGGCACGCATCATATCTGCCATCGAAGGTTGTTGAGTGCTAGAAGGGGGATCAGGAGTAACCACTACAGGGGAAGGAATAGGTTGTGGGGCATGGGGAGAGGAAAAATCAACTGAGCGAGATGAACTCCTCCTGACTCTATCTCTCTCTAGCCTACGTGAATATTTAAGGAATTCGACAAAATCGAATTCCGAAAGCCCAACGCATTCCTCACACCGATCTTCCCATTGACAGGATTTACCCCGACAATTGGAACAAATGGTGTGAGGATCGATAGAGGCCTTCGGAAGACGCCTAAAACAGTCCCTAGCACTACACTTCCTGTATTTAGGGACTTGAGAAGGGTCAGCCATCTTGAATTAGTCAAAGGGGAAATTCAAAATCTATCCAAGTCGTCAACAAATAATCCAAAATTCAATCAAAGAATGCAAGGAAGTATTGAAGATAACCTCTGCAAAGCGAAAGCTAAAAACTAGAAATGAGTACTTCACCAAATAATGTGAAAATCAATCCAGTAAGCAACAGCGTATTTAGTAGGTCTTGCCAGTGGCACGACAGAGAGAAAATTGGTTCTGTGTTGACATGGAGTACTTGAGTACCTGCTCGACAGATGGCGCTGTTGATGTACACCCCCACCTGTATAGCGATCGCTGGCGTATTTTGTCCTTAGGTTTTTCTGTCGGGCAGCAGAGCTGACAGCTTATATGATCACCGGCTAAGTTTAATATTGAAAAATATATAATAATAATAATAATAATAATAATAATAATAATAATAATAATAATAATCCCATCTGAATCATCAAGTTCAAGTCTTAGAGAAGGAAACCTATAAATAATTATGAGAAGTATTCAATAAAAAAATGCATATAAGATTATGAGAAAGTAGAAATCCAAAATAATTGGAGAAGGAAAAAAAACTTTTAAACCTTGTGAACTTAGAAGTTTACACTCAGGGCCCTAAGATCACAGAAAGCATTTTTTAGCATCACGATAGCTCAAGTGAATCATTAGAGGCTAGTACTGTATAGCTCAAGTTTAGAGTATAACTGTAAAATGAAAAAAAAGAAAAAAAAGCCAGAAAGTCTGAAAAGAAAGGGTCTTTTTTTATGGTTATTCTATTGCTTCCCAAACCATAAACAATGGTTAACTGTGCTTATATTCTGGAACTTATGGAAATTAGTTCCTTGTATAAGATCTTTTTGTTTGGCTACAGAAATAAGATACGGTGCAGTTATTAGTACATTCATTCATGCTAATGCTACTCAAGCAAATACACTTAGGTAGCAAGACAATTAAACAATAGAAAGAAAAATCTATGTATGGGGAAAAATAGAAATTATGGATCCTAAGAAAACTCACTTCAACCATCAACCATACAAGATTGAGTTTCATGGGTACCATACATTAGTGCAATAACGTTTTTGATACTTGTTTTCAAACATGTTTTAATGTCAGAAGCTTAATCTAAAGTTTTCTCTTTGGCCCATTAGGGCTAAGAAATCACAGGAAGAGTTAAGTAGGTAGTAGATTGGCTAATGCACCAGCCACCTGTTGAGATACTGCCAATAGAGTTATTGGATCCTTTATCTGGTTAAGGCTTATTTTTCCTTTGCCTAAATATACGAAGAACAGTCTGGTTTATTCTTTTCACATTTTCCACTTTCCTCATAACACTAAGAAAACCAAAAAATTCTTCTTCAATCAAGGGGTTAACTAGAAAACTGTAATAGTTTTGTGGCTACTTTCCACTTGGTAAGATTTTTTTTTTTTTTTGGAGGACAATCCAAAATTCAACTATGGTTCTCTAGTCTTGGGAAATGCCATAGCCTCTGTACCGTGGTCTTCCACTGCCTTCTTGGGTTACAATTCTCTTGCTTGAGGGTACACCTAAGCAAACTATCTTATTAGCTTCCTTTCATTACTGGGCCATTTTCCCTCTTGGAGCTCTTGGACTTATAGTATCCTGCTTTTCCAACTAGGCTTGTAGCTTAAACTAGTAATAATAATATGCAAATCATATGTTGGGCAATAGCTCCTTGAGAGAATGTATGGCATGTGTGCATTTTGGTTTCAAACTTGTTTAACTGTTACTAGTATTGTGATTGCATCAATAAGGTAGGTTTCAGAGCTAAAAGTAAATGTGCATCACACATCATTATGTAGTTAAACCGTGAAGTTCTAGTATTAGTTATTTCCTATAGCTCTGGTGCATTACGACAGAAAGATTTATGATAATCACACGAAGGGCAATAATTCACAGAGAGTAATTTGTACAGCTCAGTGTCAAATAGAACTGTAGCATACATATGTAAATGATACCCTACAAAATTTAAAAATTTATATATATATTCTGGCATATGAGAGAAAGAATCATGACCAAGATTTCATACCATACTTCCTCTGGACTTGCATGGTTCCATCCATCCATGAACTGTACATGAGCAATGGGCTTCCTTACATCATTTCCTTACACACTCCTCTCCCTCAGTGTCTATTGTTTAAAGCTATTCTTTGTTTTATCCACCTACATAAATTACAGGGTTAAGAAACATCCTACACATTGATAGTTAAAGCTTAACCCTTTTACCCCCAAGCTATTTGGAACTTTCCAACCCTTAACCCCCCGGCATTTTTTTTTTTCAAGCACATTTTGCAATACATATTTTTTAAATTGCTCTAACAGCCATAATTTTCATCATAGAGAGGTCAGATTGGACTCATTCTTTTGGAAAATGCCTGAAGTTTCTCATAAAGGTATCAAAAATATGCAAAAAAAAAATGTAAATAGTAGTTTTTTGCAAGGACGTACCAGTACGTCCATGGGGGTAAAGGGATGAGTTTTGTGAAACGTACCAGTATGTCCATTGGGGGTAAAAGGGTTAATATGACAAGATAACATAAATCTAAAGGAATTACCTGTCAGGAAATCCAGATTTTTCAAGAAATTCCTTGGATGAATTTCCATCCCAAATATGAACGCCCTTCTCCTGAAGTTCTTTGGCATTTGTTGATCCTCGAACGAACCAAAGAAGTTCTTCTGCAACTCCTCGCCAGAAAACTCTTTTTGTAGTCAGTAAAGGAAAAACACCTGTTTCAAAATATTACAAATGGTTTAGTTTTAGAGTAATAATTCATTTGAAAGAGTAATTAAGTTTGATAAGTGTGTGAGAAAAAAAAAATATTGTTAAACTTCATTTGGAGGGGATTTGCAAAGTGTTCTAATATTCAAGATTAAAAATATAGTAATGGTAACTAGATATGAAGTCAATTACCTTTCCAAATATCAGCAAAATAGTGTAGTTGTTTTTCAATAGTACATTATCATTATTATTACTAACTAAGCTAGTTGGAAAAGCAGGATGCTCTAAGCTCAAAGGCTCCAACAGGGAAAAAAAGCCCAGTGAGGAAAGTAAATAATGAAATAAACTACAAGAAAAGTAATAAACTATATACAATATTTCAAGATCAGTAACAATGTTAAAGTAGATCTTTCATATATAAACATAGAGAGACTTAGGTGAGCCTGTTCAACACCATATTCCCAGTGTTGAATGTTATTATCACTACTAGCTAAGCTACAACCCTAGTTGGAAAAGCAGGCGGCTATACACTCAAAGTGGAAATTTCTTCTGATGAGCAAAAGGCCATATGCCTTGTTTCTTAGTTTATTTTCTTTTACTTATTCATCTATGTTATATACCCAACTTTATTTTTTCTTCTATAGATTATTCCCTACCTATTCCTATTTCCATATGCTTTTTTGTCTTTCAATAATTATAGTATTAGTTCTCTTTACATTCATTCATAAAGTATTCACTTCACTCATTCATAAACATTGGTCTCTTTAGATTACTGTAATTTATTTTACTTGGTCACTTCACTCATTACAATTGGTTCCTTTTTGCTTATTCCCTAGAGAGTTATGGGGTCTTTTGACTGGCCAGACAGTGGTACATTGGATCCTTCTCTCTGGTTACGGTTCATTTCCTTTTGCCTACACGCACACACTGAATAGTCTGGCCTATTCTTTACTTATTCTCCTCTATCCTCATATAAATTACCTGACAACACAGATTACCTAACAATTCTTATTCTCTCAAGGGTTACTGCACTGTAATTGTTCAGTGGCCACTTTCCTCTTGGTGAGGGTAGAAGAGACTCTTTAGCTATGGTAAGCAGCTCTTCTAGAAAGAAATTTCAAAATCAAACCTTTGTTCTCTAGTCTTAGGTAGTGCCATAGCCTCTGTACCATGGTCTTCCACTGCCTTGGGTTAGAGTTCTCTTGCTTGAGGGTACACTCGAGCACACTATTCTATCTAACTTCTCTTCCTCTTGTTTTGTTAAAGTTTTTTATAGTTTAAATAGATATTTATTTCAATGTTGTTACTCTTCTAAAAATATTTTTTTCCTTTTTTCACAGGCTTCTTTTTCCTGTAAGAGCCCCTGGGCTTATAGCATCCTGCTTTTCCAACTAAGGTTGTAGCTTAGCAAGTAATAATAATAATAATAATAATAATACATTGTGTCCCTTCCTGCCCTTCTGTTACATTTTGTCTCTTCAAGCTTATTCATTATATTTAGCCTCTCCACACTCCTTGGTCTGCTCACAATCATTCATATCCTTTGGTATCTTCAAGCTCATTCATTTCCTTTGGCGTCTTCACATTTATTCTTGCACTATGGTATCTTCACATTCAGCATTGCCCTGTGATATCATCCTATATACTTCCCAAGAATCTATTCTCATTAATATGTTCATGCTCTTTTAATCCCCTTTGTCTCATCACATTACTAAAATTTAGTTTATTTTGTCTCATCACATCAATTAAATTTAGATTCTTTACTCTTCACACTAATAAAATTTACAGTTCACACCCCTTCCTCTATCCACTTCTTGCACTCTTCACAATCAGTCATTTCCCTTTTGAGCTCTTCAGCATCTCATTACATTGGGTCTTTTTAAACAAACTCATTCATGGTTTTTTCTTATACTCATTCATTATCTATGATCTTTTCCACATTTTCCTTCCCTTTAGTCCCACAAAATGCCTCTCTCCCCTTTGTTCTTTCAACACTCATTCGATTCCTTTGTACCTATAAATGCTTTTGGTCTTTTCTAACTAGGTAATTCAAACTCTATAACTCAATTCTGCTCTCATTTACAATTTTTGCTATCTAAGAAATACATAGACAATCTGTACAAGTCTAAAAGCAAGATTCTTCGTTATCATTATTATTACTTGGTACACTATACTACATTGTATTGATATAAAGGTTATGCAAAAGTGATAAATACTGTATTATAGCCTCAATTGATTTAATTTATTGATCTTTAAAAGTATCCTGGTGTTTTTGTAAGTGTTAGGTTTGTGGGCAATGTTGAAAATATTAAATACAGCACAGGTACAGTACTTTAAGAAATGGAACGTTCAACTGGATGCACTAACTTTACCCAATGAATGCATTTAAACTTATTCATTATTTGACTGAGATTGACCAATCAAGTGAGAGTGAAACCTTAGAAAAAGTAAAGTGGCTTTCCCCAACACTCGCCACACCTCTAACTATAACACAAATCATATCTCGATGAAACTATGTCAAATACTTACCATCTCTGAGAGAAAATCTCATCTGAGCTCCAAACAAGGAAATTGTTCCTGTGCCTGTTCTATCTCCTTTTTTGTTGCCAGTAGCAAGCGTTCTTCTAATTAAGTCTAAATATTGGTATTCATCGTGTCTTTCTTCCTGCAAGAACACAGATAACATTATATTACCACCAAAATAAATACAATTTCCAACAATGGGTTAATTTACTTTTTAAAACAATTTCTATCAAGGACTTATTATTGAATTAAATGACTAAACACTACAAAGGTAGAAAAGTAACATTTTCTTTCTAACACCTTCATAGCCTGAAGAGGAAAAAATACAAAATGCTTGCTTGCAATAAAATGTACACACCTAAATTGGAAACAAACCTTAGCACCTTAACTCCAGCATCAATTTTAAGGAAAAATTCAAATGAACTTCGGAACATTTCTAAAGAGCATTAAGTAGTGACTGCCTCACTTGGTAATCACCGTATATATGAACTTGCCATTTTGGTCTCTTCAAACTTAAATGACCATATTCTTGACTTTGCTCCAATTACTGAAGTTTCTGTAGACTCAAATTCTTCTAAAGTGTCATTTGGTTCTTAAAATATGACTTTATTCATAATAATGTAATAAAATTATTATAAATGAAGCCATTTTAGTTCTTATACTGATGTCTAATAGGGTTTGAATTTCTCCTCATATGGCAGCACAGCCAATATAAGAATTTGGAACTACAAATTTTCAAAACAATTTGTAATTTTCCTAGCTATATAAACTAGAGTCAATTAAATGGGTTACTCCTAGTTTCATTTTCTATGACCAGACATTCAAAAAGAATGAAAGAAGTTTGATTGCATCATAAATTGCTAGGCAACCTTAGTGCATGGCAGCGCTGTGTCGTGGCATGGCTCACTTCACTCTCTTTTGGTCAAAGACTTGTGGCGAGGTTGAGGCAGGAACTTGGATTAAATGACTCAGGTTTGTATAGCTACAAAAAATACAAATTGTTTTAAAAATTTGTAGTCTATTCCTACACGGATACAAACTTCAAAGTCACTTAAATGAGAGTTATTTAGGTGGGGGGAAGTCTCCGTTAAGAGGTATACCCTCCCTCTGACTGTTACAATTATGTGAATGGGACGTAGTATCTAGCCCTGAGAACGGTGACTGACTAAGGTTCAGCGCCGTGGAGCATCCACCTCTGCCATCTGCTTTGTAGGCGTCCTCCCATTGGTGGACTGGTCGGAGGAATGACCCCCCCTTAGTAGGTACGTCTGCACTATCCTCTTCTGCTTTTGTTACCTCTCCTGGGTCCTCTCCATGCTTAAAAGGATGTCTTTAACCATGGTTTCTAACTGCTGCCTGCTGTGGGTGTTGAGGACCTTTTTTCTGCCCCCTTTTGGCGGTCCTTGTCGCTTTGCCGGAGGGGGACACTGCTGCGGGGTGTCACAGAGTAAGGACGAGACGGGAGGAGGCAGTCGTGACTCACTTTCCTCCAACTCTCCACAACTGCTCCATGATAGAGGGAGGGGGCCTTCCATTGGGGTGTTGCACAGTCTCACTGCTTCCTTCTTGGCACCTGCTTCATGAATTTTCAAGCGACTAAATCGTGTCACCTCAAAACCCAGTTGACCCTCTGAGGACATTGTCAGTCAAGAACTCAACAGTACGGGTTTCAGAAAGCAGGAAGGCGAACCTCGCCTCCCTGTTCTGTTCGATGGAGAAATCCTCCAACGGTAATGATGTTGTACTGTAAGGACGCAACCCTATAAGAAAACCTGAAGCTCCAAAAACCAAGAACCATGAATCTGACACGGATCTTGTACTAGAGACTTTTGTAAGATCAAGTCTTCCTCTGACCTCTTTGCTGGAGATCAGGCAAGCTAGAGGTCTGCTTATGCACATGTACAGTAGTCTCCTTCCTTTCTGAAAAAGTTAAAACTCAGTTCAGGGGGCACAGACTGAGGGAGAGCGGCCATCATGTGCTTAAGCGTGTTTTTATTGACTATCCCGTCTGTCTGGGAAGATCGGAGAGTGGGCATCCCTGAGTGATTGCACGCTATGGAGCAAGGTTGATGCTTCCAATAAGAGAGTGCCTGTTGTCATGACCACATTCATCAAACAAGTGCACGATGGGGAAACTAGAGGGGCCCGCAGTAGAGCGCAGACCTCTGCTGCAGCAGTCTATTTCTCGACCTTTTGCTCAACCTAGACCTTGACCTTAAAATGTATTAATTGGCGTGGATTTTCATACACTCAAATATGAACCAAGTTTGAAGTCTCTGTGACAACAATGTCCAAACTTATGGATGATAACGTGAAATGGACATTTTGTTTAATCGTGACCTTCCAAAATTTAATCACTTCCTGCTTTTTACATAACAATTAATCCCTGCAAGTTTCATTACCCTATGATCAAAATTGTGGCCAGGAAGCTGTTCACAAACAAACACACAAACATAAACAGAGGCAAAAACATAACCTCCTTCCAACTTCGTTGGCGGAGGTAAATATCTCTCTTTGTAGGAGCGTGCTGAAGGAGGCACTCCTAAAATCAAAGGATTGCGCGAGCATCTGGTGCTGTGCACACTATGCTATAAAGTGGTTTCTTATTTTTATGACAGCGTTTAAGCAAACTAGTGTGAGAGCGCTTTGTTGTACGCACCATAAGCAAGTACGTAGAACACCAACAAAGTCTGGCGAGACAGGTTCCTCTGACTTAGTTCACAGCAGTGAGTCTATTGGTATTCAATGAATCAAAGTCCAAACCACCTGCACATTCAGAGGCATATTGGTCATGAGTGTGCTCTTTAGTAGTGGAAGACGTGCGCCATTCTTAAAGATATGCAAGAGCAAGCATGTTCATCATACTTGGAAGGGCTTTAGCATCTTTTCCAGGAACTCCTTCCAATAAGGATTTCTTCGTATACCCAGAAGGGTGTTGTACAATTAGTGAGGTCTGGCTTGGCGGCTGAATATTATCCGGCTGCTCGAGCTCACACTTAAAGCCAATGTCATAAGACGTAATCTTAATCCCTCGAAGAGCTAAGGCTAGCTTTTCTCTGGATGGAGTACCCTTCATTTCTAGGGAAGGCCACAAGCATAGCATAGCATCATCAACTGGAAATGAATCTGATTTATTAAGAGATTCCTCCTGAAGGAGAGGCTCACTTGTTTTGCTAAGGGAACCAGCAAGTCTCCCTGCCGAGACTTGTCCAAGTATTAAATTACCAACACTCTTCCCCATCTTATCTCCCGACTGACGTGGAATGATCAGAGGAGAATACAGTGGTTCTAGATGATATCTTCCACCTCAAAGATGAGCCCAAGGTAGAAGAGTCGCTCTTAGACTTCCTTCTTCTGTCATGCTCATGTCACTGGGAGGGTGACCACTTCCAACATTTGGTTACAGGAGGAATCTAAGCAGCATACATGCCCCTGCATCAGGGGCACAAAGTATGAGTATCCACCTCTTTGCCACTCATGGAAGTGCTTAATTTTCTTGACACTTTCAGGTAGGTATGCATGTCCATCATTGGCATTGTCAGGCAACCACAATCCCACACTGAAAAGATAAGAGATGAAAAAATTTTAATACTGTACAGCCAAGTTGAAGAAAGCCGATAGCACGTCCATGTCAGTCGGCATCCGGAATAAAGGCAATTGCTCAGTTTACTGAAAAGAGGTTGAGGGTTCTCTACCTCCAGATGGTAGCTACTGGCTACTGCCGACTCCTTGAGGTTCAGCTGCACTAGAATCAATCTCCTAATTAATGGACAAAGGTTTGTATTCATGTAGGAACAATTCTACAACTATTGCCCAAGAAAATTAAATCGACATGAATTCTTATACTGTAAGCAAATTACAGAGTAGTATTATACACTTCATTACCTGTTCACCATTTACCACAGTCCCATTAGGTTTTGAATCTGTAACCTGAATATCCTCTTGCTTAGTTGTGATCTCTGTAGACATCGTGAAGAAATAACCTGAAAAGGGAATAATGCATTAATAGATATAAACATATTCCACAGAAATCATAATAGTACAACACAGTACTATTTGTAGCAAATATGGCATGTCTTCAAAATGCTGTACTGAAACCAATTCTATGACTCTATAAAAATAATATAAATCCTATATAATTTCACATCTTTCAACATAATACACAGCAGTTATTTTTCAATTACTTTGATCAAACTAATTATATGAATAACATCTAAGGAGCCTTTGTATATCAGCGGCCAGTTCCTCACGTGTTGATTAAAATTGGACATCAATTAACCCTAAACTTTCCCCAACCTAACCTACAAGCCGTGTCCTTACCTACTTACCTATCGGGGGGGCTACCGACCCCCTGCGACCCCCCTTACACTGTTGATTCTAAGTTGCACATAATAATACATACAGGTGGCCGCTATCATACATACACCCAGTAATACTCATTAGACTTGGCCATAGTATATCGTAAGTGTTTCAGACATTCATGACGAACAGTTATGGTAGTCGACCCACCGTAACTCAATAAATATAGAATTCCACCAGAAATCACTATCAAAAAGGTTCAATACACCTCATGATAGACTATATAACGGTATTATTTTCTAAAGGCCGCCTATTGGGTATTTTTGAAGTGAATTACAGGGCAATGTAACCTAGGAAAAAAACTACTGTTTCTTATAGAAAAAATTACGCTCTCTTCAAAAATGACACTCGTTTCCGTCGCAAATGAATAGTTTCAGAAATATATATACATCTATATCCTACGATAACGGGGGACCCCCAGTGGGAACTCAGGGTTTTGGGTGGGGAAAACATACTGGGGAAACGATATATAATTGTTTTCCTATAGTAAATAACGTGAATTAACCGGATTTGATGTTCATTTCGGTATACTTATCCACTTCTACCCTAAAGAACCTGGAACCTGAAGGAACCCTAAAACTTATATATTTAACGGTGCTTGTATTCTGCAAAACCTTTCGACCTTAATGGACTGTTATTGCAGAAAGAGCCCATAAAAGTACAAGTGACATCTATTACAAAGTTCGGGGGGCCTTGCCAGTACTAATTACCTCTTTCGAGTATTATTATTATTATTATTAAATGCTAAGCTACAACCCCAGTTGGAAAATCAGGATGCTATAAGCCCAGGGGCCCCAACAGGGAAAATAGCCCAGTGAGGAAAGGAAATAAGGAAAAATAGAACATTTTAGGAATAGTATTTAGCATTTCAAGTATTAAACGTTTCGATCCATAATAAACCAAATGCTTCATTAAAAATACTTAACCTGTCGCTAACATTCTATTTAAATGCACTTTTACTTACGAGTAGATGATTGAATCACAATAGAACCGATTGAATTGGGTAAAATGAGTGACAACGTTAGTAGACTTGACACTGATTGTTATGAACAGTTTTGCCGCCAAAACAAAGATAATTAGCCATGTTCTCTTCTTCTTTTTCAATAGGCTATAGGAAGGTTACAACTTTATTCTAAGGCGTAAAATGTGACTTGTAAACGACAACATAAGAAAGAAATAAGGGATGAAGACACTTATATGTTTAAATCCTATCTAAATAACACAAACTGTCAATGAAAGGGTAAAGTTTTTTTTATCTTTTTATTAAAAAGTTAAATTACATATTCTTTACAATCACAATATTTACAGTATAATCACATTTAATTGCATTTTTCTATAAACAAATCCATCTAATTTAACAATTTACAACATCACACATCTTGATGTTAATTTTTAGTCACTCAAAAACAATAATTTATATACTTTTAGGTGAACATTTTATTCATTCTTTCTTTATACATATTTTTCAAAAGCCACCGAACATATTGAAATTTACTCTTAAGAAAGGCATCTGTTTCCTCTTTCGTATATTGTTTCTTCTTACTGACCCAAACAGCATATAAATAACCAACTATCAATACAGTGGCGCTATTATAATCCTTTTTCGTCCTATATTTGTAATAGAACATTAGTGTGTTTAAAAAATTGTCCCTGTTTATGTCACAAGTATGAAATAATACACTTTTAAAGTAGGTAGTGTCTTCTAGGTAAGCGGAATCGTAGCAATATATATTCCAATGATAGGCCTACAGAATGCTTGATAGATTCAGACATGAGTAACATTAAATCAATTGAACATCTAATAGCAAGGATTTTACTTTCAAAAGAAGTTGTAAAATAATATACATTATTGCAATCCTCCCTAACTTGCGGTTGGAATTGTGACAACCCGAGTAATGTTAAACGGGAGGTAGAACAACTCTCTTGTTAATTTGGGTATAATTTGTAAAGATAATTTGGATAAGGAAAAATCCACTTTTCCGGTTACGCAATGACCCCTGCTCAGTACATTATTCTTAGTTTATACGTATCTGTATAATTATTACTGGCGACTCCCATGAACTATGTAATTGCTGTAGCATAATACAGGTTTTCTTGTGGATAGCAATTGAGCTGAATCTGTATCTATTATGGATTATATCGTGTGTTTATATAATTTGTTTGCCACTTTTATATTTTTTCTTAATCCAAAATTCCCACTTGTCAGTGACTTTCTATTGTTACCACATCATGGAAAGGGCTTCCTTTAACTTTTTCACTAGACCTATTTTTTACTCTTCTAGTAATTCTGGGTCATTCATGGGTATATGCAACCTAGGTCTATCACCTTTATCATCCTAAAAAAAGATCCTTCACTTATTCTTCCCAACGTTTCAGAACATCCTATTTCCATCGCCAATATTCTTAAATTGTGATAAATGAGAGAGAGAGAGAGAGAGAGAGAGAGAGAGAGAGAGAGAGAGAGAGAGAGAGAGAGAGAGAGAGAGAGAGAGAGGTGGTGAGATATGGTGAGTGGGATCCTCATAAATTGTAATGGTGTAAGCAATATTCTCATTCCCTCTTGTTTCTCTTTTCCAGTCAATTTTCTTTTGTGCATACTCTCACATCTACGTGTGACCATCCGCTTAATGAGCATGATAAAAATATATGAAAGTTGTATTAATTAGAATAAAAATAAAATAAAACCAGAAGTTCCAGATCAAGAACAGTGTGGATTTACAGGTAGCAAAAATGCAATATTCAACATGCGCACGTTAACAGAGAGGGCTATGGTGGCAAGCTACAAACATATGTTTTTATGTGTTTTATAGACCATGAAAAGGCATTTTATAAAGCTTAGACACTCACAACTTGAAAGAAATTTGAGAGAGCTTAAATATTGACGATACAGGCATTTAACTAATTGCTAACCTTTATTGGAGTCAGGAGGCTGCAGTTAAAGTTAACATTAAGCATAATTTAACATCATGGGTAGAAATAAAACAAGGACCAAGAGAAGGGTGTGTAATGTCACCAGGCCTCTTTTCTATATATGAAAAGAAATCTTACTGAGAAGTATATCGTGAATGGAAGGAATAGGAATGGGGGGATATAAATAAAAAAAAAAGTGATAAAGAGGAGGCAGATGGAACTTCTTGGACGTAATAAGAAGAGAAAAGATCGAAGTTTTGTGCTTTACGGTAAAGATAAGGGGGAGTAGAACAAGAGGCCAGAAAGGAAAAGTTTATGGACAGCTTACTAGAGGATGTCAATAGGAGGCTAAGAGCAGCAACAGCTGGACAATTTAACAGAGCTAAAGACGGGACCAGGTGAAGGCAATTGACAGCCCATTTCGAAGATATGCAACTACGTAAGGAAAACTAATGTTTTATTGTCCCGGAGTAATAAAATCTATGCTCTATGGTAAACAAATTTCTGACGATAAAAAAATCAATTATAGGCTGAGTAGCAACCAAGGGAAAACTTTCACTATTTCAAGTGAAAACCATTCCTGAACAATAATATCCATTATTACTGCGGTTAAATCATCCGTAGCAATAACCATTACTGTATAATTCCGGTTTCATAGCCAGTGCTGATCCTATGGGCCTAATAATACTTAACCTAGCAGGAGAATCACATACAGTACAACTTTAACTTGAAAAGTTAAAGCCACCGACCACTCCATCCCCCCCCCCCCCCATAAAAGCGAGTTGGTCGAACATGAAATATAAAAATGTTTGAGGTTAAATGATTCTTTGAAACAAATATATTAAAGTGACTTGACTGGAACCAATCAATCGATATATTACCTCTAAATGTCTTAAACATACAAATACACAAAACCTCTTGCGCATGCAAAACCATTTCTATTTTAATGATATTTTTCTATATTTTTTCTTTCATTTCAGTACCAGACCGTAAATGAATGGAAGATAGGTTTTAAGGGCACACACGAGAGAGAGAGAGAGAGAGAGAGAGAGAGAGAGAGAGAGAGAGAGAGAGAGAGAGAGAGAGAGAGAGAGGTGATACAGTAATTGGATATTTCTTGACCAGATTTAAACCCATATCATGAACTATGATATGGTACACGGTTCTATGCTACAAAACACTGCTAAAGAAGACAAAAATCTACAGACATTAAAATGACTAATTATTAAAAGAGATGATTACAGAAAATAGTATAAGACTATAGGGTAAATTGAAGTTGTAACATGCTTGGAGTTTGGATATGCAAACAAACTTCAGTCTCTCTTCCTAAGGGAGTATACCCACGTCTGTCACTAGTTTTGTTTTTGGCCTCGTGGTGGCAACTTTATAGTTATGTAGCGACCACAGCACTCTTGCGGGACAGGTTGCATCTTGCCTATGGTAATGTGTTCAATATAAGACTGGAGGAAGTATAGAATTAAAGGTTCTTCTGCTTCTTCTTCCCTTCCCCTTACTTGGAATGAAATTTTTGTATGTTACACACTTGATCTGACATCAATACTGGTAAACCACTTTTAATGGGACTGGACCTGTAAGAATGAGTTTTCCTCAATTCTTCTTTATGAAGGGCGGAGGTATTTCATTCTAGACTGCATCTCCTCCTTGGAGAAGTGGGATTCCTTCATCGACTAAGTACTAGACAGGCCCTATCAACCTACTCAGATTATGGGGTGATAGGAGGTTGCAGAACTTGCAGGAGTCATTTCCTTTGCTACCGTTGGGGATCAAACACTGGTATCTCCAGGGGGGGGGGGGGGGAATGAGCTAATCAGTTTTGTTCTATGGGAACTTTCTACCTACCAATGAGTGAATCTCCCTATTTTAGGACAAATGGCTTGTATATATAGGAGCAAATAGAAATTTTTCAAAGTACCAGTTGGCGTCAATGACCTTAGATGTCAGGATGCCTGAAAACTTTAAATCAATCAATCAAAGTACCAGTAATTTGTATTTTTCCTAGCTATGCAAACCAAAGTCCTTTTAAAGTTATATTTCTCACCTTAATTGCCCCTCTCAGTCCTGTGCCAAAGGTAAAAAGTCAAGTGCTAGATACACAGGTGAGCAGGGCTACTTTCCCCCACTCGCCACGTCATCAAAAACCTAGTTATTGATTTCAACGGGCATTCTAACTTTGCTGGAGACATTCCTATTTTAAAGGAATCTGGTTTTTATAGTCATGAAAAATAAAAACTACTTTTAGAATGTTATATTTACAGTGTACAGTAGTACATTAGTAAATGTGAAGTTCTTTTATTAGTAATTAAATTAACAGGCTATGAAACACTTGATTAAACAAGACTTTTTATTTAAAAATAGTGAACAATTAACAATATCAAAGATCAACAAAACATTCCCCAATTGAAGTACAGTATACTGTATTGTTTAAACGAGTGATTTAGCATAACTTTAGTATAGTATATTGCACAACAATATTAACTTTTGCACTAAAAATAAGAATTCAAACATTTGACACCTAGAAACTGCCTGCTTAGATTAGGTTTACAGGTTTAACATGATATAATAAATTAATAAGTAGCCACTCATTACAAATTTATTGTAAATATTTTTAACTATACTCTTAGATTTTGTTATACTTTCTTATGCAAAACAATTAACTATGTTTAAGTCTAATACCTTGATCATGAACAGGCATTCGAGTACATGGGTCTTGGGTCTTGAGCAAGTATCAAAGTACTTGAACAATGAATACATGTAATACCTGTACAGGATAGAGTTAACAGAAGAGGATGTTTTCAATAAATATAGAAGTGTTCATGTTGCCCTTCATAATTCACCCATATCATTTATGAAATAATGAGAAATATGTATTATAACAAATGAAATTTTACCTAATTTCTTATTCATTGTTAACTCCGAAAATCAATTCAATGGAAAGTGATTTGGAAAAAAAAAAGGATGAACCATGCTGAACTGGTTTTAATGTATGTCTGAAACAATGAAACTTGCAAAAATACCTTATGCAAATTCAAACTTCCCAATCGAGCCATGAATGAAACTATTTTGGAGTAATTTTTCAAACGTACGTACATTAATTTCTCTGATATACAGTAAATTATTTTATCAGGTAGTTTATCAAGAATCACAGAGATTTAGATGTAAATACTTATAAGTCTTTCCTATGGTTGTATGTTTAGAGACAGCTAGCTCAGTGTTTGAAGTGGCCAACAAATAATCACAGATGTGGTTGGTTGCTTGTTTTGGGTATTGCCTACTAACCCAACTGCTGCCTAATTTTTCTTTGGCAATGGGGACAATTCAGAACATGATTATCAAAATTTCTATTTAATCCACCTAAAATACAAACAGTTCCTTTAGATACATGTAGAAGACTCAATCCTTGAGTGGCATGTACTGTATTACCTATACTGTACTATGATAATAGTACCCGAGACCCTAAAAGGTCATTGACATTTCTGACAAGGTATGGTTAAAAGATTTAATCATTCTAGTTTACTTTTAGGAAGATGCAGGAGAACCATCCCTCCTACATATGAGAGGAAGATTCATGTCATATATTTGCAATAATTAAAATCTTTAAAGAATAATGCATCTTTTATACAGCCAAACCTGCGACTTCCTTGTTCACAATGGATCATAATGGCTGGATTGGAAAGTTTCTTCACAAAAATTAACTATAAGCTGAACTAGTTCTAGTCACTGATATATTACTCAGTTTTCACCAATCAAAATAAACATTCCATTGTCTTTGATACAGATTATTAGTACACTTGTTTGGAGACTATGAGAAACAATCTAGAGGATAAAAAAAAACCCTCGCTTCTGAGAATACAATGGATAGTCTTCCATGACATTAAATGTATTCCATATGGGTTTGGGTGTATCCCCTTCAAAATTTGTCTGAGAAGATTGGCTTTGTATGGAACCTACTCAGATACTCCAACGTAGGCAACAGATCTGTAAATCAGTTTTTGGAAACGCTGAAATTATTTATCACCTGACAAATAATGGTGAACGGTGGAAATGCGTAAAGATCCAAATCCGATCAGTCTTGTATTAGGGTATCTACATTCCATGCTAGGAGATCCTTAACTCGTGACCAAAACACTATCTTTTTGTTCAGTGATTTTAAAAGTGTCTAAACTTAGTCACATCCCATCAATTACAAATTTCTGAACATGCTGACAGATGTTCAGTAGGGGACCATTCGTTTGGAAGAATTTGGTTTTTCCTACTTAACTAATCAGCCAAGATGTTAAATTTTCCCAAAATAAACCACGAGAGAAGGATTATGCCTCTCAAATTTATCCAAGTCAATAGGACCTCTACTATCCAGTACAGGAATTGTGATTAGCATCCCCTTGGTTCTGGATGTAGACCAATACTCTCACATTGTCTGAAAACACCAAAATGGGTTTTTCTACTACCAGTGGTAAAGGCAATACTCTTCGAAGTTCCTAGTAATTTTCTACTACCAGTGGTAAAGGCCATTAATACTGCTCGAAGTTCCTGGTAATTGAAACAAAGTTATTTCCCGCAACATCTATTTTCCTGACAAATGCATAAAAAGCATCTGTGAACAATGAGGTTTCAGATCTTCACTTCCAAGGAAACTCTCTGGGATAACCAATTATGATCATCCCACCAACACAGCAGTTGGTGTTAGTTCTTCATAACTAGAATAGAGATTGTTGCTATCATTCCCAAATATACATCCTTCAGAGTTGGAATCAGAAGACTTTTTCAAACTGACCAGGATACCAACCACTCCAGTAACCTTAGCAACAACACTTGAAGCCAAATATTTTCCAATGAATCGGTCAAAAATAGCCCATCGTCCAGGTATAAAAGAACCCTGATCCCCAGAATCTTAATCCATTTGGAAATGGGGGCCATCATCCTGGTGAACATTGAGGGGCTGCCCTGAGACCGAAATATAGGCACTTTAATTGGTAAACCTTTGAGCCATTGACAAAATGAAGGCATTTCCTTGATTATAGATGAATACGATTGTGAAAATATGCATCAGTAAGATCTATTGAAAACATCCAATCACTTTTCTTAATTGCACCAGAACTCTCGAAGATGTTTACATTGAAAACTTTGTGAGAACTGTAAACTTGCAGAGGTTTCACACATCTAGAACAGATTTTGTCTCATATCTAACCCAACACTTTGGAGACTAGGATTAACCTGTCATAAAAACCCTACGTGTTCAAGATCTTATCCTTTTCCTAAGTTTTACATTACAATTTCTAGTTTCAAAATCTGTGCCTTCCCAGTATTTGATAGATAATTCAGACATGAAATTGGTACTTGGAACAAATTAGTGAATGGAATCTATTTGAATCCGGTAACATTTTGACAACAGCAAGCACCAAATTGGGAGAAAGGCTCTCCAAAAGGTGATAAAATACTGTAGTGGGAAAGTCTTCCTCAAACAGAAATTTGCTGA
The DNA here is from genome assembly GCF_036898095.1 of Palaemon carinicauda. Classification (NCBI taxonomy): domain Eukaryota; kingdom Metazoa; phylum Arthropoda; class Malacostraca; order Decapoda; family Palaemonidae; genus Palaemon; species Palaemon carinicauda. Next base: position 74,436,151 of record NC_090750.1, read on the forward strand.
GGAGGACTGTCATAATGTTCTCTGATAAGCTAATAATGTGCAATGCCATCCAAAAAATGATGCAACCAATCAGTTTTTGTCAAAATTTTAACATTTATCTAAAACAGATACACTTTGTTCTAAGGGAATCATACAATATGCTATGCTTTTGCATAAGAAATAAGAAGCTGCTTAAAGAGCATTTACTTCAGCGAGTGGTGTGATAATAGGATCCAGGCTACCAACTCGAGTCTTCTGCTTTGAAATCTAGTGGTCTAAAGGAGTGGCTTGGACTGCAGGAAGGCAAGGATTTCTCAGCATAATGGTTTAGAGTACAGTAACTAAAGAACTCTTCATCTATGAGAGGATCTTGAATCAGTGGTGTGCTGTGCACCGGTAGAACCCTTACTGAATAGTGTGCTATGATCACTAGACACAACTTGAGGATTTAGGCTAGGGTTTGAAATAGGGAAGAATTACTGCTTTTACTAAAAGACACACTGGCCTTCTTAGATACCACAAAAGAAGCTTAAGAAGTTAAGAGCTTTCAATGCTCAGCACTATAAAAGCTAGACTCGTCATGGACTGGAGTGGTATTTTCGTCAACATTCTCGCCATTATCAACTAGCCTAGTCTTCTCTGGATTATCCCCTGAAATAAAAGCATTTCATTTTATGCTTTAGACTTTTAACTTGGTCACCAACCATTGAAACCTACTTTTCCATTAGAGGAACACTGAGGACTGCACTCCTCACACCAATTTTCTAAATCACAATATTGGCCCCTAGCACGAGACAAAGAGAATGTGGATTATGATCGCCGAGAAACAGTTCCTTTGAAGAATCTGTGCATTGATTACAAACAAATCCAGAAGATATCTATAAAAGCACTAAACCCCAAAATAACTGAACAATTTGGAATAAGGGGCAACGCCAGTCAAGCAGAAAACAATGCAGTGACTGAAAGACAGATGGAATGGTTTGCCCAAAATATTGTTATTCCATTAGCTGCTAGAGGCTTATGTCTATTGAATGGATAGAAAATGGGAATTTTCTTATAGTATGGAGCAAACATAGATATAACAAGAGTTGTGATGATAGAGAAACAACATGAACGTCAGTTGAGGTTCATAGAAATATACAGCAGTTGACTATTCTATATTTGTAGAACTAGTCTGCAAAAACTTTCGACAACAATTAAAACCATAAAAGCATTGCCTTAACACCTCAAGCATAGGAAATGACTGCAATCCTCGGAGAAAATGTCAAGACGCAAGCTTATATATCAGAGCTGAACCTATTATCATGTGGTACAGAACCACAACATCTATTTGTGCAGTGATAACAAATGCAATGTCAAGAATAGTAAACCTTTCACATCAATGAAGTTGATTACGTAAAAGAGGATAGTTTAAATTATATGAAAACAAAACACTTATATTCCATAAGGTATTTCTAATTAGAACAAAGTATAAGCTGTGTACCTAATTAAAGCATAAAAGCACCAACTGTAAACCTATTAAAGCATAAACTTACACAATAATTCAACTAAATATCAAAGATTTTCGATTTATCGACAGTAGGCCAAACAGTACATTTGCTATCAGAAGGCCAAACATAGTACGTTTGCTATCAGAAGGCCAAACATAGTACGTTTGCTATCAGAAGGCCAAACATAGTACGTTTGCTATCAGAAGGCCAAACATAGTAAGTTTGCTATCAGAAGGCCAAACATAGTACGTTTGCTATCAGAAGGCCAAACATAGTACGTTTGCTATCAGAAGGCCAAACATAGTACGTTTGCTATCAGAAGGCCAAACATAGAACGTTTGCTATCAAAAGGCCAATGGTTATTTTCATGTGTATTACCTTGATCAAGTAATGAATAAAACCCAAGAGAATATATTATACAGTTCATGACCTAAAATACTTCCCTTACCAAAGGTTTATTGTGGTTTAATACCATTGTTCAACAAGAGGGCTTAAATATTAAACTACAACCTCTACTAACAACCAGTGTAGTGAAACCACTTAAAAGAGGTTAATGAAGGCATGACTGAAATTGTAAATTAAAAATATACATTTAATTTTTTAAAGCATCTCGCAAAACATTTTACATAGCTATTGCTATTAAAAAGTTTAAATGTGGCCCAAATTGTGTGGAAAACCTTTATCTTTTTAAGTTCAGTGTACTAAAAATACGAAAATAATGCATTCAAAATATTCTACAAAAAATATACTTAAAAGGGGTCACATAATATTGATGTAACATATTTTACAGGGAAGTTAAGATAAGAATCAACAACTAGGAAACATTAACAAAAACTGAAAAGCTAAGTAACATTACACAGGGATGAAAAAAATTTGCATGCAAATATTCGTTTAAAACTTCTGGGATGCTTATTTAAAATAATTATCCCTGAGGAAGTTAAGCTTATATAAATATATTTTTGTAAATTCCTGAAATGTAGAAGAGTAGTAAAGTGCCATAAAAGTAAAAGTTTCATAAGGATTAATCGTTTGCTATTGTACTGGCAAATTAATTTCTGTATTATTAAGGCACCTTTTTGTATAAAAAGTTGACATTTTGAGTATTACCTTTGAGCACCAAAATTTTCAGTTAAGATTTTATGAAGCATTAGGTTGCTATAAAAAATTACTGTAACAGTAAAAAATGTATAAATGCAAAGCAATTTATATATATTTTTTGTATAGCACATCAAAAAGGCCATGAAGCATGAGAATAAAGTCTTGTCTTATGGTAAGACAGAAGCAAACGTATCCTGGAAGTCAAAATACACAAAGAATATCAAGGTTTCAATTTAAATTGTAGCTGACATGTATAATGCTTAGACTAATAAAATTTGCTTTGCTCCTACTCTCAAATGAAAATTTGTAAACATTATCCATAATGTTTTTTTACCAGCACTTCAAGGGACATAAAGGTAACTAAACTACTTTCTTAACACTGGTTACATACTAATTTTTGTTAAGTACTTTAAATAGGTTCATCTGCAGCATTAAAAAAAAAAGCGAGCTTACTGGTTGATTACTGCAGAAAGTCATCTATAAAAGTTTGTGCATTATTAGTAATATCAAAGGCTACAGATCTCTAAAATTTCTCACTATAATCTCAAATTTATGATGCTACTTAACAAGAGTAAAGCTAAAAGCGGAGCTAAACTAACCTTAATCTTATAATTTCACTTTATATGTTTAATTAAACTTTAATTCCTAGTAATTAATCTATCTGAATCAAGCTGGAGTATGATAGTTTTCAAAACTGTACTTGTGCATTAAAAAAAAAATCCAAATTACTTTCAGAAAAAAAAACAACTTCAAGGTGGTAAAACCATAAAAAAATAAAACAAAACTGAATATTTACACTGAATTTAAGAAAAAATATACTTTATATTGCTTTGTATCAAATTTTCATAATATATCTAATGACCTTAGTAAAGATTTGGTCAAAATTACTGTATATTATTCACCATAGGAACTTTCTAAACTGGACTCTACTGAAATGCTAAATTCAAAAGATATTGGTGCCGGAAAATGTCTAAAGTTAAAGCATAATCTATTTTTCTTCTTCCCTTGGAGCGAGGTCCATGTACTTCCTGATTGAATTGTCCATTACATAATGAACACCAGAGTCAATTGGATGCACAATGAAAGGAATGCATCCTAAACCTATAGCAGTGGTTATCCACTTACGAGTTGTGAGGGGTACCCTTGGGATGGCTCGTGCCATGGCTAACAGGGATGCAGCACACACCCGGTTGATCGTAAAACCTGGTACAATAACAGATGCAAATGCCTGCCATACCAGAGTATCTACAGCTGCATGTGTGATAGCACGTTGTGTTGCACCCGGTTGCTGAAAAATTACAGTAATGCAATTAGGAAAAGCTTTTAAAAATAATTTTAATTAATTATCATGTACAGTTTAATTATTAAAGGTAAATCTTGTACTGCTACATATTGAGTAAATTATATAGCAAGAACACTTCCCCACCAAGTACCTGTAATTTGAAACTTTACTAAAATAGGCTGAAAGGAAGGACTCTATTATATGGATGTGAAAAAGGTGGATCTTAAATTTTAATTTTAAATGTTTTTAACATGAGATTTAACAGCTTGGTCTTAACTTTAATTACCAATGTATTCATTAACTTTTCACATTTCCTCGTTCAGCCAATAGGTAAGATCGACCCGAGTCTCCTGCCCCACAAGAGCAGGAAAGAAAGGGTGATCCTCCAGAAAATACTGATGAGATATCTGGTGAAATTGCCCATGAGGAATGAGCTTCTCCAGAGGGAAAGGTGGCCTAGAAGGCTGCCCGTGACAAGCTGCAAGTACTGTCCTGGACAGGAACAGTCGCACTACCTCCTTGAACTTGCAGATGCAATCTGACGGAAAGACACTTGCTGCTGCTGTGTCCATCAGCATGCCAAAGTACATCAACCTCTTCTTGAGTATGAGGTTTGACTTCTCCCAGTTTATCATAATCCCAAAATCCTGACAAAATATGTTATTTTGATAATAAAATAAATTTTTTAATATACTTACCCGGTGATTATATAGCTGCAACTCTGTTGCCCGACAGACAACTCTACGGTAAAAACTCGCCAGCGATCGCTACACAGGTTGCGGGTGTGCCCAACAGCGCCATCTGTCGTCCAGATACCCAGTACTCAATGTAAACAAAGACTCAATTTTCTCCTCGTCCCACTGCGTCTCTATTGGGGAGGAAGGGAGGGTCCTTTAATTTATAATCACCGGGTAAGTATATTCAAAAATTTATTTTATTATCAAAATAACATTTTTCAATATTTAACTTAGCCGGTGATTATATAGCTGATTCACACCCAGGGGGGTGGGTAGAGACCAGCAATATATGTTTACACTTTTATGAGCTAAGAGTTTTTATTTCATTTTAGAAGTTATCAAAATAACAAAAACAAAATAAATAGGTACCTAGTAAGGAAGTCGACTTGAACAATTACTCTGCCTTTTAAGTACGTCTTCCTTACGGAGCCTCGCGATCCTCTTAGGATGATGATCGACCCCTAGGATCTGAAGTATCAAGGGTTGCAACCCATACAACAGGACCTCATCAAAACCCCTAATCTAGGCGCTCTCAAGAAATGACTTTGACCACCCGCCAAATCAACCAGGATGCGAAAGGCTTCTTAGCCTTCCGGACAACCCAAAAAACAACAATAAAAACATTTCAAGAGAAAGATTAAAAGGGTATGGAATTAGGGAATTGTAGTGGTTGAGCCCTCACCCACTACTGCACTCGCTGCTACGAATGGTCCCAGTGTGTAGCAGTTCTTGTAAAGAGACTGGACATCTTTCAAGTAAAATGACGCGAACACTGACTTGCTTCTCCAATAGGTTGCGTCCATTATACTTTGCAGAGATATATTTTGCTTAAAGGCCACGGAAGTTGTTACAGCTCTAACTTCGTGCGTCTTCACCTTAAGCAAAGTTCGGTCTTCCTCACTCAGATGTGAATGAGCTTCTCGTATTAACAATCTGATAAAGTCTGACCAAGCATTCTTTGACAAAGGCAAGGATGGTTTCTTAACTGAACACCATAAAGCTTCAGATTGGCCTTGTAAAGGTTTAGTACGCTTTAAATAGAACTTAAGAGCTCTAACAGGGCATAAGACTCTTTCTAGTTCATTGCCTACGATCTCCGATAAGCTGGGGATATCGAAAGATTTAGGCCAAGGCCGAGAAGGCAGCTCATTTTTGGCTAGAAAACCAAGTTGTAGCGAACAAGTGGCTTTTTCTGACGAAAATCCTATGTTCTTGCTGAAGGCATGAATCTCACTGACTCTTTTAGCCGAGGCTAAGCATACCAGGAAAAGAGTCTTAAGAGTGAGATCTTTCAGGGAGGCTGATTGTAACGGCTCCAACCTGTCTGACATGAAGAATCTTAGTACCACGTCTAAATTCCATCCAGGGGTAGCCAAACGACGCTCCTTGGTGGTCTCAAAAGACTTAAGGAGGTCTTGCAGATCTTTATGTTTGGAAAGATCTAAGCCTCTATGCCGGAAGACCGATGCCAACATGCTTCTGTAGCCCTTGATAGTGGGAGCTGAAAGGGATCGTCCTTTTCTCAGGTATAAGAGAAAAACAGCTATTTGAGCTACAGAGGTACTGGTCGAGGATACAGAAACTGACTTGCACCAGTCTCGGAAGACTTCCCACTTCGATTGGTAGACTCTAATGGAAGAAGCTCTCCTTGCTCTAGCAATCGCACTGGCTGCTTCCTTCGAAAAGCCTCTAGCTCTCGAGAGTCTTTCGATAGTCTGAAGGCAGTCAGACGAAGAGCGTGGAGGCTTTGGAGTACCTTCTTTACGTGTGGCTGACGTAGAAGGTCTACCCTTAGAGGAAGACTACTGGGAACGTCTACTAACCATCGAAGTATCTCGGTGAACCATTCTCTCGCGGGCCAGAGGGAAGCAACTAACGTCAACCTTGTCCCTTCGTGAGAGGCGAACTTCTGCAGTACCTTGTTGACAATCTTGAACGGTGGGAATGCGTAGAGATCCAGATGTGACCAATCTAGGAGGAAAGCATCTATATGTATTGCTGCTGGGTCCGGGACTGGAGAGCATAGATTGGAAGCCTCTTGGTCAGCGAGGTTGCAAAGAGATCTATGGATGGTTTTACCCCAAGTGGCCCAAAGTCTCTTGCACACATCCTTGTGGAGGGTCCATTCGGTTGGAATTACTTGCCCTTTCCGACTGAGACAATCTGCTATGACGTTCAAGTCGCCTTGGATGAACCTCGTTACTAGGGAGATGTCTTGACCTTTTGACCAGATGAGCAGGTTCCTTGCGATCTCGTACAACGTCAGTGAGTGGGTACCTCCTTGTTTGGAGATGTACGCCAAGGCCGTGGTGATGTCCGAGTTAACTTCCACCACTTTGCCTCGAAGGAGAGACTTGAAGCTTTTCAAGGCCAGATGTACTGCCAACAGCTCCTTGCAGTTGATATGCATGCTCCTCTGACTCGAGTTCCACAGTCCTGAGCATTCCCGACCGTCTAGTGTCGCGCCCCAGCCCACGTCCGATGCGTCCGAGAAGAGAACGTGGTTGGGAGTCTGAACAGCCAGGGGAAGACCCTCTCTTAGGTTGATATTGTCCTTCCACCAAGTCAGCCAAGACTTTATCTTTTCGGAAACCGGGATCGAGACCGCTTCTAGCGTCTTGTCCTTTTTCCAGTGAAAAGCTAGATGGTATTGAAGAGGACGGAGGTGTAGTCTTCCTAGTGACACAAATTGTTCCACGGATGACAGCGTCCCTACCAGACTCATCCACAGCCTGACTGAGCAGCGTTCCTTCTTCAGCATCATCTGGATGGATAGCAGGGCTTGATCTATTCTGGGGGCTGATCGTCTTGTTGTTCAGCAACGTCCTCATCAGAGGGTTCCTCATCCGAAAACTGATGAGGAAACGGCAACGGAGTGGGCAACGTCTGGCTCACTGAGTCCGGTCGCACTGGTGCATGCGTGACGGAGCCGGACGCAACATCATGGAACTGCTGCAGTCTGTGAACTGTCAACAACCATGGGTGCGCGAGGAAGCACAGCGTCAACCCGAGACTGTCTAGACCGTCTGGGTTGTGCAGTCAACACCCTACCGGGTTGCTGAGGTTGACGCACTGCGTCAAAACAAGTCACCTCTGCTGGTTGTTGAACGTCCTGAACGTCAACAACCACCTCCGAGCGTCGCTTAACGTCAACGTGCGGCTGGCATCCCACACTGGGTCGCATCGGTGGAGGAACCACCTCAACTGGCAGACGCGAGTAGGTTACCTCAGCGTCAACAGGGCGCACAACCGACCGGTTGGAAGGTTGTTGGCCAGAAGGTTCAGTAGCAACCTTCTCCGCATTAAAGTCCTCTATCAAGGACGCAAGCTTGGACTGCATGTCTTGCAGCAAAGCCCATTTAGGGTCTACGGGAGCAGGTGTGGCAACAGACGGGGTTAGCGACTGAGGCGGTACCGCTTACCATCCCTGAAAGCCTTGTTATGCATGACATAATTGTACAGCAAAACTTCAAAGGCTCGAAAACAGCTGTGAAGTTGACCTGTAAACAACTTGGAGCGTCTCCTGGCCAGGCGCCGAGAACTTCTCTCGTGTCATATCAGACTCTCGCTCTATAAACCAGTTTAAAAGAAGGGAAAGCAAAGGCTGTATCCCCCAAACTCCTCCTGGTGAAAAACCAGTCGCCTAGCCAACGTAAAGCTCTCTAGGAGAGCGAGAGAGCACTAGCTTAAAAACAACGGCTTCGAAGTAGCTAGGCCTAGTGTAAGCTCTGACGTTTAGGCGAACGAGGAGCAGCAGTCACAAAAAGATCCGGACAAAGATCCTTAAAAAAATCATCATGATTTAATTAAAGTCCATAGGAGGCTAAGCAGCTTTAGGCTCCTCTCCATCTGACAGAGTCCTCAAGGGAATATCAGTAGGAGGGGGAACAGCAACTTCCTCATCTACAGGAACCTTGTCCGATAAAAGCTGAGTCTCAAGCAAGGGAGAGACCTACCGTGGTGGGAATGCTTTACAAGCAGAGTCCACACTCACTGGTGCATTAGTAGCGGACCAGAACGCAACGTCATGTAACTGCTTGACAGTCTGTGAACTGTCAACAACTGAACTGTCAACCACAACAGGTGCGTGAGGACGCACAGCGTCCACTCGAGACTGCTTTGACTGCCTAGACTGAGCAGTCAAAACAACTCTAGAATGCGGAGGTTGACGCACAGTGTCAAAACAAGTCAACTCCGATTGTTAGTGAACGTCTTGAACGTCAACAGGAGCATCAGCAAGTGGCCTAACGTCCAAATGCGGCTGAAAAACCACACGAGACCGCATCGAGTGTGGTTCTAAACAACCTGACTGACGTGACTAAGCTACGCCAACGTCAACAGTTAGCACAAAGGAACGTTAGGTTGGCTGAAAGCCAGGATATCGATGAGATAAACGGCTAGACTCAACGGACTAATCGGCAGAATAGTCTTCCATAAGGGAGGCAAGCATATACTGCATGTCTTGCCATACAACCCATTAAGGATCAACGGAAATGGTTGTGGTAAGAGACGAGGGTAACGTCTGTGACAGCAACACTTTGCCAACAAAAAAAGACTCTCGGAGTCTGTGTTACGCTTTTGTTAGGCGGCGAGCAGTTATCCGATGACTGCATAGGGTCAGAGCTGTCCTAATGGTTGTAACCAGGACGCTGGACCTGTCCTGAAAGGACTGACTTTCGCTTAAGGGCTTCGAAACCTTGTGACAGGTTTCTTATGCGAAAAGCCTTCGGATGACGAGGAGAAACAACGTCTCTCTCGTCTTATGGTAGGGGAGATCTTGGTAAGATACACCCGATACCATAGAGGGAAAACGTCTGTTCGTTGATCAAGGCCTCTCGAACCCATAAGTCGTTTGACATTACTTCTCCCCTGGGCTTGGGAGCATGCAAGAGGTCCCGGACTAGGTGAACGACAGGCACGAACAGACGAACCCTCGGACGCAACACTGTAACACTTTGCGCATATCACTTTATCACTTCGATTTTCTGTTTTGCACTTATTTCACTGAAATCGAAACTTTTACTGATTTCTACCTGAAACACGCAATTCTACCCTTCATTAAAAGGTAGTAATTGCGAAATCAGTCGTATAATGCAAGCTCATTAATACCAGCAAAAAACAGAAAACATATTTTAAGATAAAAAAATCAGTGGCTGGGAAAGAGACTAAACACTAGTTCATATAACTACGTTTTCAATCTCTCACCGCACATAGCCTGGGGACGAGAATAAAAAACTAAAAACGTTTTATCCTTCCTCCCCGTACAGCGACTAGGGACGAGAGTAACTCGAGAACAACGTTACCCGCTTGAACGGAACGTTTTCTCTCCTCTCTCTCCCTCCGTCTCTATCTCTCTTTCTCTCTTGATTTCGCACCTAAGAGAAGAGCCCAATTATATTTCGTCAAAAAAACATGTTATTTGACTAAAGGAAAAAACTGAAAGGTTTTTCAAATAAAAAGTTCCTTTAAAATAGAATTTAAAACATTTAAGCTAAGAAAGAATGAACAAAACGTCAGAATCGATTTACTCTTACTGCAAAGTGAAACCGTGATACACTCTCTCTCTATCGTAACGATAGAGCGCATGTTGAACGTCCTGAACGTCAACAACTGCGTAGCATAAATAAACTAAACGTTAGTTCATCTTTGAAAACAGTACGAAGACTATCAAAGAAATTCTTTCATAAAATATTACATTTAAAAAGTTTTAAATCCTTAGCTCTTTAAAAGCTAATTACGATATAAAGGGCTCAACGTTGATTAACTTCGGTTTCCAAGTTAGGACCGCCTACTCTCAGGAAAGGTCTATATAAACAAAACATTAAAATTATTTTTATATGTTTATGATAAATGGAAAGTTAATCGAAGAGGCCTAATAAAGGCGGAGAGATATAAAATATATAGAGGAAAATCTATAACGTGATAAGATAATTACTAAAAGCCTAAACACACTTCCGTCTAAGGGAAGGGTCGGCCATTTAAAAGTGAAAGAAAGTCCATACTCTCTTTGTCACCATAATTAAATCTATCCAAAACGAGTTCAAGATTTAAGATGAAGATAAAACACCTGCATAGCGAAAGCTCAAAACTAGAATAAAGTACTTCACCAATTAGTTGTGAAAAAAAAACTCCAGTTTAGCAACAGCGAGTAAGTACGTCTTGTCGATAGCTCGACAGAGAGAAAATTGAGTCTTTGTTTACATTGAGTACTGGGTATCTGGACGACAGATGGCGCTGTGTAGCGATCGCTGGCGAGTTTTTACCGTAGAGTTGTCTGTCGGGCAACAGAGTTGCAGCTATATAATCACCGGCTAAGTTAAATATTGAAAAGTGAGAATCTGATCTCAATCCTGTAGCAACAGTCCCATTGAGGAGACCAGGATCAGCCAGTTGTCGAGATACATAAACAGACATATTCCATGCGAATGGGTCCAAGCTGCTATCAAGATGAATACCCTAGTAGACACCTGCATAACAGTACTATACACAGTCCAAAGCACAGAGTCTTAAGCAAAGCAGAGATTCTTCTGAGAGGACTGATACATGGGTACTAAAAAGTATGCATGGTTCAGATTAACTGTGTAAGTTCTGATGGAACTCAAAACATATGAAATACCATTTCCAGCCTGAACATCATTTAACGCACAAACTTGTTTAATGAAGAAAGTTCGATGACCAACTTACAGCCCCAAATGGAGTTGACTGTAGAAGCCAAGAGACCTATGTCTGTAGGGGTAGGGCTTTCAGAGATGTTAGTGAAATGAATGTGAACACAATCAGAATGTAAGCTAGGGGGAATGTAACCGTCCCAAAAGATACTCATTACCTATGTCTCTGCTAGGTTTCCAAAGCACGACAAGCATCCCCATTCTCTCAGAAGCAGGAGAGGGGAAAGCTGGCATCAGAATAAGTTTATGTGCGAAGTCTAGGGACGTTCCAAGGTTCAGTGATAAATAATTTTTTGATAGATATAATTCACAAGAATATTTATCACCTTGCTTATTATTTTGAAGACTTATCATAAGAAAGATAGATCGCCTAACCTTGGAACGTCCCTAGAATTTGCACATAAACCTATGTTTAAATGTATTCTTTTGAAGTAAAGAATTCATTCATTTATTGATGAATGTATATCCTCTCTAATAATGAGAACAGCACAGCTACTGGCAAATTGCCGTGCTGTTGGAAAGAAGAAAATTAGATCAATAGAAAAGGTGTCATAAAAAGTCACAAAGGCAGCCATTATCTTCAATTAAATTACTGTAAGGACTTACTAACATTTCCACTTACGAACAGCTTCTTGGAACCTATTGTGCTCATACGTTGGGTGCCTTCTATACGCACTGAGTCTATGCTTTCTACAAGGAAACACTGGCATTAGAGCATAGAAGACAGTATTTCTTTGGTATTTTGTGTCTTATTGGGTTCCCTGTTCTATCCTTTTACAGGAAAGTCCCTGGAGACCACATACACTACACCTTAACCATAAAGAAAATTAATTTGAAAAGCTGATTAACAATAAATAATAATCTCATGATACATAAAATTCACTGGAATATTATTACCTTGCTCATTTTGGAAGACTTGTCGTAAGTGTCCGCTACCACATATGCTGATGCAACACCATACGTTGAACGCACAAACCATAAAGGCGTCAGGGCTCTAAATGCCTCCCCAACTTCATTGGCATAGCCTATAAGTGAATGAGAAAGAAACTTAATAACAGTTTGAATTATATTCAGTACAGCATAGCATTCTGGTTAAGACACTCGCCAATTGTTTACTCAATAAGAAAGGTTGTAAAATGCAAAGTAGTTTTCTCATCCAATTGTATATTTTCAGTTGTCTCGAATGTCCCTCTCAATCACAGTCACTTGTCTAACAAAGAGGAGTCTGGTAGATCTGCAACACATGTAGCCACCTGGAACCACATGTATGTATCACTCACCAACCTGCTTTGTGCCATTTGGAAGAGACTGAGCTTTGCAGGGTTTGGAGGAGGAACATATTAGATGATTGATGACTGTAAGAAAAACTTTTGTTGTATTAAGAAAAGTTGGTTTGTTTCATCATAACCCCTAAATCATGATTTGCATATATCATAATATAGGTTGGAGGTAGATTTATGAATATGTGTCATGGGTAGATTCAATAATGTTTATGAAATATGACAAATTTGGAAATAATTTGTATTTTTCCTAACTATGGAAACCTTGAGATCTTTAATATGGCAGCAGATCTCTTCCTCCAACAGAAGCTCCAGTGATGTCTAAGGAAAACCAACTTCCAGCAGAGGGAGGTTGTATCTGAGAAATAGGTTGAGCTCAATGAGCATAGCTGTAACTAGCCATAAACTTCTTACGTGAGTTATAACAATCCGCCGCTATTTAACGAGGGTGGCAGGGGTAAACCAGCCATCCTGCTCACACTCACCAAGTGTATTACGTCACTTTCTGATTACAGGCAGGACTTACACAGGGACAGGTGTTGGCAGGCCAAATAGGAGTAAAGAGCTCAAGGTTTGTATAGTTAAGAAAATGACAAATTACTTTCAAATATCTCTTTTGTTCCTACACGAATACAACCTCTTTTGCTCCTTACCATGGAGACTAAACATTAGGAGGGTGGAAGTCCTAACCTAACTGGTTAGGAACTTTACCCCAGGTACAACTCCTCTTACTTTAACCTAGATGTTTTCCAACTCCCCCTTGCAGGGAGAATGGGAACATAACAAAATATCTAACATTTCAGGCTACAAATGGGAAATGGTTGTTACCTACAGTTGGAGATCGCCGGCATGCAGAGTATTCCAGATACCGAGCCCAGCGAACGGGGAAAATGAAAATATTCATTCATCCCAGACTAACACCGGATAACGTCTGCCATCGACCCGACTGCTACTGTCCCGTAAGGGAGCTGAGGTAGCTTAAATCCCTTGTTGTACTGCCACTGTAAGACCTATGGAGAAAGTCTCCAGGCACCTGTGGATTACGTCTTGCAGGGTTGGGTAGTAACAAGAGAGAGAATCTTTTCTAATAAATGTAAAGCAAATTATATTGTTCATCAGCATTTTATATTACAGAACATATCAAATATTACTTATACATACAGTATGTATGAACCTTTTTTAATCCTTTTTATTATTTTTCACCAAATTGTTTACATGCTACTAGGAAGTTGTCATGTACATTTGTTTGTTATTCATTATTGCAGCATGTAGGTGGGGAAACGGAATGAAGGCTGGGTGGAAAGAAGTAAGGGCAGTTTGAAAACCTTGGGCTGAGCGCAACAGTCCTAACTGCGAACACTAGAAACTTTATCTAAATATCATGCAGACTCCTGTACCGCAAGAAACCAAAACCACAAAAACAGAGGGATGACTGTACATTCTTAGTGCCTTCCAGAAACACCAGACACAAGAAAAGAACAAAGGCAGCGCCCTTCCCCTTCACACTTGGCAGCAGATCTCTTCCTCAAATGGAAGCTCCAGTGGTGCCTAAGGAAAACCAACTTACTTAGATTTACGTTGACGTTGTTGTTGTCAGGCTACAAACATGAGGGACAGAACAACAACAGACATAGCCTACTCACAGACAGGAAAAAGTATGTTGGATAATGGCAGGAAAACTGTAATCCTTGACTTCTTTCATAATTATCCGTCAAACATGACTGTATGCAAGAGCTTATATTTAATCCGGGAGAAAAGTAAAAGAATAAAACAGCCAGATGAGGATGCTGAGGAAGCCGCTAGGCAGCAGAGGACGAGGTATACCAAGCAAAATTTGGCTGAAGACAAGCGGAGGGAGGTTGTATCTGAGAATTGGGTTCAGCTCAAAGAGATGGCACAGGAAAGAGACGTACGGTAAAAATTCAACGAGGCCCTATGCATCCCACGGATGCCAGAGTAGTAAGTAAGTAACTGTTCATCAGCCTAAGTCAAGTGAGGTTTACTCTACCTGTTGGGTGGTGGGGCCTACCTACCACCCAGCAAACAACCGTTATTTACCTTGTAAAAAGTTGAACAGCCATTCCAGCTACACTGGTCATACAGTACAGTACAACTATTTAAGGTCTCAGGTTTGTACTATTTATAGGAACAACTAAACTGTTATATATACTGTACAATACAATGTAAAATTTTGAAACAAAATTACTGAAGCACTTGATCATTTAAATACCACATACAAACAGAAAATTAAATCTTACCTAGGAGACGCACAGGGGTGTCCCTGTAAATGTCTACTTCTTTTACTTCTGACATTTCCTGCAAAAATACATTAAATTTAGAATTGGCACTATTCAAACAATTAATGCAATATCCAATGTTCAATACAACATTCATTGTCCTGTATACAAGACTTATACTCATAATTGTTTATAACTATGAGTTATTTGTCCACAATTTAATGCTTCACTCTTACATTTGAATATAATATTATCATTATCAAAAGCCATGGTACAACCCCAATTGAAAAGCAGAATGATACAAGCTCAAGGGCCCTAGTAAGGAAACCAGTCATTAAAGACAAAGATATTGTATAAAAGTGAACTACTGTACAAAGATATATATAAAAACATGTTATATAAAGAAGCAAAATAAAAGGAACATACAGTGTATTAAAAACACTGAAGCGAGGCTTAATTTAAATAATCTTGTGATGGTCTTGCTTGATAAGCAGCATACTGTTAAATGGTTTCAAAACCCACAACTTCTAAGTTGCAAATTAATCTTAGGACTTTCAACTAGTTCCAAAAGTTTACTTGTTTAAATGATGTTTACATGTCAGGATGCCATATCATTATTAACTCACGTAAGGTCATCCAGCGAGTTTTGTCAACTGGGATTGGCTGCTAAAAAATTCACATTTAAATAAATTTTCTCAAAACCATGGTATTTTCACATTCATCCTAAATCTCATGTTAACTCTGTGTCATTGACAAGTAATTAATTATCAATCTTGTTGCATATTTCCCACCATAATCTCATATTCATCTAATCACAAGACATCCCACTAAGATATGTACTGTAACAGAAGAGTACGGAAATTCTAGCGTTTAATAGGGAACTTCTTTTGTGATATTGGGCTACGAAACCTTAATCTAAAATTTATTATTGACAATATCAGTGTGAAGGGTTCAGAATATTATCCAGCCATAATTTCAACTCCAGTTTCCTATGTACTGTACAGTAATGCTATAACATACACCTGACAACACAGATTACCAAATAATTCTTCCTTGCTCTGGGATGTTATCCCTGTTGAAGCACTCGGGCTTACAGCATCCTGCTTTTCCAACTACAGTAGTATTGAAGCTTAGTAAGTAATAATAATAATAATAATTTTATTTTTATTAGTAAAATAAATTTTTGAATATACTTACCCGATAATCATGTAGCTGTCAACTCCGTTGCCCGACAGAATTCTATGGAGGGATACGCCAGCTATCACAATACTAGAAGGGGGTGTACTTACCAGCGCCACCTGTGGCCAGGTACTCAAGTACTTCTTGTTGACACCTCCTCAATTATTCCTCGGTCCACTGGTTCTCTCTGGGGAGGAAGGGAGGGTTGATTAAATCATGATTATCGGGTAAGTATATTCAAAAATTTATTTTACTAATAAAAATAACATTTTTCAATATTAAACTTACCCGATAATCATGTAGCTGATTCACACCCAGGGAGGTGGGTGAAAACCAGTGTACAAGATTAAAGGATAGCTAAGTATCCCATATTTCATATAACAGTTATCTCAAATAACAATGAAATAATAAGTACCTGGTAAGGAAGTCGAATAGAACCGTTACTCTGCCTCTTTATTTAAAGTTCGTCTTCCTTACTGAGCGCAGCGTTCCTCTTGGAGGCTGAATCAACCCAAAGGTGCCAAAGTACACGGGGTTGCAACCCCTACTAAAGGACCTCTACCAAACCTTTAACCCAGGCGCTTCTCAAGAATGAATAGACCACCCGCCAAATCAAAGGATGCGGAAGGCTTCTTAGCCTACCGTAACAACCATAAAAACAACAATAAAAGTATTCAAGAGAAAGGTTAAAAAAGGTTATGGGATTAAGGGAATGTAGTGGCTGAGCCCTCACCTACTACTGCACTCGCTGCTACGAATGGTCCCAGGGTGTAGCAGTTCTCGTAAAGAGACTGGACATCTTTCAGATAAAATGATGCAAACACTGACTTGCTCCTCCAATAGGTTGCATCCATTATGCTCTGCAGAGAACGGTTTTTATTAAAGGCCATCGAAGTAGCTACGGCTCTTACTTCGTGGGTCCTTACCTTCAGCAATGCAAGGTCTTCCTCCTTTAAGTGAGAATGTGCTTCTCTGATCAGAAGCCTTATATAATACGAAAGCCCATTCTTGGACATGGGTCTCGAAGGTTTCTTGATGGCACACCATAAGGCTTCTGACTGTCCTCGAATAGGTTTAGACCTCTTAAGATAATATTTGAGAGCTCTGACAGGGCAAAGAACTCTCTCTAGTTCGTTACCTACCATGTTGGAGAGGCTAGGTATTTCGAACGATCTAGGCCAAGGACGTGAAGGAAGCTCGTTCTTTGCTAGGAATCCAAGCTGAAAAGAACATGTTGCAGATTCGGTTGTGAAACCAATGTTCTTGCTGAAGGCATGAACCTCACTGACTCTCTTAGCTGTTGCAAGGCAAACGAGAAAAAGAGTCTTGAGGGTAAGGTCCTTGAAGGAAGCTGACTGGAGAGGTTCGAACCTAGATGACATAAGGAACCTTAAGACTACGTCTAGATTCCAGCCTGGAGTGGAAAGACGACGTTCTTTAGACGTCTCAAAAGACTTAAGAATGTCTTGAAGGTCCTTGTTGGAAGACAGGTCCAAACCTCTGTGGCGGAGAACTGAAGCCAACATACTCCTATATCCTTTAATCGTAGGTGCTGAAAGGGATCTCTCATTCCTAAGATGAAGAAGGAAGTCAGCTATTTGGGTCACAGAGGTATTGGTAGAGGATATTGAATTGGCTCTACACCAGCTTCGGAAGACCTCCCACTTAGACTGGTAGACTCTACGAGTGGAAACCCTTCTAGCTCTGGCAATCGCACTGGCTGCCTCCTTCGAAAAGCCTCTAGCTCTAGCGAATCTTTCGACAGTCTGAAGGCAGTCAGCCGAAGAGCGTGGAGGTTTGGGTGCAACCTGTCTACGTGAGGTTGACGTAGAAGGTCCACTCTTAGAGGTAGAGTCCTGGGGAAGTCGGCTAGCCATTGAAGTACCTCTGTGAACCATTCTCTTGCAGGCCAAATGGGAGCAACCAGCGTCAGCCGTGTCCCTTCGTGCGAGACGAATTTCTGCAGAACTTTGTTTATTATCTTGAACGGTGGGAATGCGTACAGGTCGAGATGGGACCAGTTCAGTAGAAAAGCATCCACATGAACTGCTGCAGGGTCTGGAACAGGGGAACAATACAGCGGAAGTCTCTTGGTTATGGAGGTGGCAAACAGATCTATGGTAGGTTGACCCCACAAGGTCCAAAGTCTGTTGCACACACTCTTGTGGAGGGTCCATTCCGTGGGAATGACCTGATTCCTTCTGCTTAGGCGATCTGCTGAGACGTTCATATCGCCCTGAATGAACCTCGTGACCAGAGTGAGGTTTAGACCTCTTGACCAAATGAGGAGGTCCCTTGCGATCTCGTATAGGCTCCTCGAATGGGTCCCTCCTTGCTTGGAGATGTAAGCCAAGGCTGTGGTATTGTCTGAGTTCACCTCCACCACTTTGCCTAGCAGGAGGGACTTGAAGTTCAACAGGGCTAGATGAACTGCTAGCAGCTCCTTGCAGTTGATGTGGAGTAATCCTTGTTCCTCGTTCCACGTTCCCGAGCATTCCCGTCCGTCCAAGGTTGCACCCCAGCCCGAGTCCGATGCATCTGAGAAGAGATGAAGATTGGGGGTCTGAATGGCCAACGATAGACCCTCCTTGAGAAGGAGGTTGTGCTTCCACCACAGGAGAGTGGTCTTCATCTCTTGGTTGATAGGGATAGAGACTGCTTCGAGAGTCGAACCCTTGTCCCAATGAGCTGCAAGATGGAATTGAAGAGGGCGGAGGTGGAGTCTCCCTAGCTCGACAAACAGGGCCAGTGATGAGAGGGTCCCTGTGAGACTCATCCACTGTCTCACTGAGCAACTGCTCCTCTTCAGCATGCTCATGATGCACTCTAGGGCCTGGCTTATCCTGGGGGCCGATGGAAAAGCCCGAAAATCCTGACTCCGAATCTCCATTCCCAGGTACACAATGGATTGGGAGGGAATGAGTTGAGACTTCTCTATGTTGACTAATAGACCTAGGTCTCTGATTAAGTCTAAAGTCCAATTGAGATTCTCCAGACAACGACGACTCGTGGAGGCTCTCAACAGCCAGTCGTCTAAGTAGAGGGAGGCTCTGATGTTCGATAAGTGTAGGAATTTTGCTACATTCCTCATCAGAAGAGTAAAGACCATAGGAGCTGTGCTTAGGCCAAAACACAGGGCTTGGAATTGGTAGACAACCTTTCCAAAAACGAATCTCAGGAAAGGTTGGGAGTCTGGATGAATAGGAACGTGAAAGTATGCATCTTTCAAGTCCAACGAGACCATCCAGTCCTCCTGTCTGACCGCTGCTAAGACCGACTTCGTCGTCTCCATCGTGAACGTCTGCTTGGTGACATACTCGTTGAGAGCGCTGACGTCCAGCACCGGTCTCCAACCTCCTGTCTTCTTGGCCACAAGAAAGAGACGGTTGTAGAAGCCCGGGGATTGATGGTCCCGGACTATAACCACTGCCTTCTTCTGCACAAGTAGCGACACCTCCTGGTGCAATGCTAGCCTCTTGTCCTCTTCTTTGTAGTTGGGAGAGAGGTTGATGGGCGATGTGGTCAGAGGTGGTTTGAGGCAGAATGGAATCCTGTAACCGTTCCTCAGCCAACTGACAGACTGGGCGTCTGCACCTCTCTTCTCCCAGGCTTGCCAGAAGATCTTGAGTCTGGCTCCTACTGCTGTCTGGAGATGCGGAGAGTCAGTTTTTTCCTTTAGATGTCCTGGATCCTTTCCTAGACTTGCTCCTGTGAGAGTCTGGACGGGAGCTTCCTCGGCTGGGGGCTCTACCACGAAAGGGCGGTATGAACCTCGTAGCAGGGGTATCAGCCACTGGGGAGCGATAAGTCTTGGGGACTGAGGTAGCAACCTTAGACTTACGAGCCGATGAGGCTACAAGATCGTGTGTATCCTTTTGTATCAGGGCAGCAGACAAGTCCTTAACCAGCTCTTCGGGGAAGAGGAACTTCGAGAGCGGAGCAAAAAGGAGTTGGGACCGTTGGCAAGGTGTAATGCTGGCGGAAAGGAAGGTACACAGTTGTTCCCTTTTCTTCAAAACCCCTGATACAAACATCGACGCAAGCTCACCCGAACCATCCCTAATGGCCTTATCCATGCAGGACATTAAAAGCATGGCAGAATCTTTGTCCGCAGGAGAGGTCTTCTTGCTGAGGGCCCCCAGGCACCAGTCTAGAAAGTTGAACATTTCAAATGCTCTAAACATTCCTTTCAGTAAGTGATCCAGGTCTGAGAAGGTCCAACAAACCTTCGAGCGTCTCATTGCAGTTCTCCGAGGCGAGTCTACCAGACTTGAGAAGTCAGCCTGGGCAGAGGCAGGTACTCCCAAGCCTGGTGCTTCTCCTGTGGCATACCAAACGCTCGCTTTCGAAGTGAGCTTCGTTGGAGGGAACATGAAAGAAGTCTTGCCAAGGTGTTGTTTAGACTGCAGCCATTCCCCTAAGATCCTTAAAGCCCTCTTAGAGGATCTAGCTAGGACTAGCTTAGTATAGGTGGACTTAGCTTGTTGTACGCCCAGCGAAAACTCAGATGGCGGAGAGCGGGGAATAGCAGAGACAAAGTGGTCTGGGTAAACCTCCCTAAGTAGAGCCAAGACCTTACGAAAATCAATAGACTGTGGAGAAAGCTTGGATTCATCCACGTCTGATGAGGGATCCAGGTGTGCCTCCTCATCATCCGAAGCCTCATCACCAGAGTGTAGCGAAGAGATCGGACAAGAATGCTGAACTGCAGAGTCAGAACGAGAAGGAACAATAACAGTGGTTTCCTCTTCAAGTGACTGTTGAGGGAAAACCTGAGGCTCAGACTGCAAAGGCTGAATAACAGACGAAGCAGAAGGAAGGCGCAAGGGTGGAGGAGGCTGACTCCTAGCATGAGAGGTTGAACCCAAGGAAAGCGCTTGCTGAGCGGTTGGCGGAAGCGGAGTAGCAAGTTCCTGTTCCTGTGGTATGAGCGGATGAGGTTGAGGCTGCGCAGAACAAGGTAAATGTCTCGCAAGCCGAGGCTCCTGAGGCGCAGGGCCAAGGTGTAGTGGTGCTTGCCTGGTGGAGGGTTGAGCTCGCTGCAGCGAGAGCTGAGGAGACTGACTCATGGACGGGAGAGGTTGTTGTACCTCAACCGAGAGTTGCACCACTGGTGGAGCAGCAAGGGGAGGCGGAGGAAGAGAGGAATAATCCTCCTGATCCCAAAGCAAAGGTTGCCTTAACGAAGGCGTAGGCTGAACACCACTGGGAACAGCAAACTCAGAATGTGGCTCAACATCGTACGCCTGGCAGGTGGTACTGCGATCAGGCGGAGCGAGCGTAGGCGGAGCGAACGCAGGCGGAGCGAGAGTAGGCGGAGGGAGTGTAGGCGGAGGCGGAGGCGCAACACTCTCAGCCCGACACTCACGCATCAAGTCCGAAAGCTGTGCTTGCATGGACTGAAGAAGAGTCCACTTGGGATCGGCAGAAACGACAGCAGACTGAGGAAAAGCCTTAACAGTCGAGCTCTGTTGTGGCAGAACCTTACTCCTCTTGGGCGGAGTGCAGTCGACAGATGACTGAGGCGAGTCAGAGCTGAGCCAATGACTGCAACCTGGCTGAGCACTCGCGGACTGGACTCTGCGTTTAAGCGGTCTCGAGACCTGAGACCAACGTTTCTTCCCAGACAGTTGATCAGCGGACGAGGTAAAGACGGGCTCAATCGTCTGCAGGTGGGAGTGACGGTCTTTGGAAGACACGCCCGCAACCACCGAGGATACTTCTGTGCGCCTAACAAGGCCTGCCGAACCCTTATGCCCTTCGACATTGCTTCTCCCCTGGGCTTGGGAGCTTGCAAGAGGTCCCGGACTGGGAGGACGACTGGCTCGCACAGAAATATCCTCACGCACCACACTGGCACTGACACTAGCACTTGGCACTGCACTGACACTAGCACTCGTCACAGCACTGGCACTAATTCCACCCACTGCACTCTTGACCTTGAGTTCCTTTACTTCGGCCATCAGAGACTTATGGTCACTTACCACTGACTCTACTTTATCGCCTAAGGCCTGAATAGCACGCAAAACAACAGACATATCAGGCGGAGGGCAAACAGTAGGTTCGGGGGTAGCCACTACAGGGGTAGGAAAAGGTAGGGGATCATGAGGTGAGGAAAACAGTGAAGAGTGAGAAGAACTCCTCCTAACTCTACCTCTCTCTAACTTAGTTGAATATTTCAAAAGACGGACAAATTCCAATTCCGAAAGTCCGGCGCATTCCTCACATCGATTTTCTAACTGACAGGGTCTGTCCCTACAGTCAGAACAAGCGGTGTGAGGATCTACCGAGGCCTTCGGAATACGCCTATTGCAAGACCTACATCGTCTATGGGAGGGGGCTTGCGAAATGTCAGACATCTTGAATCCAAAGAGTTAGCCAAAGGGGGTTCCAAAATCAAGCAAAATTCGTTAACCGTTAATCAGGACTATATAAAAGCTATCTAGCTAATATAAGAAGGTTTCCAGTAAAGCGACAGCCGTTAATCTGAGAGAATACTTCACCAATTAGCCGTGAAAATACTCGAAGACCATAAGCGTATCCCAGAACGTCTTGCCGGAAGCACGACAGAGGAATAATTGAGGAGGTGTCAACAAGAAGTACTTGAGTACCTGGCCACAGGTGGCGCTGGTAAGTACACCCCCTTCTAGTATTGTGATAGCTGGCGTATCCCTCCATAGAATTCTGTCGGGCAACGGAGTTGACAGCTACATGATTATCGGGTAAGTTTAATATTGAAAAATAATAATTAATTCACACATTCGCAACTTCATTCTGAACAAGGGAAGTGTAATAAACCGGGCCTAAGCACATAGGTATTTTATTAAAAGTTTTTGAAGTGAAATATTATCGGTCGGTAAGGGTAGAAGAGACATTTAGTTATGGTAAGCAGCTCTTCTAGGAGGACACTGCAAAATCAAACCATTGTTCTCTAGTCTTGGGTAGTGCCATAGCCTCTGTACCATGGTCTTCCACTGTCTTGGGTTACAGTTTTCTTGCTTGAGGGTACACTCGGGCACACTATTCTAACTTATTTCTCTTCCTCTTGTTATGTTAAAGTTTTTATAGTTTACATATTAAATATTCATTTGGAGTCTTCGTATATCAGTGGCCAGTCCCTCACCCCTTGATTAAAAATTGACATCAACTAACCTAAACTTTCCCCCCTAACCTAACCTACAAGCTGTGTCCTTGCCTACTTACCTAACGGGGGGAGGGGGGTGAACGGCCCCCTGCGACCACCACTTACACTGACATAAGTGTAAGTTAGACATAATAATACATACAGGTGACCGCTATCATACATACACCCCATTTATTTTAATGCTGTTAACATATATTTTTCCTTGTTTCCTTTCCTCACTGGGCTATTTTCCCTGTAAGGGCCCCTGGCCTTACAGCATCCTGCTTTTCCAACTAGGGTTGCAGCTTAGAAAGTAATAATAATAATCATAATAATCAGAAGGATAAAAACCGTTGTCCTATTACAGTAGGTTAGGTGGTTGTGGTTTGGTTAGGTTCCACCACTATATTTAACAGTATTCACTGTTTTACCAAACATAACCCTATATCTCACAGTGACCCCCCTTCTTGTTTTTCTCCAAAGGTGTCCTGTATCTGTAACAACTTATTTCTAATAAAAATGGGCCAGTTTCCTTCCAAATACACAAAACAGATAAATGTTACTTTAATAACAGCGTATTAAGCCTTGGTCAAAGTTGTAAATTTACTTTCATTGTCTTGAAATTAACATTAGCTGAAACTTGAATAACTTGCTCGATAATAGTTCAGTTAATACAGGTTTAACCGGGTCATATCCCAATACGGCCGGGTTAATCAGGCTTGACCTGGTCATATCCTAATACGGCCGGGTTTATCAGGCTTGACCTGGTCATATCGTAACAACGGCTGGGTTTATCAGGCTTGACCTGGTCATATCCTAACACGGCCAGGTTTATCAGGCTTGACCTGGTCATATCCTAACAGGGCCGGGTTTATCAGGCTGGATCTGGTCACATCCTAATACGGCCGGGTTTACCGGGCTTGACCTGGTCATATCCTAATACGACTGGGTTTATCAGGCTTGACCTGGTCATATCCTAACACGGCCGGGTTTATCAGCCTTGACCTGGATATATCCTAATACGGCTGGGTTTATCAGGCTTGACCTGGTCACATCCTAATACGGCCGGTGTGACAGTCTGAACGATCCCCCGGTCTCAAAATTCTCCTTGATAATCTGCGCATGCGTGAACATTACCGTTTGCCAGTGCATACGATGTTTATGTTTTATTTTCCTGTAATGTTAGCGTGCACAGCTCAACATTACCGCTTGCCAGTACATACGAGCTTGATGTTTTATTTTCATGCGAGCGAAGCGAGCTAATGACGGAAAAGAACCATTATACAATGTGGGGTGTATGTATGATAGCGGCCACCTGTGTGTATTATTATGTCTAACTTAGAATACGGTAGTGTAAGGAGGGTCGCAGGGGGCATTAGGCCCCCCGTTAGGTAAGGACAGGGTTTGTAGGATAGGTTAGGGGGAAAGTTTAGGTTAGTTGATGTCCATTTTTAATGAAAATGTGAGGAACTGGCCACTGATGTACAAAGGCTCCTACAATGTCAAGGAGAATTCTGAGACCGGGGGATCGTTCAGACCGTCACACCGGGTTTATCAGGCTTTACCAGGTCATATCCTAATATGGCCGGGTTGATCAGGTTTGACCTGGCCATATCCTAACACGGCCGGGTTTATCAGGCTTGACCTGGTCATATCCTAACGGCCGGGTTTATCAGGTTTGATCAGGTCATATCCTGATAGGGCCAGGTTTATCAGGCTTGACCTGGTCATATCCTAATACAGCCGGGCAAGTCCAAGGTAAGCACTAACTATTGTGTACTTCACATATAATGACACTCGTCTTCAGTTATAAATAACAGATCTATTTACACACAAAACTAATTGAGATAATCATAAAAGCAACACTTAAAAAAATCACGTACGTGTTATCTAGTATTTTGGGAGAGAACAGCACAGACAACTTAGAGGAGTTAAACTCTAGAGGCCAAAGTAGAACAGAAAAAAAAAATAGAAATACAAATATAGCCGGAGTTTCGTAGTGAACGTTCCTGCGTTAGATTTTGTCCGTAAGATGTTTCAATAAGTATCACTCATCCTTCAATGAAAAAATACAGATTTAAATCGAAACTATTATTAAGTATTGTTTTAAAATTAATGCAGGCATGAAATACATTGTTACAGTTATTTTAGTTTTAACTTTTTTAATAACAGTTTAGACTTCAAGGCAGATCCGGTACCGTATCATTCCTTTTTTCTTCCAATATCATAAAGAAAACCTTCACAATATAGACGGATAATAATTAGTGTACATGAAAATTATTTATCCGCCACACCATTAAAAAAAAAAAAAACTTTATATTAAGGAGTAAACAACACACGGATTGTTTGACACGAGTTTGTTTTGATCTCGTGACGATGACGTAACGTTAAAGGATTTCAAAGTGGTTTTAACCTCAGAAAATTGGAGACTGGACGGAAAATAAACAAATGTAAGGTATAGAGAGAAAATCCACATCTTTTTTTTTCAATGAGGTGAGTTAGAGAACATCAAGGTTTATTTGGAAGGCTACTATCAATGAAAAAATGCATACCCCTAATTCTATCAACTGCTGTCCATCATGGTTTGTTTACAATGCACTGTATGCATATTTGTCTTTATATCCTACGCCAAGTTTTTTTATAACAGATTTTACCAATATGATTAAGTGTAGTTACCAACTTAACTGTAGTATTTTCGAGCTTTGGGTTCTATAGGACTGTCGTTTGCTGTTGTATATGCTGGCTTTATGCCAGCACGGACGGCATAACGCCGGGGATCTTGTGCCAAATTGACATTCTTCGAATTATAGAAGAGATCCCATACTTACTGTACTTACTTTATACTTTAAAGGCTGTTTTCTTGGTCCTGCCACACGGCTTCCCTGTACCCTACAGGATCTACAAGATGCTTGTCGTATACATTCGTATGTATTTAGAGTATCACAGCTTATTCCGTGTTTTAATTGTCAAATGTGCTTATCGAAATACTTGGAAAACAAGAAATTCTTCCGTTTCTTCCTAAAAATCTTAATATCTCTAGTTATTTGAATGTCATCCAAGTTTATTAAGATGTTTTTCTTCCCAACACCATTAACTCAGTTTTATCTTTATTTGATTTGAGTTGTTTAACTGACATATCTGTTTGGACGTTGTTACTGTTTTTAGAATATATTATTAATTTATATATGACATATCTGTTTTGTCGTTGTTACTGTTTTTAGATTTGTTCTCATCATTTATTTATTTCCTTATTTCCTTTCCTCACTGGGCTATTTTTCCCTGTTGGAGCCTTTGGGCTTATAGCATCTTGCTTTTCCAACTAGGGTTGTAGCTTGGCAGGTAATAATAATAATAATAATAATAATAATAATAACAATAATAATAATAATAATAATAATAATAATACTGGTAAGAACCTGATTTAGAATTTCAGCGCCACAGTGTCAATTATGAAGTAAAATTGAGTACCATCCGCAGTTAGTTTAAACTTCATTGCATGCCTCTAATGGATCATATGATGAGTGAGTATCCTATTCGTACACAGTTTCTGTCAACCAAGTAATCTTTAAGATACTCAAAATCTTAATCTTCAATTCCAATGGACCGTAAACCATTAAGTAGCAGTTCATGCACAGCGGTATTAAAAGCAGCACCAAGATCAAGCAATATTAAGATACCATCTTTGTTCTCATCCATCATTTCCAGTATATCGTTTACTATATAGCAAATAGCTATCTCTGTATGGTGATTGGTTTTGCAATGTTTCGATTGACGAACCAATATTTTAAGAACTACATATTCTAGAACTTTCGAAATAAATCAAGGATTAAAATCTAATTCCCGATAATCTACAGCACTTCTCAGAACTGATGTAACTATGGCCATTTTCTCAGACTTACTAGGAAACTTATACTCATTGATACTATTTACTATTCATGTAATTATGTCGGCAAGACTAGAAAGGTTTTCTACTGCAATTACTTCGGATATTGGCATCGGATCAACCGCACAATTTGTTTCTTTGCTCCCTTAATCCTGGCGGCTTCCTCTTTTATTATATTAAATCACATTAATCTTATCTGTGTATTTGGTACAGTATCAATATGATATGGAATATCTGTAAATTACCTAAATATATTTTCTATTCTGGTTTTAAAGAATTCTAGAAATTTATTAGCCAGTTCTTGGTTGCTATAGTCTATACACATTGGTAGCTTTTCATTTATACTACCCATTACGCCAACAAGGAGACGATATAACTTACAGTATTCTGTTTTTTTTTCCTCTTTAATAGGTAGTTATATTGCCACATTACGGTTTTGTATTTTAACAAAGATTTTAAGCGACTACACTTTCTTTACGTCTTGTTTTCATTAAAGTCTCACCATCGCAACTGATATAGTATTTTCCATCTTGGTATTTTCCGTCAGTGGACACAGTATACAGTATGGTATCAACCGTATCACGTTCATTTTACCTCACTATATATAGTTATAAAGCAATAAATACACATACAGCCTAAAACGTTGGTTGTTATGGCCACAGGAAACATTGATGACATAATTTATTTTCTTTGTAACTATCATTAAATACATAAGGAAAGAATTTTATTTATTTTTAAAGTTTATTTTCTTTAGCACTGCACATCTGTAAAGTTAGTCTAAAAGTTGTGCACTGAAGAAATAGTACGCTTCCCTTCCACATTAATATCTAATACAGCATAATTCATTCCACCACGTAAAAATTATTAGTCCAACGTATGCCCAGCTAATTTCGTTTTTTTATTTTTTTATTTTGATTCTGTCAATCATCTCAATGAGCACACTGAATTCCTCATAGAAGATATTTGAATCTTTTCTCGGTTTGTAAACTATTGCGGTAGATCTTTTCCCATATGTGTAAAGTTTATTTCTATATATTCAAAATTTTTTACACATTCTTTTTATCAGCTTGGGATTGGAATAGCGTTTGGGAAGGAAAAGCACAACTAATCCCCCCGCCCTTGTAAATTTCCCTCTCTTGGAATATGAAAGAAAGCCTGTGTATTGGTGGACATTTGAATATTATTATTATTATTATTATTATTATTATTATTATTATTATTATTATTATCCAAGCTACAACCCTAGTTGGAAAAGCAAGATGCTATAAGCCCAGGGGCTCCAACAGGGAAAAATAGCCCAGTGAGGAAAGGAAATAAGGAAATAAATAAATGAAGAGAACAAATTAACAATAAATCATTCTAAAATAAGTAACAACGTCAAAACAGACATGTCATATATAAACTATTAACAACATCAAAAACAAATATGTCATAAATAAACTATAAAAAGACTCATGCAGCTATCTTTGCCTTGTCGAAGTCATTTAGCCATGTTTTAGATAATGTTGTGTCGAAACATTTCTCATTTATCAATTCTCTCATTTCAAGTATATTAGCTGTTTGTTTACTGTTTACTTTTGGTTTACCTTTTTTCCATCCAAATATACTGATCTCTCCTTGTTAGGCGTGGATATTTTAAGGTCTCTCTCTCTCTCTCTCTCTCTCTCTCTCTCTCTCTCTCTCTCTCTCTCTCTCTCTCTGCCTAAAATATTATTTTAAATATGTACTTAAATATCTGTCTATACTTTATTTTTTATTCGTTTGGCATAACTTAATTACAATGTAGATGTAAACAATATTACCGTTACCATGTACTCAAATGTCTGACGCTAATGGGCGCAATAAATTGATTAAAACAAAATCTCTCTCTCTCTCTCTCTCTCTCTCTCTCTCTCTCTCTCTCTCTCTCTCTCTCTCTGCAACAAGAGAAGCGCCATGCAAAACTATACTTGTAACATTGTGTTTTAAGAGATCATTTACTGAGCCATGTAGGTCTATAAATCACTGCCTAATTACTTGAGAAAAAATATAATCACCTCCTGACGTAATCCCTAAATCAATTCCTTGTTTGGCTTAGCATGATCAACTCTTATTTGATCAGAGTGAATGGCTAAACACCGAAAGAAAATCGTTCAAAATAGTTTAGTCTCCCAACCGAAACCAGATGTTTTGAACATTACAGTAGAGGTACAGCGACAACCAGATTCCCGGGGCCATCTGTTGGGGGAATTTAATGACGTTGAGAAGTAGGATTTAATGACTTTTGCTTTCTATATATTGATGTTGATCGTAGATGCGGTCATTATTAATAATAACTGGCTAGCTAATAACCGGTCTACTCTCTCTTTCGACGGTAACGAATGGTTTCCACATACATGCTACACACAATATTTCCGCGCGGTTGCATGTAAATTGGGGTAGATATATATATATATATATATATATATATATATATATATATATATATATATATATATATATATATATATATATATATATATATATATATATATATATATATATATACATACATACATACATACACACACATATATATATATATATATATATATATATATATATATATATATATATATATATATATATATATATATATATATATTCGACCTTGTTAGTCACACTGTAAGCTGGTTCGGCCACTCCAGTCAGCGTTTTCTTATTTTTATTCCTTGCTTTTTCTTCACGTCTCACCTAAAACATATCCCTCCGCACCACACCC
Organism: Palaemon carinicauda; assembly: GCF_036898095.1. NCBI lineage: Eukaryota > Metazoa > Arthropoda > Malacostraca > Decapoda > Palaemonidae > Palaemon > Palaemon carinicauda. The sequence continues at coordinate 74,465,847 of NC_090750.1, forward strand.
ACCCATCTGATGCCACACAACTCGCCACCACTGGCATGTTCTTAGCTCCTCTCTTATTATATGACCATAGTATCTCAGATGAGCTTCCCTAGCTTTTTCCTTACTGTATATAAGGCCGGCCATACACTATCATGTACACCTGACAGGTACACCTGAACAGTTAAGCCTGTCATGTATACCTGATACCTGAGGAGCACACACACTCTTCATGCATACCTGTCAAGTTTGTCAGTTCGCCATGGATTCTCGAGATGAGTTGTACTTTCTCTTCTTGTTATCTGTAGTTTTTGAGAAATGTAAAAACAGACGGAAGAAACTCAATCAATGGTGTAAGGAATGGCTGCAAAGAAGAAATAAATTTACCCTTATCAACTTCTTAATGAATTGAGACATGAACCATCTGATTATAAAAATTTTCTGCGCATGAATGAATCAGTGTACAACGAGTTTCTGTCACTTATATCTCCCTTGATTAAAGGAACTCAACTGTAAAATAAATCAAAATTACAAAGCTGTAACCAAAAAAATTTACTGTCCACATCAAATGATTGTTAATAATTTAGAGACCTGTTCAGGCACACCTGATGAAACCGCCACACACACATCAAGTTTACTCGTCTGTCAGGCAGAACTGATCGAATTTTCATCAGTTGTCAGGTCGCCTGAGAGGCGAGTTTTTCCCGCCATACACTCTCAGGTATACCTGACAGGCGTTGCTGTTCAGGCGTAACTGTCAGGTGTACATGATAGTGTGTGGCCGGCCTTACATACACCACACATTCTTATATCTCGACGCTCACTCCTTTCTGGTAGTGATATTCCAGCAATCCATCTCACCATCCTCATCTCGGTTCTTTCCAACAGACCTTCCTCTTTCCTCTAAGTATCCACCTATCTACTCCATATAATAGTAGGCCTACTGGTTTCAAATATGGGATGGATAGCTCCGTATATTAATATAATTTACAAAAGGGGAAACTGTGCTATTTTTAACAATAAAGGTTCACTGGACCTGTAGCTAAGGAAATACAAAAATTGTACAGAATACTGAAAATGATGGTATTTTTTAAATAATCAATATGCCAAAAGTTGTAAGAGGTTTTTAAGATATAATGTTTTGAGACAAATACAGTGAATGGCATCGAGATTGATTTGGTGTTACCGCAGGTATCAATAGTACTAAAAGGTGTTATTACCATCCTCTTACACTGAATGACGCAATTTGTAAATGCTGAAGGAAGTCGATTTGGTTGCGGGGGATCTGGTTGCAGTTATATCGAAATTATCTGTTACAGTTTGATCGTCGGTTGTTAAATTTTAAGTTTTACTTAGGATAAATGTTAGATTTTTTTTTCTTCAATTAAGTTGATTAAACGAGTTACGTTACGTTAGCTACAGCACAACTTTAGGCCTTTAGACTCTGAGCTACTGTACTTAGGCCTACATCCAAGCTTTTTCTTCCAAAAGCGGAGAGAGGCTAACCAAAAGAGAATGGTAGGTGCATTAATTTTTTTCAACGTAATTGCAACATTATTATTATTATTATTATTATTATTATTATTATTATTATTATTATTAAGTATGACTACTTTACACTAGCAAATGTTTATGACACGAGAGTTGCAATATTTCTGAGCACGTGTTTTTAATACACTTTATGTTGTGAATGTTTAAAAAAAATGGTCTTTCAATTAGTTTGATATTTTGAAATCACTTTCCCAATAAGGATTTTATTTACATCTAACACATTGAAACCCAAAGTAATTATCAGCGGAACTTATTAAGCTTGAATGTTTATGAAGATCATCGTCCCAGATCATAGTTCTTGGCTTAACTGCAAATTAACTTAATGAATTGTCAAAATGAATCCTATCTATTTTTTTTTGTTGGTGTATATTCATTTGAATTATCTTCACCTATAGACTTTCCCGTTTTGACACAACCTTTATCTTGTTTAAGTTAAGTAGAAGAGACTCTTTAGCTATGGTAAGCAGCTCTTCTAGGAGAAGGACACTCCAAAATCAAACCATTGTTCTCTATTCTTGGGTAGTGCCATAGCCTCTGTACCATGGTCTTACACTGCCTTGGGTTAGAGTTCTCTTGCTTGAGGGTACACTCGGGCACACTTTTCTATCTAGTTTTTATTCCTCTTGTTCTGTTAAAGTTTTATAGGTTAAAAAGGAAATATTTATTTTAATATTGTTACTATTCCTAAAATATTTTATTTTTCCTTATTTCCTTATTTCCTTTCCTCACTAGGCTATTTTCCCTGTTGGGGCCCCTGGGCTTATAGCATCCTGCTTTTCCAACTAGGGTTGTAGCTTATCAATTAATAATAATAATAATAAGTGTGCGCGTGAGCAGTTAGGTGATAGCTGTGAGACGAGACTGTATTTGCAACTGACTTTATTTCTACGCAGGAGAATATTATTATTATTATTATTATTATTATTATTATTACTTGCTAAGCTACAACCCTAGTTGGAAAAGCAGGATGCTATAAGTCCAGGGACTCCAACAGGGAAAGTAGCCCGGTACGGAAAGGGTAAAAGGAAAAAATAAAATATTTTAAGAACAGTAACAACATTAAAATAGATATTGCATATATAAACTATTAAAACTTTAACAAACCTAATGGAAGAGAAATATGATAGAATAGTGTGCCCGAGTGTACCCTCAGGCGAGAGAACTCTAACCCAAGACAGTGGAAGACCATGGTACAGAGGCTATGACACTACCCTTGCCAAGAGGAAAGTGGCCACTGAACAATTAGAGTGCAGTAGTTAACCCCCTGAGAAAAGAAGACGTGTTTGGTAATCTCGGTGTTGTCAGGTGTATGAGGACAGAGGAGAATATGTAAAGAATAGGCCAGACTATTCGGTGTATGTGTAGGCAAGGGGAAAATGAACCGTAACCAGAGAGGAGCTAATGTAGCACTGTCTGACCAGTCAAAGGACCCCATAATTCTCTAGTGGTAGTATCTCAACGGGTGGCCGTTCCAAACAAGTACGGTACAAAAATTCGAAAATAATGATTCAAGTACATACAACAATAAACAGGTTATTAGTGCGAGGGGAGAGTGATAACGATAATGTACAAAAAAAAAAAAAATACCGTTACAGTGTACGAGCGTGTGTGATACACGTGCGGTACAAAAGATATTTTCCGTTGAGTTTCTAAACGAGAGAGAGAGAGAGAGAGAGAGAGAGAGAGAGAGAGAGAGAGAGAGAGAGAGAGAGAGAGAGAGAGAGAGAGAGAGTTTTCCGTGATTATTATGTTTTTTTTTCCTCTTTTCCTGCTATCAAACTTGGTTAAGAAAAGTCTAGTTTTGTGTTCAACATGGGTTTCTGTCCTGTCTAATGCCTGTGTTGAAACACCTTATAAACTGTTGCACCTTGTGATTTATATATCAAATGTGTATGAGAATTCTGGTCATATTGCAATGGCGGGAACACTATTATGAGTCCATATCAATGTTTAATCGTAACCTTGTCTCGAAAATCGGATCACCTGTGGAACATAGTCTATTGATGATCTTAAAATTTACCTGTCATGAAAAGGAAAGTATTTTGCTGATAATTAAATAAATTACCTTTAAGCAATGTTGTGTAAACATTGACACCGAATTTCATAGGGTTACTTGGCAATATTACTTTCCTTGATCATTAGCGTAGACTAGGATTTTACAAAGATTCTATTTTCGTTGACTTAAGTTTTTTTTTTATTTCTTTTTTATTTACTGAAGTCGCCACAAATTTAGCTTCGACATGAGAACTTACAATCAAAAGTTTCCATTTTTGTTTTGAGAAATAACTCCATCAAATGGTTCTGCATAGCGAGTGTGCAATATTCGATCCTTTCGTAACTCTATTCAAAAGTAGGCTTACTTTGTATAGCATTGGCTCCCTGTTCGTTAGTATGTTGCTACATGGGGTTGCTGACTCTTTAGCACTTCCGACGTGTCAACATAGCATCCAGCTTTATTATTTGACGTGTTTGCATATTTTTTTGTGAATGGCGTTTCCGGACACTTGTAGCGTTCTATGTTAATGCCGTTTACGGTCCATTCAGAAAAGCAGGGATTTCGTAAGTGCTATAACGAGTGAAAATGTATTTTTTAGTGCAATGTTATTTACTATTATCTCCTCTCTCGGGGGAGGGGGTGGGCTTGCCGTTAGCACACCTCACGCTATCACATTATTACTTGCTAAGCTACAACCATAGTTGAAAAAGCAGATTGCTATATGCCTAAGAGAAAGTAGCCTAGTGATGAAAGGAAATAAATAAACTACAAGAGAAGTAGTTAAAAATTAGATTAAGATATTATAAGAACAGTAAAAACATTCAAATAAATCTGTCTTATATAAACTATAAAAAAGATGTAGTTCACGTCTTTGCCATGTGCATAATTCCTACTGCTCTCTTTACAAGGTGCTAAGGAAAACTTTAAGATCTTGGTTTCTTATGGCACGGTTCCCAAATCGCTCAGTAGGCCTACATCAGTTACTGTATTATCATAGTTCCCTAAACTACTTTAATTCAGTTTTATAAATAAGCGATAACTATGTCGATATACATTTATCACAACTGTTTGTTAGATGAAATTTATAAGGACAGATTTTGACAATTATGCCAAGCTCCGCGTAGACCTATACTAGTGTTTTTAATTTTTTTTTTTTGTCTATGGCTTTTAACGATTTGTCTTAGTAGTTTTCTCCGTCTAAACGAATTAATCTTGTGTACGCTGTTTTTTCGACGTTTTTAGATCATTAATGGAATAATGGAAATAGAATAAAGGCGGAAGTAAAATGGTTTCATTAATTAATGTAGACTTCACGGGGAGCTAATGAGCCATCGAGTAACCCCTAACTATACTAATTAGTAATCAAGAGTGACGAAAAGAATATTTAACAAACATCATAGGTAACAATGTGCTTATATTGATAATGTTTACTACAGTAGAATAAGTAAAAAAACATATGTAGTTCACAGCTGTCTTTTCAGCTTGCCTTGATATGTACAGAAATTTGTAAAGCCAACTGTATCAGAATGCTTACATTATTATGAAACCTAAACCCCAGAACTAATATCCAAACGATGTAAAAACCTCAAATTTCACAGTAACTCTTAACTACTTTACGTAATGAACCACCAGGTCTGAGATATCAACAAACGACTAGAGTAATTAGACAGATTAGTTTAACCTATTCTATTTTCACCGCGAGAGACATCTGTTAAACTTTAGACAACAGTCTGTCATGATATGTGAAATTCCTTGTGTTGTTTAGTGTCATTAAATTAATTCATCCTTATTCCAACCTGGGATCTTTGTTGTGACGTTATTAGAATATTGATATTTCACTGTTAGTTTAAGGCAGTGTTTCCCAACCCTGGGGTAAATTACCCCAGTGTGGTAATGGACCCGTATTTTTGGGGTAATCAAGATGTTCTGAATAGAGAAAATTGCACAGGCAAAACAAGCTCAACCCTCACACTGAAAAACCAGAGCAAACATATAGTGATTACTCAATAATATCTATTAATATTGTTACATTGAATATTCTGCACTGATGATGGTTCATTTTGATATCCATTAAAATGGAAAAGTTTGCATTTGTTTTGGATCCTTGACTATAAGCAGCCAATAGCGGGCTACATGATCCATACAGTTCATCAGGTGGCTGCAAAAAAACATCCGATGTTACCGGGTATATGTTCAATGGGGTAATTGATTAGTTGGAAATAACATTTTGGGGTAATCATTTAAAAAAGGTTGGGAAACACTGGTTTAAGGGCTGCTTATCTGGTAATGTACAGCAAGGGAACCCTACTGTTTACAGGACCTCAACGGTCGCTTTATGATGTTCATTCGGGAGCATTTAACATTTCACAATGTGTATTGTTCGCTTACTGTTTGATCATCACTGTCAAAACACTCGCAGAATGTCTTCAGTTTCCTCTTGAAAGCCTTAATATCTTCAATTATTCGAATGTCTCGTGGGAGCCTTTTGTAAAGTCCTTGGGAAGCACATTTAAATGCTCTATAGCCTACAGTAGACATGTAGGCCTATATAGGTTCTAATAGTTTGAAACCATCTTTAACTATTCTCGTGCCATTTGTTTGTAAGTATTTAAGCAAAATGATAAGCATGGAAAGTTCCTGTTATTTATTAAAATAATATTTTGATATTCTGATATATTTGAGGAATAGTTTCGAATTACAATTAACAATATAGAAGATGCGCCCAATCTTAAAATACTTTTTTTTTTATTAAAAAGTTAAATTACACATTCTTTACAATCACAATATTTACAGTATAATCACATTTAATTGCATTTTTCTATAAACAAATCCATCTAATTTAACAATTTACAATATCACACATCTTGATTTTAATTTTTAGTCACTCAAAAACAATAATTTATATACTTTTTGGTGAACATCTTAAAATACTGGACTATTCGTGAATGAGTTCGTATTGGCAGAAGGACGTTCTTCTTCCGAGCTTTTCCGCGGCCCACTTTTTCCGACTAAATTCGACAGATGTTCGTCTGCTGGAAGTAAGTATAGCATACTCTTCGTTACATTTTCCCTACATTTTCCACCCTCCCTTCTCCCCCTACCCCTTCCCGGCTCCTTCCCTACAGTAAGAGCAATACAATCCCCCTAGTGTAAGAAACTTCCCTCCACTCACTCCTCCCTCCATGCCTATAACACTTGAGTTACTCGCTGACATACTGACACAGACTTTTAGTGTACTTAAACGATATATATTTTTCTCATAATGCATAATTGGGGTGTATTTCAAGGTCTTTCAAGGCACTTTTTATGTAGCCTATTGTTAAAAACGAATATATATATATATATATATATATATATATATATATATATATATATATATATATATATATATATATACTGTATATATATATATATATATATATATATATATATATATATATATATATATATATATATATATATATATATATATATATATATATGCGAGGATTTTCTCTAGTAATTAAGTGAATTTAATTTAATATTGAAAGTATATCTGAAAGCAATATTAGTATGGTTGATATTTTTCTATGTCTTGTACTGTATTTAAGATTCCATTTCAAGAAAAAAATATATCCTAAATTTGTAGTTTTCCATCAATATAATTATAACCAAATCTTGCCTGATGGGTACATGTTACTTTATTTAAAGAAAAATATAATTTAATTGCAAAGACTAGAAACAGATCGTGACAGGCATTTGAAAAAAAAAATAGACAATAAATTACCGATACACTACTCAAACAAAAAGTATATAAATTATTGTTTTTGAGTGACTAAAAATTAAAATCAAGATGTGTGATGTTGTAAATTGTTAAATTAGATGGATTTGCTTATAGAAAAATGCAATTAAATGTGATTATACTGTAAATATTGTGATTGTAAAGAATATGTAATTTAACTTTTTAATAAAAAGATAAAAAAAAGATACACTACTCAAACGTATCATCGCATAATATGTCACTAAATTTGTTAAACGAATGCGTGTAGGTTTTTATTAAAGAAAATAATTGCGAAAGTATTCACGTATGTACGCTTGCATTCACGCCATCTTTTTCCCGCCAACGCCACTTCAAATCTGGATGGACTAGGCCACCACGACTCCGCGAGTCCGTGAGGGTCCTCCAGACAGTGTTGTCAGATAAGGGAATTTATTCCTAGATTTGGGGATATTTGCTGTCCGATGGGGATATTCTTTACTATTTTTATGAAGGAAAAACAAAGATGATCAAACCCTTATCTGTCGCAATTAGTTTATTTGCAATTTTATGAAGTATAGTGATTAATTTCTATATTAGTAATGCCTACATGATCAAGAGAAATTGTAATTTGTGGTAATGTATTAGTGGAAATGGGGATTTTTGTGTTGTTTTGGAGATATTTTCATTGAGATTTGGGGATTTCTACACTACCCCATCTGGCAACACTGCCTCCATTTACAGTATCAGTAACTCCACCTGTAGTATCTCGTTGGTTATGGTGTCGAACGGTTCGGTATCAAAGGTAGTTCGTGTTCAAGTTCCTGTAACTTGACCAATTCGGTATTTAGTCATTGAGTGTTATTTTCAAGAAAAAATATAATTATAAACACTGGAGGCTGAAAATAGAATTATATGATAAGTGAATCATGTAACAGAGCATGGACTTGGATTTTTATTTTTAAAGTTTATCATAATTTCATGTGACGTGATTTTATCTAGTGCTAGTGCTCTATCAGGCTGTTCTTCAGTGGAGGAATTTATACTGCATATCTGCTGGGTAATTATTTCTTAAAAAAAGGCTATTGCACAAATGGAAATCAACGATTTTTCTTATTTGCTTAGTTTAATCATCTAACTGGCTTGCTATGCCACATTTAACTACAAATCGCGACAATGATGGTAAAATTAGAGAATGATATAGGCTTAGGCAAATTCTATTGGTCTTGGGCCTAGGTAGGCCGGAGCTAGATGACGGCAAATACAGTATACAGTAAACGTGTCCAGGAGATAACCATAGTTACACAGTAGATATGTATTGTATACATGTGTATGAATGTAATCCATACGTAATTTATATATATATATATATATATATATATATATATATATATATATATATATATATATATATATATATATATATATATATATATATATAGTGTGTGTGTATGTATGTGTGCTTATTTTATCAACGTGAATATTATTTTATGATTATAATGTGCATAATAGTTCGTGTTGGTTACCAACAGTGCAATTTCCCATAAGGCCAATTCGCTAATATTCACACGAACGAAAAGAGTGTTATTTTTGTACCGTTTTTAGAGTAGACGTGTTTCGTGAAAGACTTATGAGAGGTCAGTAAAACAATTAATATACTGACCTCGTCCAACGATTAAATGATCATTTTAAATCAAACACTATTTATTATTGATGGAAATGTTTGTTTTATAAGCCTAATCATAATCATCATCATACTTACTTATTTTATAAGTTCATTATTTGGTCCATGCAAGAGACTAGGCCTATGTCAATTACAATTTATGTGTAAAATATCTTTTTGTTTTCACGTGCCATAGCTATTTCTGTGCCCTTGGATTTTTTTCCGAGTGATGTAATAAGCTCCTAATATCTGTTGCTTCTTTTTGTATTTGCGTGTTCCCGTCGGAGGGTAGCTCCGTCGGTGCACGGTGCACCTCAAGCTGTGCCCGTAGGTATTGCTTAAAGGTATGCATGCAGCGTCCTTTTGGCCCCTATCTGCACTTTAACTATTTAGACTCTTACTGTATTTTGCCTCCCATGAAAATGGCGGGGGTTCCCCTTATACACATGGGCAATGAATGGCCTGCTAGGCCCCAGTGCTTGACCTGCTGGCCAAAACTCATATTCATCCCGTTGGTTCTTGTTCCCAAGTGTGTTCTTGGAGGTCTTTTTAATTATTTATCGAAAGATATGGTTGTAGAGAAAGGTAAGCGAGATGGAATTTCGAATTAATGTGGAAATGGGTGAAAATATGAGTGTAAATGTAATTAAGATAAACGAGTTTGTTATGAAGGAAGTAAGCTCTGATCAGGGCAAATTGATGAAATAATGGCCAGGGTTAAACACATGGTGGTGCAAGTAGTAGATTTTTTTTTATTGAGAGGTAAGCAGAGGGAATTAAGAGTAGGTGGTAAGTTGAAGAAATGAAGGGCCAGTATTTTTTCCTTTTTGAGTAACCATGGTGGAAGAGAAGATTCTTCACATGTACACAGATGGCAGTCTAAAAGAAAGAGAGAGAGAGGGGGGTGGGGGAAGAAAGTGCGCTAGAACTTCAGGGAGAAAAAGATTGTGGAGAAGTAAATGCAGAGATAGCTTAAGGATCAAATGGATTACAGAAAATTATGTAAATTGTGAGATACAGTCTGAAATTAATGCATATAGAGTCTAAAACAGAATAACAGAAGCGGGAATAGTTAGTGTTGGGTTGACATTGCTTGTAAAAATAACCTCTGAAGATGTAAGTAAAACAGTTAAGATATTAAAGAATGTTAAAACACCAGAAGTTTATAGGTATTGCAAATTGGATGCTATAGCATAGGCCTAGTCGGAAGATTGATTGAATGACTGGCCTGGTATAGCAAGGTGTTGAAGCAATGATCGAGAGGCATGCAAATTGGATGATATAGCATAGGCCTAGTCGGAAAACTGATTGAATGACTGGCCTGGTATAGCAAGGTGTTGAAAAGCAATGATCGAGAGGCATGCAAATTGGATGATATAGCATAGGCCTAGTCGGAAGACTGATTGAATGACTGGCCTGGTATAGCAAGGTGTTGAAGCAATGATCGAGAGGCATGATGGTTCCTTATGTACACTTTGTAAAGGTCGTAGTGTAGTATACTGCAAGAATCGGAGGGGCGTATCCGTAAATGTGTAGTGTAGGATATAGATTGATGAAGTAAGATACGCTGCTGAAGGATTGATAAGGGATGAGTAGTGTGGTTTCATACAGTATAGTTTACGGGGAAAGGGCATATACTGAAACGTTTATCGAAGTTTCAGAGGAAATGAAAAAACTGTACGTAGTCTACAAAATAGTAGAAAAGGGCTTGTGATAGAATAGTTGATGAACGGTTTATTATTATTATAAGCCAAGCTTCAACCATAGTTGGAAAAAACAGAATGATGTAAACCCATTAGGGAAAGCAGACCAGTTCAGGATAAAGAAAATAAAGTGAAGAATGATATATAAAATGTATTCAGTAATAATATGAACACGTCTTTTTACTGAAAAGATAGAAGTGATGGTTTTAAGAATAAAGATCAAAGATTAAAATAGAGAAAAGGTAAGGAAAAGGCAACTTCCTGAAGTCACTTGGTATCATTGGTTCGTCTGAGAAGTCAACCCAACACATTTAAAGGAAAAAAAAACAGGAAATGAAAATTGATAGGAAAATTAGATTGGGTATACTCTCAAGCAAGAGAACTCTGACCCAAAACTGTGTAGATCTATAGCATTGGTTTGATTTTGGAGTTCCGTAGGAAAGCTGCTTACTATAGAGAAGAATCTGATAGTCTTATACAACCAAATCGAAATCGAATAATTACAATATCAAACCACGTAAGTGAAAGAGTAAGGTGCAGTATGCTTGGTGTCGTCATATAAATGAGAAAATAGGAGAATATGAAAGGAATATAGAAGACAATTTGATATGTTTCGGCATAAGAAATAGTTGTACTAGAGATGGATCCATCGTCAGTATATTTATTATCATTATCATTATTATCACTATTAGTTAAATTACAACCCTAGTTGGAAAAGCTGGTTGCTATAGGCCTAAGGGTTCCAAGAGGGAAAATGGCCCAGTGAGGAAAGGAAATAAGGAAAAGCATTTTTTAAGAAGAGTAACAACATTAAAATAGATATCTCCCATATAAACTATAAAAACTAACGAAATAAGAGGAAGAGAAAGAAGACAGAACAGCAATTCCTTAAAGGATCCAGTAACTTCTGCGACCAGTGGATGGCTGATGCCGTGGCCAATCTGATATTTATAAAGGATAACAACGAGTTATTAAAAGGATTTATGATGAATGTGACCAAAGGTGTGAGACTGGTGTAGAAGTGAGACGACGATGGAGTGAGGTGATTAGTTAAAAGGCAAAACATTTTCGATGTGGGTGCAAAAGTTGTGAGATGATAAGTTATTATATAAATTTGATATGAAATATTGATTATTATAAACGGTAGCCTACTATTGATAATGGAAGTTTTCAGCTCACTTGGTTCATTCTTGTTCAGTTTTTAATATATGTAGTTGTTATGTTTTGCTGTCCATAGTAAAATCCACTTTTAGTTAAGTAAAATTAATGATTTTTTTAGTTATGTTTTCAGTAATTGATGATAAAAAAAATAATGAGGAAGATGACGATGACATTAAAGGCATTAAATACAACTGACAATAATTTTAATATACCTCGAAACTGTCTGACACAAATTTTGTCGAACTAGCAACTCACTCTTAAGATGCTGCGCGAACGCTTGGATGTTTTAGCCTCATTAGAAGTCCCGCCACCAGATGGTGTAGAATGCCATGCAATGTAAAGAGAGTTGGCCCTTATGAGGCGGTCGGTTTGGCGAATAAGAACAAGGTATAGCGTTTGGGGGGTGGGGATTGAAGACTGGCAAATAAATTCTTAGGGTGCAATGTTAATTCTCTCACCAATTTAATGGAAAGCTTAAGTGGGTAATTTGTGTATTGGTGTCTAAATTTGCGGTTGTTGGGAGACGCCGGTTTCGAACTGTATTGTAATTGGACACTTTCAAGTTTGTTGATCTTTATTGAGATGTGTAGCCTAGTCCTTTGTTTTTTATCGATTGATTCTATTGTTTTAATTGAGATGTGTAGCCTAGTCCTTTGTTTTTTATCGATTGATTCTATTGTTTTAATTGAGATGTGTAGCCTAGTCCTTTGTTTTTTATCGATTGGTTCTATTGTTTTAATTGAGATGTGTAGCCTAGTCCTTTGTTTTTTATCGATTGGTTCTATTGTTTTAATTGAGATGTGTAGCCTAGTCCTTTGTTTTTTATCGATTGGTTCTATTGTTTTAATTGAGATGTGTAGCCTAGTCCTTTGTTTTTTATCGATTGGTTCTATTGTTTTAATTTAATGTAAACTAAAGGTTTGAGATTACTTTTGCCATGTTCGTTGAGATAAAGGAGTAATTATAGAATTTTAAAAAATAGCTCGTCGTAAAAGTGTATCGAATATCAGTTACATCGATCAATATCATTGTATTTCCAATGTATTTATTGCATTAAGAACCTTAATTACAGAAGAGTAATTTTACTTAAGTGTTCGAACGTGATTTCCCGAGTAAGAAAAACCTACCTAAAACGTTATTTTAGTTTCTCTCTCTCTCTCTCTCTCTCTCTCTCTCTCTCTCTCTCTCTCTCTCTCTCTCTCTCTCTCTCTCTCTCTCTCTCTCTCTCACACACAACCTGTTCATGTTTACCGGAAATGATGCAGCGGCTGTTGATCCAATGTATCAGATGGTATACTGCAAGATAAACAAGTTTTCATACATCGTCATCTTCGACTAGAAATATTTTCTAACATCTGTTATTTTTTATAACATCAATATAAATTTCTATTGAATAAAATTTCATTTATCTCAATGACTCACGACATATTTCCTAGACACTAATTTTAATTACGATGTCATTTGCACAGTTATCACAAATTATTCAGTTTACTCGTGATTTTCTTAGAGGAAGATTAAATTATGTGAGATGGTTTGCGTCAATTTTGTATAAGGAAAAATTGAAGAAACTTGTTACAAAGGAATTCATGTGTTTAACTTTTTAATTGACAAAATGTAAATATTGTATTTTGTTATTTTAAATAAAAGTTGAAGAAAAAAAAAGTTTGCGCTAGGGAGAGATAGATGAAGAGGAAGGAGGTTAAGTGTTGGGAGGGAGGGTGATGTCCGATACATCTGTTACGGTTTCATTGTACAGGAAACCAGGTAAGAGGAAGATCGTTTCGTCGTACATTACACCCGGACCACAATAGGCCACATTCACACGCACAATCAAACTAGAGTCAACTCATTTAACATGTACGTTTCGCCGGTCTCTCGTACTGTATATGTGTACGCGGTTACGTACATGAACCGCTCGGGGTTTCCTGGCTTTGTTGATTGTTTTCCGTATTTATAGCTGCATATTGTAAGCATACTGATATGTGTTTAGCCTGTTGCTATGATTATTGTATGATTTACACATGTTTATGAACTCGTATGAGTGTGTGCATTCTTGAAATATAGTATTTATGTATATGGGTACACGCTTATCACTTACTAGTAATGAATCAATGAATCTGAGTTTGCAGTAATTTAGGACTTTTCCTTCCGCAGATGGATTTAAACGACTAGGCATACACACACACGCACATCTATATATATATATATATATATATATATATATAAATATATATATATATATATATATATATATATATATATATATATATATACACACACAGTGTATGAACGTGCATGTTCCAGGTGCGGTACAAAGTTAACTTGATCCTGGAAGAATGGAAGTGATTAGTCCGCATAGGGATGTGACCTAGGATAATTAATACTATTTTTCCTCCAAGGATGTGACGGATGATAGTAGAATGAGAGAACTCAGTCCCACAATAAGTAAAGCAAGGAAGGTAGCGGGATGGTTAGAAAGAGAATTGGGTTGTCATGGTTGAAATGTATGACGGAAATGTTTACTCATCTCCTTTTTGAAGGTGAAGTTTGGATTTTGAATGAAAAGAAAAAATAGGCCGATGCTTTTAAGGATAATTGATTGCACATCTCATACGACATTAGAAGAATTAAAGGGATGAAAAATGTATAGATACGTAAAAGATTGGTACTGAAAAAACCGATCAGAATATAAGTTTGGATTTTGAATGAAAAAAAAAAAAAAAAAAATAGGCTGACGCTTTTGAGGATAATTGATTACACATTTCATACGACATTAGAAGAATTAAAAGGATGAAAAATGTATTGATACGTAAAAGATTGGCACTGAAAAAACTGATCAGAATATAAGTTTGGATTTTGAATAAAAAAAAAAATAGGCTGACGCTTTTGAGGATAATTGATTGCACATCTCATACGACATTAGAAGAATTAAAGGGATGAAAAATGTATAGATACGTAAAAGATTGTTACTGAAAAAAACGATCAGAATGTATTGAGATTGTTTGATGTCTGACTCTAATTTGAATTAGAATGAAAAACAAATGTGGTTTTATGGCAAGATTTCGTGTTTCCGGTAATTAGGTAATAAAAAGTAAATTACTCGTTAAATCTTTAACTTGTACCATTTAAAGTCACCAATATACTGTAAAAGATTTCTTTTATTGCTTTTTAAACAAGCATACCAAACATTGACTTTGAATGTCAACTTTAATTTGTATACATATGATCGTTTGCTTACATATATAATTAGGCTTTCATGCAAAATTGAAAGTTTGCATATATGTATAATTATCTTATTTATGTATAATTGTATACACTAAATTTTATTCTGAATTAATTTATAGCCATCATTGCCTTCCCGTATTTCAAATTTATGAATTTATTCAGCTTTTCTGCCGACGTTACAAGGTGATATTTTCGAAAGGAATATTCAAACCTCATCGACCTAGTTCTTGAATGAAAATAAAAGTTTCTCTTTCCGTGCAACACACCTAACGCGTGTTGACCGGCCGCAGATTTGAAATTTCAAGTTACGGTTTAAGAAGAAAAATCTCTTTCTCGGTGAAACTTTAAGACAGTTTGGTCTTCGCTGAAGATTTCCGTTTGAGATTACAAACGTTATGTATAATAATAATGGTTTTGAAAAAGTATACAACCTGTTGTTTTGAATAGCAATTGCATGTTATAGTATTGTTGCTTTAATGCTTTTCGAAAATAGTTCATCACTGACCATTACTTCACTCTCCTCGATCTTAAGCCTGAACATACCCCTCTCTCTCTCTCTCTCTCTCTCTCTCTCTCTCTCTCTCTCTCTCTCTCTCTCTCTCTCTCTCTCTCTCTCTCTCTCTTTCTTTCTTTCTTTCTTTCTTTCTCTCTCTCTCTCTCTCTCTCTCTCTCTCTCTCTCTCTCTCTCTCTCTCTCTCTCTCTCTCTCTCTCTCTCTCTCTCTCTCTCCAAAATGTGTAACTATTGATATGTCACAATAAGCTCGTTTGGTAAAGCACTAACATACGTGAATTAATATCGGTATGGGCACAATATAGCAATTATTCTTTTGCTAATGTATTGATATAATGCAAATGAAAAGGGCTCCCGGATGGGTTTAGTGACCAAGAACTGGCTAATAGATTTCTAGAATTACTTGAAAACAAATTAGAAAATATGATAGAGTCATTTACAGATATTCCATATCAGATTGGTGCTGTACCAGATACACGGATAAAATTATTATTATTATCATCATTATTATTATTATTATTGTTATTATTATTATTAATTGCTGTGCTACAACCCTACTTGGAAAAGCAGGATGATATAAGCCCAGGGGCCCCAACAGGGAGAATAGCCCAGTGAGGAAAGGAAACAAGGGAAAATAAAATATCTTAAGAACCGTAACAACATTAAAATAACTATTTCCTAAATAAACTAAAAACTTGAACAAAACAGGCGGAAGAGAAATAAGATAGAATAGTGTGCCTGAGTGTACCCTCAAGCAAAACCACTCTTCCCCAAGACAGTGGAAGACCATGGTACAGCAAAAGATGAAGTCGCCATGACTATTAAGGGAGCAAGAAAGCAAATTGTGCGATTGATCCGATGCCAATACCCGAAGTAACTGGAATAGAAAACCTTTCTAGTAATGCTGACATAATTACATATTTGTTTTTGATGTTAATAGTTTATATATGACATGTCTGTTTTGACGTTGTTACTTATTTTAGAATGATTTATTGTTAATTTGTTCTCTTCATTTATTTATTTCCTTTCCTCACTGGGCTATTTTTCCCTGTTGGAGCCCCTGGGCTTATAGCATCTTGCTTTTCCAACTAGGGTTGTAGCTTGGATAGTAATAATAATAATAATAATAATAATAATAGTAAACAGTAACGATGAATAAGTTTCCTAAATCTGAGAAAGTGATCATAGTTACACCGGTTCTGAAGTGCTCTAGATTATCATGAATTAAGCTCATGCAGAGTTATTTTTCGAATCTTTACTTTATTTCAAAAGTGCTGGAATACGTAATTCTTAAACAACTATAGTTCATTTCTTTTAGCGATGCATATTTGCACCAACTCGCGGCTGTGCCCTTTTAGCTCGGAAAAGTTTCCTGATCGCTGATTGGTTAGAATTATCTTGTCCAACCAATCAGCGATCAGGAAAATTTTCCGAGCTAAAAGGGCACCGCTGCGAGTCGGTGCAAATATGTATCGCTAAAAGAAATGGACTATAGTTCGTCACTTAGAATCGAAGCATTACGAGAAAACCAGTCGGCTTACAGACAGTTATATTCTACGCAGACAGCTATTTGCTCTCTTGTAAACGATTTGCTGGGAATGATGGATGAGATCAATGATGGTATCATAATATTACTTTTTCCTATTGCCGCTTTTGATAGAGTTCCACATGAACTGATACTCGATTTACGGTTCATATAAATTGAAGATCAAGCTTTTGAGGTAATAAAAGATTACGTATTTGATAGGAACTGTCTACGAATAAGAAACTCACTCATCATTTATACTGTTATAAAAAACCACAATTTTAATCGGAAATTCTCCGTAAAAATAGTTTTCAGCCGTATTTCAATAAAATACAGGCGGCCGTGATTTTACCTTTCTTTTGTTATTATCTTTCACAGGTTGGTGACCATAATATCACTCCTTAAAAGTCAATATATCCGTTTTTAAAACGGCAAATGACTGGCAACATTTATTCTTGAATTTTTACCGTTTTTAATGGCAAAATTTTCAAGTGTAAACCATTAAGCAGAGGGAAGTGTACTAGGCCCAATCTTATTTTATATCCATACTATAGGTCTAGCAAAAGTACTACAGAAGCATGATGTGAAGTTTAAAACTATTTGTGAATGATACATAATTTTACTTCTCCATAAATTATATTGATGGTAACCATGAAATTTTAAACCAGATTCTTTGGTTAAGGAATGACTGACTGTTAAACAACTGAAACTAAAAGAAAATAAAACTGAGTTCATGGTGGTTGGAAAGAAAAAACAGCTTGGGAAACATTGGCGATATCCGAATAAATATAAATAACAACTCTGTCTCGTTATCTAGCAGAATTCGTTACCTAGGTTTATCACTTCTCTGTAATTTGTCTCTCAGTGCTCAGATAAATACTGCAGTAATAAACTCGGGATATCACCTTAGAAACGTTGATTTTTTTTTTTTTTTATAAACAAAAGTATATGGATGAATATTTTGTAAAGAAACTTGTAAGTAAATGTATTAATAACAGGAATGACTACTGTAACTCCATCTACTACAATCTATCCAAAGTGTAACTTAAAAAAATATTATTATTATTATTATTATTATTATTATTATTATTATTATTACTTGCTAAGCTACAACCCTAGTTGGAAAAGCAGGATGCTATAACCCAAGGGACTCCAACAGGGAAAATAGCCCAGTGAGGAAAGGAAAAATAGAATATCTTAAGAACAGTAACCAGAGAGAAGGATCCAATGTAGTACTGTCTAGCTAGTAAAAGAGTTTAAGATATGTGCAATGACTCATCAAGTTGTCAGAACCGGACGTCCAAAATACCGAAGAGATTAGTTACACATCGTGTAGACAGGTGAATAATTACAGATGGTTTCAAGTTCTTGGAACCAAGACGTTCCTCCACTGTAGGTTCTTAGGCTTTTGAGGTTTTCAAGAAGTTGAAGACTTTCTTGTGTTTTCTGAAAATTAATGATAGCAAGTTACTCCAACTGATTTCAAAGTAGAGTGGAATGAAAGTAAAGATTAAGATAATAAAGTTGTTTAAGGTACAGGTTAAAAAGCTTAATTACAGTAATAAGAATAAGCTTAGAAGCTTTGCAAGGAATTATTCTAACCGATTTCAAGGTAGAATGGAATGAAAGTAAAGATTAAGATTTCCATTAATAAAGTTGTTTAAGGTACAGGTAAAAAAGCTTAATTACAGTAATAAGTATAAGCTTAGAGGCTTGGCACCTAATTATTATGCGATAGAGTGCCCGCAAACTTATTTTGCGGAGTTAGCTGTTAGGAACCAGGAGTGCTTTGATATTAAGTCGGAATACGATGTGTGATATTCTAAATACCTAAGAATATATACGATAAACAGATCTTTAAGGTCCTGTTGTGCATAAGACTTCCTTGTGTGATAAGACCAAAAAAAAAAAAACATTTAAATTGAATTAGATATTGTTTTAGAATATGAAAAGTTCTGATGAGGCAATTCTTATTCAAACACGAAATTTATTCAATTTCTCGTTCAAAATGATAACGTATTTTTGAGAGGTAGGTTGGTTATGAAACTTTCTCAAGCCTTAAGGAGATTAACTGTTGTGTCTTGATGAACAAGTGTATTCTCCTGTTCGTTAGCTGTAGCTTCCCGTAAAATGCGTGCATGATGGTTTTGAGGAAGACCGTGGAATTAGAAATTTTATTTATAACTTTCATCGTTATTGGTCTTATGTCGATGACACATGTTTATTAATTATATAATATTGTGCAGGCTTTGTTTGTTACGTCACTATGGTTGTATGTATATATATATATATATATATATATATATATATATATATATATATATATATATATATATATATGTGTGTGTGTGTGTGTGTGTGTGTGTGCGTGTGTATACAGTATACACACGTGCATATATTTTATATATATATATATATATATATATATATATATATATATATATATATATATATATATATATATATATATATATATATATATATACAGTATATATACATACGTACATACATACACATACATTATATCCTCTTTAATTTTTCGATTTATTAACTTCATACATGTGTGTATGAACTTGATAAGATAAGAAATTAAATGACAATAGCTTATTTACATAGGTATTTGTATTAGAATTTAAAAGATAAAGTCAGAATGAAAGAAGATGCGAACCAAAGAATGTGTGAAGCATGTATGTTAGCAAGGTTAGAGCAAAAGAGTATTTCTATTGTGTGAAAGTCAAAGTTAGATTGTGTCAAATCTTAATTGAAGGGAAGTTTGAATGTTGAAGGGAAACGCAACAAACAGTGATGTTGTTGAGATGAAGTGTTTGCTTAGTAACTGGCTTTTTTTATGCTATAGTGTTGATTTCATCTTTCCCTAAGATGGTATCTTCATGTTTTACTTACCAGTTTAAAATTCTGAAAAAAAAATTCTTGATGAATAACTAGTTTTAAGATGCAACCAAGTACGTTTGCATATGCATCTGTGCATACAATAATTTTTGTTTTTTGCTTTCAATTGATACCAAAACGTTTATTGAATTAAATATTTTCATCATATTGCCAATGTTACTTAACAGTACCAAGGATGACAGGAAGTAATTTTACACCATGACCTTAAATGTTTTGAAGTATAACAAGTTTTTTTACGTAGAAAATTTGGTTGGTACTCATTTTTTTCATTGCTCTCTTATTATATTTTTATTTGTTTATTGATTAAAAGTATTTAATCCTATGTATCTTGCCCAGGTTATGGGAACTAATCTGATGTTCGAATACAGTGCTTGGAAGTGGTGAAAACATTTTAATATGGATCGCTAAAAATCTACGTTCTTAGTTCAATTGATATTCAGGAAGCAGTGGATAAGTTTAGCACAAGTAAAACGAAGAAAAGTTAATTTCTAGACCACAAGAAATGTAGAGCTCGAAAGTGAAAGCAATGCTGCTTTTAAAGCATAAATATACACTTCCGGAAGAATGAACGAAACGCGAAGACTAAAATAGATCAGTGTAAACAAAACAGCTGCGGAAAAAAAAAAAAAAAAAAAAAAAAAAAAAAAAAAAAAAAAAAAAAAAAAATAAAAAGAAACGTTGGTTATTCCCTGAGGCGCTATTCCGCAGTGTTGCTGAAAAGTTGTCAAAGGCGCACAGATGGACCACTTCGCCCTTTGTGATGGGCCAAACAGCCTTGCACAGTGTTTACACGCAGCCGCGTGTTCACTTCGTCGTGTGGCTGGGAAGACAGTATTTACTGGAGACATGGAACAAGATCGAGACAGGACAGTTTTGCTCCTGTTCTTGCTCTTGTCAAAGGTCGTCTCGACCTCCCTCAACGGTCTCGATGAGTCCTCCGGATACCCCTAAGGATCAGCGCCGTGCCGAGTCCCCTTCGTCGCCTTATACGAAGTATGGTGACGATCCCCATATCTACAATTGCCCTCATCATGGGACGCAGCAGCCAATCGTCTGCTTCTTTTGGTGA
>NC_090750.1:74499373-74501873 GCF_036898095.1 Palaemon carinicauda
AGCCACACGGAGCTCTAAATTCTACGCAATGAACGACCGAATTAAAGTTTATGTCTAACCTTTTGCATTGTTAATGCAGGTTTCGTACGCTGATGATATCCCGAAGCTGTCATTAAGCATTGAGAGAGAGAGAGAGAGAGAGAGAGAGAGAGAGAGAGAGAGAGAGAGAGAGAGAGAGAGAGAGAGAGAGAGAGAGAGAGAGAGAGATTCATTACAAGCCCTAATGACAATGCGCAGGTCCAATTAACAGACACGAGTGGTAAACTTTCAGCCAATTAGACTTAGCTTATAAAGGAGTTGTTACTATTGAATGAAAGGTATCATTTTATGGCTAATTGATCTCTTAAATCTGTTATAGCTACTTGCGTTTATCGATGAATGTGGTTTATATATCGTATTGCAAGTTTTTGGGGCTATAAAACGGGCTGTTTGGCAATGCTTGGCAAAAAGCAATATGTAGTGATATGAGAAATTATTCATATTCATATATATATATATATATATAATATATATATATATATATATATATATATATATATATTATATAGTGTGTGTTTGTGTATGACATTTCGTATATAAACGACATCTTATAGATGTTAAAAAATATTTTCAGTTTTCAAAAGGCTAATACATACATACATACATATATATGTATATATAGATATATATGGTTGTATATATATATATATATATGTATATATACATATATATATATAATGTGTATATATATATATATATATATATATAAACATATGGGATTTTGTTCGTGTGTGGCATATTTTTACATTAACGACATAATATAGGCTATTTGCATTTTCTAAATTATCAATAAGACAAGACTGTATTTTTTAATAGATTTTATTGACAAATATTATATCGGTTTTCTGACTTTATGAAGGTTCTTATTTGAATTTTGCCGGAATTAACCTCATATTCATACAAATACCTCACTATATTCTGGCGTGAATTTAGACAAATGAACACTTGCATGTACTTACATGTGCTACATCATCATCTTCATCGGCCATTGCTAGTCCACTGTGGTACAAAGGCCTCAGACATCGTCCTTCCACTCCCGTCTGTTTATGGTATTTCTATGCAAGTCTACAGCTGCAAACTTTCTTAATTCGTCGAGCCATCGTCTTCTCTTCCTTTCCCTGCTTCTTTTACAATTTCTTAGGGACCCATTCTGTTATTCTTAATACCTATCTATTATCTGTCATTCTAGTTATATGTCTAGCCCATGTCCGTTTCTCTATATTGTTAGAATATCCTCTACTATAGTTTGCTCTTGTATCCATGTTTCACTTGATTACATCCAAATTGTGGTGGCGTATGTGGTAACGTCCCCAACTGGTAATCGCCAGACTGGGGTTCGAGTCCCGCTCGAACTCTTTAGTTCGTTTGTTCGCTGCAACCTCGCCATCCTTGAGAGTTGAGGCTGGGGGATTAGACGGAGCATATAGGTCTATCTGCTGAGTCATGAGCAGCCATTGCCTGGCCCTCCCTTGTCATAGCTTGAGTGGAGAGGGGGCTTTGACTCTGATTATATGGTCAGTCTCTATGGCATTGTCCTGCTTACTAGGACAATATCACTGTCCCTTGCCTCTACCATCTATGAGTGGCCTTAAACCTCCACGGCTCTGCACTCAAGTAATTATAATGATTTGTAGATCTCGACGCTTCCTAAATAGCTATCCAAACAATATTTTGGTGGATTAATTAATCTTAAAATATGATGGTAAATTCAGAAAATTCTGAATTTTTAACTTTTAGGAAACTTGTCTTTAATTAATTTTATGTTTATTAAAGGGAAGCTTAATCTAAAGTCACCTCGAGTTCAATATCTTACACAGTGAATTCGCATTAGCTGGTTTTCTGCAGATACATATCGGTAATATAATCTGTGGATGGCATAGTATTTTGCAGAAACATTTTATTTATTTTTTATTTATTATCAAAATGTTCTTTGATTCTTCGTTAAAATTTTTTGTCATCCAAAATATTGGTGCTTCTCATCTCTCGGTTTCCATTGTCTTTATGTACAGTTAATATTTTTTTACTGATTAGAAACATTTCTCATCAGTTTTGGAATTTCTGCTTTTTTGTCTTGGAAAATTTCAAGAAAATTTTCTATCGTGTTTCAATACCTTTCGTCATTAACATTTATTACTTGCACATGAAAAAAAATTAATTGTGTAACCTTATTTGAGAGCTGGAGCTTTCTTTTTTTATCTCTGAGGCGAATATTTGATACAATTATGTAATCTATACATTTGAAGACATTTCTAATACTGTTATCATAGGTGTAATTTTGTTTTATAATTCTGAAGCTTGCCAATAAAATTCCTTCAAGTTCGATAGTGTTTCTGGGATCCTTTAGTAACTGTTCGTACGTGCTCTCGTTCGTTGAGAGAGAGAGAGAGAGAGAGAGAGAGAGAGAGAGAGAGAGAGAGAGAGAGAGAGAGAAAGAGAAGAGGAGAGAGAGAATACAAATCTA
>NC_090750.1:74506873-74509373 GCF_036898095.1 Palaemon carinicauda
TCTCTCTCTCTCTCTCCCTCTCGTGAATACATACATAATCATATTAATTTAGCCGAATACATATATACATATTTTTACGTTGAACTGCGCAAGATTTTATCAGAAGGCCTTGCCATTATTCAAAGAAAGAGAGCAAAAGATAATTATATAGTTTGCAACTAGACGTCATTTACAAAGGCGTTGGCGCTTTCTGAAAAGGAAAGTTCCATATAAGTCCGCACCTTGGATTTATTTGGCACAGACAACTATTCGTTTTGAGTAATCAATGTCAGGAGCTGAAATTTGGAGGGAAAGTCAAAGTGGTTCTGTTACTTGTTTTTCTTTTTTGTGTTGAAGCTTTTGTTGAGACTAATTGCCTCAGATTTCGTCCTTGACCATTCTCTCAGATTTCTTCTGTTTTTTTTTTTTTTATATATCCTCCGTTGGAAGCCTCAGATTTCTTCGTGAGTGTTTGTCTCAAATAGTCTCCATTGAATGTCTAACAGATTTCTTCCCTAAGCTTCTCTGAGATTTATTTTCTTGGCGTCTCGGCTTTCTACCCTAAGCCTCTTTCTCAGCATTTGTCCCTTTGACAACTCTTAGATTTCTTCCCTGAGTTTTTTTCTCAGATTTCTTCTCAGCATTTTTCTGAGTTCCTTCCCTGGGCATCTCTCAGAATAATTCCATAATCTTCTCTCAGATTTTCTCTGAGTCTTCCTCAGATTTCCTCTGTTGGGCATCTCTCATATTTCTTCTGTAAACATCTCTCAGATTTCTTCCATAAACTTTTCTCGGATTTTCTTTGAGAGTCTTACTTAGATACTCTTCATTGGGCATCTCTCATATGTTTCCGTAAACTTCTCTCAGATTTTCTCTAAGAGGCTTCCTTAGATATCCACCGTTGGGCATAGATTTCTTCCATAAACTTCTCTCAGATTTTCTCTGAGAGTCATCCTCAGATATCCTCCGTTGTGCATCGCTCAGATTTCTTCCGTAAACTTCTCTCAGATTTTCTCAGTCTTCCTCAGATATCTTCTTTCCTAAGCCTCACTGATTCTCTTTCTCTGATCATCTTTCTCTGATATCCTCTGTGGTAGTTTATCAGTTTTCCTTCCTAAACGTTCCTCAGATTTCTTTCCCGAGTGTCTTTCTCCGATTTCTTTCTTGGGCGCTTTCCTCCGATTTCTTCCCCGAGTGTTTCAGATTTCTTCCCAGAGTGTCTCTCAGATTTCTTTCGAAATTCTCAGATTTCATTTGAGTATCTCAGATTTCTTCGCTGATTGTCTCTCAGATTTCTTCCCGGAGTGTCTCAGATTTCTCCTCTGGTGTCTCAGATTTCTTCCCGGAGAGTCTCAGATTTCTCCTCTGGGTGTCTCTTAGATTTCTTTCCTGAGTGTCTCTCAGATATCTTCCCCTGAGTGTCTCTCAGATATCGCCCCTGAATGTCTCTCAGATATCGCCCCTGAATGTCTCTCAGATATCTTTCCCTTAGTGTCTCTCAGATATCTTCCCCTTAGTGTCTCTCAGATATCTTTCCCTGAGTGTCTCTCGGATATCTTTCCCTGAGTGTCTCTCAGATATCTCCCCTGAATGTCTCTCAGATATCTTTCCCTTAGTGTCTCTTAGATATCTTCCCCTGAGTGTCTCTCAGATATCTCCCCCGAATGTCTCTCAGATATCTTCCCTGAGTGTCTCAGATTTTTTCCCCTTAGATTTTACCATTCCTTTTCTGATCGTCTTTCTGATATACTGTGCGTTTGGGTGTCTCAAATTTGACCCTGAGGGGCCTTTTCAGATTTCCTCCAAAAGGGGGTTGGGCTCAGATTTCTACTCTAAGCATCTCGGACTTCTTCTCTGAGCGTCCCAGATTTATTCTCGGAGAGTCTATCTCAGATTTATCTCCAAGGCCCTCTCAGATTCCTTCCCCGCCCTGCTATCAAATTTCTCCCCTGGGCGCTTCTCACAATTTTCGCAGCAGGAGCGACTCGTTTCACCATTCTGCTTGAGAGACTCAAATCAAAGACGTCTCCGTCTTGCAATTGGTCTCTCTCTCTCTCTCTCTCTCTCTCTCTCTCTCTCTCTCTCTCTCTCTCTCTCTCTCTCTCTCTCTCTCTCTCTCTTCTCTCTCTCTCTCTCTCTCTCTCTCTCTCTCTCTTTCGGACGTTGAAAACCGATGAGGGGAGGGTTCAGTGAAGTTCCTTGATCCTTAATACTTTTCACTTCTTTTATTTTTTCTTTATTTTTTATCCACCTTTCAAGAGTTTTTTGCTCCATTATCTAAAACAGAAGCTCTCAATTGACAGATTTTAAGTACTACCTTAGATTTTAGCACCAGTAATGAACTACATGTAGATAGGTATGTTTACGTGTGTGTATATATATATCTCGTTATGTGAATGAACCTCTCGTAAAACATGAAATATGAATAATGCAGTGGTTCGTAGTCTCGACAAACATGCCAGTTCCTCCCAGGAAGCAAGTGCCCCAGTGTTGGAGGCTGTGGAACAGCCAATGCTAGTCA
>NC_090750.1:74526873-74532541 GCF_036898095.1 Palaemon carinicauda
AAGATCCGAACACAAAGGATGGTCAAAATTATGAAAAAAAAATCTTGTAAAGAACTAACTAAACGACGGTTCCAAAGGGTATCAAGATCAGGAATAAGAAATTTGATAGACCGCAAGTTTTTGTCCAACAAATAAGAGTGTCAACAGCTAAAGACCAGACAGGAGAGCAATACTCGAAACAAGTTGGAATGAAAGAATTAAAAAAAAAAATTCAGAATAGATTGATCACCGAAAATTTTTAAAAGGCTTTCGGTAAGACAATTTTTTTTTTTGTGCAATTGAGGAAGAAACAGACCAAATGGGTTTCTCAAAAGTAAATTTGCAACCAAGAATCACACCTAGAATTTAAAGTTACACAGTATATAGTTAAAGAAACCTTATCAATCCAGTGCTCTGGATGTTGAGGAGCCACTGTCTTCGACCTACTTACAATCATACTTAGGGTTCAGATTCATGACCATGCACTAATTTTTGCTAGAAATCTATTAAGGGATTCAGCAACCACAAATCTACATTCAGGAGATGGAATTATTGTAGAGAGAAGCATCATCTGTATATGCAACGTGCTTTATTTTCTAGGCCAACTACATATCTTATGTACATAGTATGAAAAATAATGGGCCGAGAACACCACTGTGAGAAACACAAGATATCGCATTCCTATAATCTCTATGATGTCCTTGAACAACTCTGCTATCTATTATTTAGAAATTCAATTCTCTTGCTAAGAAACGACCCATCTACTACCACCTGGTCGAGTTGAAAAATAAGGGCTTCATGATTAACACGGTCAAAGGCAACGCTAAAATCA
The DNA here is from genome assembly GCF_036898095.1 of Palaemon carinicauda. Taxonomy (NCBI): domain Eukaryota; kingdom Metazoa; phylum Arthropoda; class Malacostraca; order Decapoda; family Palaemonidae; genus Palaemon; species Palaemon carinicauda. Next base: position 74,527,685 of record NC_090750.1, read on the forward strand.
AAGCCATTCATACAAACTTCATGACCACAATCAAGAGATTTCTGTACAGCATTGGTGATTGTAAGAAGGGCATCATATGCGCCAAGACCTTTGCCTGTAAAAAGGGTATCATATGCTCCAAGGCCTTTGCGAAAGCCAAATTGCAAACTGAAGAACAGATTATGGCCTTCAGCATACATATTTAGACGTTTTGCCAAAAGACGTTCAAAAACTTTAGATAACATGATAGTTATTGAAATTGTGTGGTATTCTGCAGGGTTAGAGCTACCACAAACAGAATTACGTAATGAAGTAGCATTACCAATTCTCCAAAAAGTGCAAAATAAACCTATTCTTGGTAACTTGCATAAAATGACAAACAACTTACGAGTTAATAAATAAGCGGTTTTTATAAAAACAAGTGAAAATAACATATGGGTATCTCCGTAAGCATCAAGGTCCATCAAAAGTTTTAATTTCAGGAAAACAGGAATGAGGAAGATCAAGTTTCTCATTACACTGCTTATTGTTAAACACACCAGCCAAAAAACGTTGCCTTTTCCTTTGGACAGTGAATGAAGGACAATGAGCCATCTGATATCAGTAAAGGAAGAACTGTTAAGTCCACACCAAACAGTGTAGATTTAATGGTAACCCCGCTACTATATTTTTTATAGTAAAATTGTACTGCTTTTTCAGCTGAAGCATAAACTCTATGAACAACTCGTAGCATATTATAGTTATTCCAAGTCAAATCTGATTTGTTACCAGAGATTTGTAGCATAGATACTTTGGAATGTATCAGTGCAAATATTGATAGAAATACAAGTATACGAAATTCAGTGTTTTTTATGTTTTTTTTTTCTTTTTTTTACTGTAATTCTGATAGCCTACGGGGAATAGAATTCACTTTCAAATGTCATGAAATCGTAAATAAGAAAATGCATGGTATCATGATGGACTTGATGTTATGTAAGTGCCACTAAATTCAAAATTTCTTACATAATACTGGCATTGTTGCTGGATAAATTATTCTAAGTATAAAGTTAAAATATTGAAAATACAGAAAACAAAACTTTTTAATGAGAGCATATTTTCGTATTCATATTAATGGAATGGACATGTATTCAAAAGCATTAAAAGCTAAGAAATGTAAAACCGATTGGAAGTGATTGATTAATGTTACTAGAAGAGCTATTTACTTCGAGTGTTTTGGTAATTTGAAATACCTTTTACTTCAATTACCAATCTTAATTTGAGACAAGCAAATTAGTGTCATAAAGATACGAGACATACTACACTTAACTATTCAAAGTAATTAAGTAATCATTCTTTTTTCAATAAACAATTAGAAACTTTCCTCGAACTACACCACCTAACTTTTCCTTTTTTCATACTCTTGTTTGTCAGGGTTTTTGGTATTTTTGGGGAACGGGTAATTTTTTTCTGACTATTTAGAGCTTTTCCTGAACGTCAGCAGATATACGCCCTTTTTTTAATCTTCGTATTTTCCAGTGAGTTTCCTTTTAGCTTTTAACGGTTCCCCTGCAGCTTCAGTATTTGCTTGAAACAAAGTAGGACGTGAGAATACAAACATGTTAAACTTAGACTCTGGAGAGAGAGAGAGAGAGAGAGAGAGAGAGAGAGAGAGAGAGAGAGAGAATGAGAATCAGTACAGAAATAATTATAACAATTTTCATTTAAGTCAGAAAGATAACAACTTACATCACATATGTTTTATTATTTGTTATTTTTTTCCTTCATATTTTCTCTTATTTCAGCTACCAGCGTAAATCGTATTATTTCATATTACCTGCTATGTATGAATTAAATTAATTCTTATATATAATTTTATCATAAAAAAATAATAGCTATATAAATACCAACATATGCCCAATATGATTTTGACTTAAGATTATAACTTCATATCAAGAAATATTGAAAATATCCGGGGGTATATTATGTAAAATTATAAAAAAAAAAAAAAAAAATTCTATTCTCTTTTTATAGCTTTTTGTCGTTGACAGAACTAAATTTGCTCTGAGAGAATCATTACTTTATACGTCTTTTACAAATAAAAGAGAACATTGAGAAGCTGTCGAAGGTATCAACACGTTTCCGAAAATTATCAGGTATTGAGGTCATACGATAAATAAGTTTTAGTAATAAGTATTTATTTCCTTTTTAAGAATAGGTTGGTCGGTCCATTCATGTGTGTATGTATTTGATTATGTATGTTTACTTAAAAGTAAATGCGCTTAGTAAATATAGATATAATTTTATTCCTTGTAACCAAGCAACGTTTAAATGTTTCTTTTGGGGTTTGTACAAGAATTCAAGAATTTTGCTGGCTATTAATTTCGTAGATGTTGGCTTATGTATATAAAAAGATTGGATATGGTGGTAGATGGAGTAGGGTTATGGCGTTTATTATCTTCAAAGATTACTCTCGTTTTGTCCACCAAAGGTAAGAAAGCTCTGGTTCCTTCTATTTGGTCAATTTATTTACTTGGGAAGCTTTGAAAGATTGACACCAGTCACCTAAAAGGATTGTCAGATGATTATCATTATTATTATTACTGGCTGCAACCTTAGTTGTAAACTTAGGATGCTATAAACCCAAGGGTTCTAACAGGGAAAATAGTCAAGTGAAGAAAGGAAATGAGGAAAAATAAAATAGCGTGCCCGAGTATACCCTCAAGCAAAAGAACTCTATCCCAAGACAATGGAAGACCATGGTACACAGGCTACAGCACTATTCCTCGGACCCTCGTCTATCTATCAAGCCAGCAGGGGGATCCTGCAGCATATCGCTTACAGGGGACATCCTAGCTGCATCCATATTTCTAGAATAGAGGTGTTAACAATGATTTGAATGTCCTTTTCCTAGAAGAGCTGGTTACCATAACTAAAGATTCTCTTCTACCCTTACCAAGAGGCAAGTAGCCACTGTTACAGTGCAGTAGTTGACCCCTTGAATGAAGAATTGTTTGGTTAGCTAAAACGTTGAAAAAACGAGAAACAAAAATATCAGTAAAATATGTGGTTAATTAAACTTTTTTCAAGCCCTATTTTTCGTTTGGTGTTTGAATCTCACGTTTGATCCAAAGATAATTCTTTTTAGTTCATCTTCCAGAACTTTCATGAAAATTTGTTTTAAATGCTTATTAAATACAAGTCGATTCGGGCAAACTGTGCGCAATATATATTCAAACTGAGTAAGAGTACTGGTGTCTTATTCTACCTCAGTTTATCAAATGGGACATTTTTAACAGGACAGCTACCACAGGTGGTTGGAAGAAACGAAACAGGTTGGCGTTAATGGTACTTGTCAATGTTATCTCTGTAAATCACTGACACGTTCGTGTTCTGTTTTATTGTCTCCATTTGCAATTTGCATACTTTAAAGAGATTTTTGGGCTGCTGCTCGCCATAGCCAGTCTTCATACGAGCAATCGTATAGTAAGTATAACACACACACATATATATACATATATGTGTGTGCGTGTGTGTTATATACACATACACATATGTTATGCTCATATATGTGTGCACAGGTGTGTTTGTTTACTATTTATACATACACTCGCTTTTATACACTCGTATATATATATATATAATATATATACTGTATATACATATATATATTATATATATAAATATATGTATATGTATATATGAATGTGTATATATATATGTATGTATATATGTATGTACATATATATATATATATATATATATAATTAATGGCATTTTCGCTTCTAGAAAGCTTGAGGTTAGCAGAAAGGCGAAGGAAAGCAGATACTTCAGCATTTGGACAGTTTATTGGCTAAGCTTTCGGGAACAACATTTCCCATCATCGGAGCTAAAAAAGGAATGTAAAACACATATCAATAGACATTACGTTAGTCAATGAAATTCTGTAAAAAGGCAAGAATTATAACAAATAAATCGAAATACTTAAAAAATGAAGTGGAGGAAATATACTAAAAAATATAAATTAAACCATATAAATCAAATTAAAAATTAAAACATTAAAACATTAAATGAATGCTATAGGAAAAGAGCAATATCAAAATCAGAACAAATACACAGAATTTTGATATTGCTCTTTTCCTATAGCATTCATTTAATGTTTTTAATGTTTTAATTTTTAATTTGATTTATATGGTTTAATTTATTATTTTTTAGTATATTTCCTCCACTTCATTTTTTAAGTATTTCGATTTATTTGTTATAATTCTTGCCTTTTTACAGAATTTCATTGACTAACGTAATGTCTATTGATATGTGTTTTACATTCCCTTTTTAGCTCCGATGATGGGAAATGTTGTTCCCGAAAGCTTAGCCAATAAACTGTCCAAATGCTGAAGTATCTGCTTTCCTTCGCCTTTCTGCTATATATATATATATATATATATATTGTCTGTGTGTGTGGGTGGTCGTGTATATGTAAATTTAGTATTTACAATCTCTCTCTCTCTCTCTCTCTCTCTCTCTCTCTCTCTCCTCTCTTCTCTCTCTCTCTCTCTCTCTCTCTCTTTCTCTCTCATTGCCGTAAGCCTCGTATGTTAGATTTATATACCTGTTGTGCAGCATTCAATTCCCCGTAGTATTAGCGAACAGAGGATTGGCATTGCTTGTTATGCTTTAAAAGCTAGTGCTTTAACTCGCCTCCGTAATCCTTAGTGCTTTTCTTCCCCCCGTTTTTAATAGTTGCAACCCTTTTGTGGTGGTGGTGGTGGGAGGGGGGGCCCCTTGTCAGATGCCTTTAGACCTTTAAGCGCGACCTTTGTTGTGTGTGACCTTTAGGGTTACAATGGTTCGACCTTTCGAATTATCCGCTACTTTAGCGTCACGTTACTAAGTTTGTCTTAG
>NC_090750.1:74545541-74548041 GCF_036898095.1 Palaemon carinicauda
CTTAATTAAAGATGTTTTTAGTTTGGATTTTGATTCTTTAAAGGGGCAGAGGTAGGAAAATGTAATACGGATGATGTACAAAATTTAAATAATACCAGAAGGCGTAGGAGAGAAGACTAGGGAAAGGACATAATTAAAGATGTTTTTAGTTTGGATTTTGATTCTTTACAGGGGCAGAGGTAGAAAAATGTAATACGGATGATTTACAAAATCTAAATAGTACCAGAAGGCGTAGGAGAGAAGACTAGGGAAAGGACATAATTAAAGATGTTTTTAGTTTGGATTTTGATTCTTTACAGGGGCAGAGGTAGAAAAATGTAATACGGATGATTTACAAAATCTAAATAGTACCAGAAGGCGTAGGAGAGAAAACGCAGTTTAATCTAAGACAACAAAATTGCCGAAATATATTTATGATGAAACATTTATGAGAGGAATGACAGTAGAGGGACAATAAAGCTCATACGTTATTTATGGCAGTTTTATAATAAATAAGGTGATAAGCAACATGAATAGTGCTGGAAATGTATGACTGAAGTAGTACGAGTATATAATGGAATAAAAAGTTGATGAGAAGAGAGTCGACCTTTCGTACCCATGTTAGAAAAACCGAGGATATTTTTGCCTGAAAACATTTTTTTTTTCACTTTGTTTACCTAGGGATGTTACAATCGAGGTAAAAACAGTAACAACAACTGTAACAATATTTACAACTACATTCTACAAAAGACAACTGATGTCGAAAAAACCTTTCCGGAATGTTCTTTCTTTATCGTATACAATAAGACTATTGTTTGATAAAAAATATTTAAGGTGACAGCAGTCTTGGTGATGAAAATTAAACTAGAAATTTTCGCTAAATTTGCCCGTGATGGGACAGAGGTCTGTAACGGCAACAGTACCAGTGTTAAAAAAAAGACACTATAACAGAGAAGTCGGACTCGTACCATGAAATACTGAGACAAACGAGATGACTAAGGAGAGAGAGAGAGAGAGAGAGAGAGAGAGAGAGAGAGAGAGAGAGAGAGAGAGAGAGAGAGAGAGAGAGAGAGAATGGTTCTTGGTGACCGTAAATAGTCGTTAGTCTTGAAAGGGAAATTATAAATACCAATTAAAATCTCACAAAAAACCAGTTCCTATATAAAAATACAACGCTTTCTTCTATACTGTAGCTGTTGTTAATAATATTATAACCATAATTAACTCTATCATTATCACTAATATCTGTGATATCTAAACCAAGAAATTATTGTACGAACACTTTTGAGAATATGAAACCACAAAGAAAATTATTATTAATAACAATTTATACTTTATGACCTAAAAATGGTAAAGAATTAAGTATTTAACCATGTATACTGATGTAACAGGTGACTAACGTTTTCTTTAGCTCACCCATCAAAATTCACAGTTTTCTTTGCAATGAACGTCCAATGCCGTTTTCTTTATTATAGAAGAGTAACAACTTTAAATTTTTGAAACAAAACAATAACTTTAAAAGACTCCGAATATTTTATGGAGCTATTTCCCTTTTTTACCACAATTATAATTACTTATATTGATAAAATCAAAGTAAAAGAGCTTAATATATACATACATATAGATATGTATATATATATATATATATATATATATATATATATATATATATATATATATATATATATATAACGTACATATATACATATACACACATATATGTATATACATATATATACATATACTGTATATATATATATATATATATATATATATATATATATATATATATATATATATATATATATATATGTAATATATATATATATGTAATATATATATATATATGTAATATATATATATATATATATATATATATATATATATATATATATATATATATATATATATATGTGTGTGTGTGTGTATGTATGTATGTATGTATGTATATGTATACACATAGTTATAACCCTAGTTTGAAAACGGGGATTCTATAAGACCTGGGGCTACATCAAATTAAGTACCCCAGTGAAGAAACGAAAAAATAAGATGAATAAATTATATATGAGAAGTAATGAGTAAAAAAAAAAATATCCTATAAGATCAGCAACAACGTTAAAATAGATCTGACATAAAAAAAAACTATGAAGAGACTTGCGTCAGCTTGTTTAACATAAAAACATTCCCTGTAAGTTTGAACTTCGGAAGCTCCACCAATTCAACTGCAAGATTAGGAAGATCTTTCCACAATCTAGTCACAGCTAGATAAAACTTCTAGAACATTGTATAGTATTGAGCCTTATGATGCAAAAGGCAAGGCTGTTAGAATTGGCTGCATACATATTATTACGTACAGCAACGTATAGTCTAGGAAGATCTGAATGCAAAAAATGGTCAGTATTATGACAAACTTATGCAACATGCATAAAGAACTAACTGAACAAAATGTGCCACAGATTAATATCAAGATCAGGAATAATAAATCTAATAGACAGCAATATTTTGTCCAACAAATCAAGAT
>NC_090750.1:74555541-74675541 GCF_036898095.1 Palaemon carinicauda
ATAAGTTTGCGGGCACTCTATCGCATAATAATTAGGTGCAAAGCTTCTAAGCTTATACATATTACTGCAATTAAGCTTTTTTACCTGTACCTTAAACAACTTTATTAATGGAAATCTTAATCTTTACTTTCATTCCATTCTACCTTGAAATCAGTAGGAGTAACTTACTATCATCAGCTTTCAGAAAAAACAAGAAAGTTTTCAACTTCTTGAAAACCTCAAAAGCCCTAGAACCTACAGTAGAGGAGCGTCTTGGTTCCAAGAACTTGAAACCATCTGTAATTATTCACCTGTCTACACGATGTGTAACTAATCTCTTCGGTATTTTGGACGTCCGGTTCTGACAACTTGATGAGTCATTGCACATATCTTAAACTCTATTCTGGCTTTAATAGGCGGCCCGTATAATACAATTAGTATGAGTAATCTTTTCTTGGGGTAGGTCACCTTTTATCAATCTTGCTCCTCTGTTTATTATGTTTTGTATTTTTAAGCTACACTTTGGATATATGGAGTTACAGTAGTCATTCCTGGTATTAATACATTCACTCACAAGTTTCTTTACAAAATATTCATCCATATACTTTTGTTTATAAAACCAACGTTTCTAAGGTGATATCCCGAGTTTATTACTGCAGTATTTATCTGAGCACTGAGAGACGAATAACAATGAAGTGATAAACCTAGGTCACGAATTTTGCTATATATCAGGACCGAGTTGTTATTAATATTTATTCGGATATCGCCAAAGTTTTCTATGCTGATTTTTTTCCAACCACCATAAACTCAGTTTTATTTTCTTTTAGTTTAAGATGTTTAACTGTCAGTCATTCCCTAACCAAAGAACCTGGTTTAAAGTTTCATGGGTATCATCAATATAATTCATGGAGAAAATTGTGTATCGTTCACAAATAGTTTAAACTTCACTTCATGCTTATGTAGTACTTTTGATAGACCAATAGCATAGGCTATATACAAAATAAGATTGGACCTAGTACACTTCCCTCTGCTTAATGATAAAAATTTTGCCGTTAAAAAACGGTAAAAATCCAAGAATAAATGTTGCCAGTCATTTGCCGTTTTTTAAACGGATATATTGACTTTTAAGGAGTGATATTATGGTCACCAACCCGTAAAAGATAATAACAAAGTAGGGTAAAATCACGGCCGCCTGTATTTTACTAAAATACGGCCGAGAACTATTTTAACGGAGAATTTCCGATTAAAATTGTGGTTTTTTATAACAGTGTAAATGATGAGTGAGTTTCTTATTCGTAGACAGTTCCTATCAACCAAGTAATCTTTTATTACCTCAAAAGCTTGATCTTCAATTTATATGAACCGTATATCAAGTATCAGTTCATGTGGAAAACTATCAAAAGCAGCACTAGGAACAAGTAATATTATGATACCATCTTTGCTCTCATCCATCATTCCCAGCAAATCGTTTACAAGAGAGCAAATAGCTGTCTGCGTATAATATAACTGTCTGTAAGCCGACTGGTTTTCTCGTAATGCTTCGATTCTAAGTGACGAACCATAGTCCATTTCTTTTAGCGATGCATATTTGCACCGACTCGCAGCGGTGCCCTTTTAGCTCGGAAAAGTTTCCGGATCGCTGATTGGTTGGACAAGATAATTCTAACCAATCAGCGATCAGGAAACTTTTCCGAGCTAAAAGGGCACAGCCGCGAGTTGGTGGAAATATGCATCGCTAAAAGAAATGGACTATAGTTGTTTAAGAATTACATATTCCAGCACTTTTGAAATAAAGTAAAGATTCGAAAAATAACCATGAGCTTAATTCCTGATAATCTAGAGCACTTCAGAACCGGTGTAACTATGATCACTTTCTCAGATTTAGCAAACTTATTCATCATTACTATTCACTATTCATGTACTTATGTCAGCAAGACTAGAAATATTTTCTTCTCCAATTACTTCGGATATTAGCATCGGATCAATCGCACAATTTGTTTCTTTGCCACCTTAATAATCCTGATGACTTCATCTTTTGCTGTACCATGGTCTTCCACTGTCTTGGGGAAGAGTGGTTTTGCTTGAGGGTACACTCAGGCACACTATTCTATCTTATTTCTCTTCCGCCTGTTTTGTTCAAGTTTTTAGTTTATTTAGGAAATATTTATTTTAATGTTGTTACGGTTCTTAAGATATTTTATTTTTCCTTGTTTCCTTTCCTCACTGGGCTATTCTCCCTGTTGGGGCCCCTGGGCTTATAGCATCCTGCTTTTCCAAGTAGGGTTGTAGCTCAGCAAGTAATAATAATAATAATAATAATAATAATAATAATAATAATAATAATAATAATAATAATAATGATAATAATAATAATTTTATCCGTGTATCTGGTACAGCACCAATCTGATATGGAATATCTGTAAATGACTCTATCATATTTTCTATTTTGTTTTCAAGTAATTCTAGAAATCTATTAGCCAGTTCTTGGTCACTAAACCCATCCGGGAGCCCTTTTCATTTGCATTATATCAATACATTAGCAAAAAAATAATTGCTATATTGTCCCCATACCGATATTAAATCATATATGTTAGTGCGTTACCAAACGAGGTTATTGTGACATATCAATAGTTACACATTTTGGAGAGAGAGAGAGAGAGAGAGAGAGAGAGAGAGAGAGAGAGAGAGAGAGAGAGAGAGAGAGAGAGAGAGAGGGGGGGGTATGTTCAGGCTTAAGATCGAGGAGAGTGAAGTAATGGTCAGTGATGAACTATTTTCGAAATGCATTAAAACAACAATATATACTATCACATACAACTGCTATTCAAAATAACAGATTGTATACTTTTACAAAACCATTATTACAATACATAACGTTTGTAATCTCAAACGAAAATCTTCAGCGAAGACCAAACTGTCTAAAATTTCACCGAGAGAGAGATTTTTCTTAAACCGTAACTTGGAATTTTTTTTCAAAACCATTATTACAATACATAACGTTTGTAATCTCAAACGAAAATCTTCAGCGAAGACCAAACTGTCTAAAGTTTCACCGAGAAAGAGCTTTTTCTTCTTAAACCGTAACTTGAAATTTCAAAGTTGTGGGCGGTCAACACGCGTTAGGTGTGTTGCACGGAAAGAGAAACTTTTATTTTCATTCGAGAACTAGGTCGATGAGGTTTGAATATTCCTTTCGAAAATATCACCTTGTAACGTCGGCAGAAAAGCTGAATAAATTTATAAATTTGAAATATGGGCAGGCAACGGTGGCCATAAATTAATTCTGAAACAAATTTAAATGTATTCAATTATACATAAACACGATAATTATACACATATTCAATATTGCATGCAACCTTAATTATACATGTAAGTAAACGAACATAAGTATACAAATTAAAGTTGATATACAAAGTCAATGCTTGGTATACTTGTTTAAAAAAGCAATAAAAGAAATCTTTTACGGTATATTGGCGACTTTAAATGGTATAAGTTAAAGATGAAACGGGTAATTTACTTTTAATTACTTAATTACCGGAAACACGAAATCTTGCCATAAAACCACATTTGTTTTTCATTATGATTCAAATTAGAGTCAGACACTAAACAATCTCAATACATTCTGATCGGTTTTTTCACCAACAATCTTTTACGTATCTATACATTTTTCATCCTTTTAATTCTTCTAATGTCGTATGAGATGTGCAATCAATTATCCTCAACCTATTTTTCCTTTTCATTCAAAATCCAAACTTTACCTTCAAAAAGGAGAGATAAACATTTCCGTCATACATTTCACGAAATCTTGCCATAAAACCACATTTGTTTTTCATTCTAATTCAAATTACAGTCAGACACCAAACACTCTCAAAATATTCTGATCGGTTTTTTCACCAACAATCTTTTACGTATCTATACATTTTTCATCCTTCTAATTCTTCTAATGTCGTATGAGATATGCAATCAATTTTCCTCAAAAGCGTCAGCCTATTTTTTTTTTCATTCAAAATCCAAACTTCACCTTCAAAAAGGAGAGATAAACATTTCCGTCATATATTTCAACCATGACAACCCAATTCTCTTTCTAAACATCCCGCTACCTCCCTTGCTTTACTTATTGTGGGACTGAGTTCTCTCTCATTCTACTATCATCCGTCACATCCTTGGAGGAAAAATAGTATTATTATCCTAGGTCACATCCCTATGCGGACTAATCACTTCCATTCTTCCAGTATCAAGTCTACATTGTACCGTACGTGGGACATGCACGTACATACACTGTACATATATATATATATATATATATATATATATATATATATATATATATATATATATATATATATATATATATATATATATATATAATATATATATATATATATATATATATATATATATATATATATATATATATATATGTGTGTGTGTGTGTGTGTGTGTTTGTGTGTGTGTGTGTGTGTGTGTATGCCTAGTCGTTTAAATCCATCTGCGGAAGGAAAAGAGTCCTAAATTACTGCAAACTCAGATTCATTGATTCATTACTAGTAAGTGATAAGCGTGTACTCATATACATAAATACTATATTTCAAATGTGCACACACTCATACGAGTTCATTAACATGTGTAAATCATACAATAATCATAGCAACAGGCAAAACACATATCCGTATACTTACAATATGCAGCTATAAATACGGAAAACAATCAACAAAGCCAGGAAAACCTGAGCGGTTCATGTACGTAAGCGCGTACCAGTGTTGCCAGGTTTTCCATTTGAGAAAAGGCCAACGTCTGGTCAACTGCAGCTTTAAAAGGCCAACCTATTAGAAAAAAAGGCCGAAAATATATCCTTTAAAGCTAACCAATTTTTAAAAAGCCAAATTTAGGTATCTAGGGCGAAAAAGGGACAAATTTTGAGATTTCCGGCCAGAAAAAAGGCCAACCTGGCAACCCTGGCGCGTACACATGTACAGTACGAGAGACCGACTAAACGTACATGTTAAATGAGTTGACTCTAGTTTGATTGTGCGTGTGAATGTGGCCTATTGTGGTCTGGGTGTAATGTACGACGAAACGATCTTCCTCTTACCTGGTTTCCTGTACAATGAAACCGTAACAGATGTATCGGACATCACCCTCCCTCCCAACACTTAACCTCCTTCCTCTTCATCTATCTCTCCCTAGCGCAAACTGAATAATTTGTGATAACTGTGCAAATGACATCGTAATTAAAATGAGTAGTCTAGGAAATATTATGTCGTGAGTCACTGAGATAAATGAAATTTTATTCAATAGAAATTTATATTGATGTTATAAAAATAACAGATGTTAGAAAATATTTCTAGTCGAAGATGACGATGTATGAAAACTTCTTGTTTATCTTGGAGTATACCATCTGATACATTGGATCAACAGCCGCTGCATCATTTCCGGTAAACATGAACAGGTTGTGTGTGTGAGAGAGAGAGAGAGAGAGAGAGAGAGAGAGAGAGAGAGAGAGAGAGAGAGAGAACTAAAATAACGTTTTAGATAGTTTTTTTCTTACTCGGGAAATCACGTTCGAACACTTGAGTAAAATTACTCTTCTGTAATTAAGGTTCTTAATGCAATAAATACATTGGAAATACAATGATATTGATCGATGTAACTGATATTCGATACACTGTAACGAGGAGCTAATTTATTTCTTCTTTCAGAGTCTATAATTACTCATTTATCTCACCGAACATGGCAAAAGTAATCACAAATCTTCAATTAAAACAATAGAACCAATCAATAAAAAGCAAAGGACTGGGCTACACATCTCAATAAAGATCAACAAACTTGAAAGTGTCCAATTACAATACAGTTCGAAACCGGCGTCTCTCGACAACCGCAAATACACAAATTACCCACTTAAGCTTTCCATTAAATTGGTGAGAGAATTAACATGGCACCCTAAGAATTTATTTGCCAGTCTTCAATCCCCACCCCCCAAACGCTATACCTTGTTCTTATTCGCCAAACCGACCGCCTCATAAGGGCCAACTCTCTTTACATTGCATGGCATTCTACACCATCTGGTGGCGGGACTTCTAATGAGGCTAAAACATCCAAGCGTTCGCGCAGCATCTTAAGAGTGAGTTGCTAGTTCGACAAAATTTGTGTCAGACAGTTTCGAGGTCTATTAACATTATTGTCAGTTGTATTTAATGCCTTTAATGTCATCGTCATCTTCCTCATTATTTTTTTATCATCAATTACTGAAAACGCAACTAAAAAAACCATTAATTTTACTTAACTAAAAGTGGATTTTACTATGGACAGCAAAACATAATAACAGCTACATATATTAAAAACTGAACAAGAATGAACCAAGTGAGCTGAAAACTTCCATTATCAACAGTAGGCTACCGTTTATAATAATTAAAATTTCATATCAAATTTATATAATATCTTAACATGTCACAACTTTTGCACCTACATCGAAAATGTTTTGCCTTTAACTAATCACCTCGCTCCATCGTCCTCTCACTTCTACACCAGTCTCACACCTTTGGTCACATTCATCATAAATCCTTTAATAACTCGTTGTTATCCTTTATAAATATCAGATTGGCCACGGTATCAGCCATCCACTGGTCGCAAGAAGTTACTGGATCCTTTAAGGAATTGCTGTTCTGTCTTCTTACTCTTCCTCTTATTTCGTTAGTGTTTGCAGTTTATATAGGAGATATTTAGTTTAATGTTGTTACTCTTCTTAAAAAATGCTTTTCCTTACTTCCTTTCCTCACTGGGCTATTTTCCCTCTTGGAACCCTTAGGCCTATAGCAACCAGCTTTTCCAACTAGGGTTGTAATTTAACTAATAGTGATAATAATGATAATGATAATAAATATACTGACGATGGATCCATCTCTAGTACAACTATTTCTTATGCCGAAACATATCAAATTGTCTTATATATTCCTTTCATATTCTCCTATTTTCTCATTTATATGACGACACCGAGCACTCTGCACCTTACTCTATCACTTATACGGTTTGATATTGTATTTATTCGATTTCTATTTGGCTATGTGATAGGAGTATCAGATTATTTTCTATAATAAGCAGCTTTTCTACGGAACTCCAAAATCAAACAAATGCTCCTTAGTATTGCTATAGACCTACACAGTTTTGGGTCAGAGTTCTCTTGCTTGAGAGTATACCCAATCTAATTTTCCTATCAATTTTCATTTCCTGGTTTTTTTTCCTTTAAATGCGTTGGGTTGACTTCTTAGACGAACCAATGATACCAAGTGACTTTTCAGGAAGATGCCTTTCCCTTACTTTTTTCTCTATTTTAATATTTGGTCTTTATTTTTAAAACCATCACTTATATCTTTTCAGTAAAAAGACGTGTTTATATTATTACTAACTACATTTTAAATATCATTCTTTACTTCATTTTCTTTATCCTGAACTGGTCTGCTTTCCCTAATGGGTTTACATCATTCTGTTTTTCCAACTATGGTTGAAGCTTGGCTTGTAATAATAATAAACCGTTCATCAACTATTCTATCACAAGCCCTTTTCTACAATTTTGTAGACTACGTAGTTTTTCATTTCCTCTGTATAAACGTTTCAGTATATGCCCTTTCCCCGTAAACTATGCTGTATAAGACCACACTACTCATCCCTTATCAATCCTTCAGCAGCGTATCCTACTTCATCAATCTATATCCTACAGTATACATTTACAGATACACCCCTCCGATTCTTGCAGTATACTACACTACTACCTTTACAAAGTGTACATAAGGAACCATCATGCCTCTTGATCATTGCTTCAACACCTTGCTATACCAGGCCAGTCATTCAATCAGTCTTCTGACTAGGCCTATGCTATATCATCCAATTTGCATGTCTCTCGATCATTGCTTCAACACCTTGCTATACCAGGCCATTCATTCAATCAGTCTTCCGACTAGGCCTATGCTATATCATCCAATTTGCATGCATTTCGATCATTGCTTCAACACCTTGCTATACCAGGGCAGTCATTCAATTACTCTTCCGACTAGGCCTATGCTATATCATCCAATTTGCATGTCTCTCGATCATTGCTTCAACACCTTGCTATACCAGGCCAGTCATTCAATCAGTCTTCCGACTAGGCCTATGCTATATCATCCAATTTGCATGCCTTTCGATCATTGCTTCAACACCTTGCTATACCAGGGCAGCCATTCAATCACTCTTCCGACTAGGCCTATGCTATAGCATCCAATTTGCATGCCTCTCGATCATTGCTTCAACACCTTGCTATACCAGGCCAGTCATTCAATCAGTCTTCCGACTAGGCCTATGCTATAGCATTCAATTTGGAATACCTATAAACTTTTGGTGTTTTAACATTCTTTAATATCTTAACTGTTTTACTTACATCTTCAGAGGTTACTTTTACAAGCAATGTCAACCTAACACTAACTATTCCCACTTCTGTTATTCTGTGTAGATTCTATATGCATTCATTTCAGACTGTATCTCTCTTTTTACAAAATTTTCTGTAACCATTTACTTCTCCACAATCTTTTCTCCCTGAAGTTCTAGCACACTTTCTTCCCCCCCCCCCTCTCTCTCTTTCTTTTAGACTGCCATCTGTGTACATGTGAAGAATCTTCTCTTCCATCATGGTTACTCAAAAAGGAAAAAATACTGGCCCTTCATTTCTTCAACTTACCACCTACTCTTAATTCCCTCCGCTTACCTCTCTATGAAGAAAAAAAAATTGCACCACCCTGTGTTTAACCCTGGCCATTATTTCATCAATTTGCCCTGATCAGAGCTTACTTCCTTCATAACAAACTCGTTTATCATAATTACATTTAGACTCATATTTTCACCCATTTCCACATTAATTCGAAATTCCACCTCGCTTACCTTTCTCTACAACCATATCTTTCGATATATAATTAAAAAGACCTCCAAGAACACACTTGGGAACAAGAACCAACGGAATGAATCTGAATTTTGGCCAGCAGGTCAAGCACTGGGGCCTGGCAGGCCATTCATTGCCCATGTGTATAAAGGGAACCCCAGTCATTTTCATGGGAGGCAAAATACAGTAAGCGTCTAAATAGTTATAGTGCAGATAGGGGCCAAAAGGACGCTGCATGCATACCTTTAAGCAATACCTACGGGCACACCTTGAGGTGCACCGTGCACTGACGGAGCTACCCTCCGACGGGAACGTGCAAATACGAAAAGAGGCAGCGGATATTGGAAGGAGGTTATTACATCAATTGGAAAGAAATCCAAGGGTACAGAAATAGCTATGGCACGTGAAAACAAAAAGATTTTAAACATAAATTGTAATTGACATAGGCCTAGTCTCTTGCATGGACCAAATAATGAACTTATAAAATAAGTAAGTATGATGATGATATAATTAGGCTTATAAAACAAACATGTCCATCAATAATAAATGGTGTTTGATTTAAAATGAACATTTAATCTTTGGATGAGGTCAGTATATTAATTGTTTTACTGACCTTTCATAAAGCTTTCACGAAACAAGTCTATTTTAAAAAAGGTACACTAATAACATTTTTCGTTCGTGTGAATATTGGCGAATTGGCCTTACGGGAAATTGCACTGTTGGTAACCAACACGAAGTATTATGCACATTATAATCATAAAATAATATTCATGTTGATAAAATAAGCACACATACATACACACTATATATATATATATATATATATATATATATATATATATATATATATATATATATATATATATATATATATATATATATAGATAGATAGATAGATAGATAGATAGATAAACACATACATAAATTACGTATGGATTACATTCATACACATGTATACAATACATATCTACTGTGTAACTATGGTTATCCCCTGGACACGTTAATACTGTATTTGCCGTCATCTAGCTCCGGCCTACCTAGGCCCAAGGCCAATAGAATTTGCCTAAGCCTATATCATCCTCTAATCTTACCGTCATTGTCGCGGTTTGTAGTTAAATGTGGCATAGCAAGCCAGTTAGATGATTAAACTAAGCAAATAAGAAAAATAGTTGATTCCAATTTGTGTAATAGCCTTTTAAAAGAAATAATTTCCCAGCAGATTTGCAGTATAAATTCCTCCACTGAAGAACAGCCTCATAGAACACTAGCACTAGAGAAAAATCACGTCACATAGAATTATGACAAACTTTAAAAACAAAAATCTAAGTCCATGTTCTGTTACATGATTCACTTATCATATAATTCTATTTTCAGCCTCCAGTGTTTATGATTGTATTTTTTCTTGAAAATAACACTCATTGACTAAATACCGAATTGGTCAAGTTACAGGTACTTGAACACGAACTACCTTTGATACCGAACCGTTCGACACCATAACCAACGAGATACTACAGGTGGAGTTACTGATACTGTAACTGGAGGCAGTGTTGCCAGATGGGGTAGTGTAGAAATCCCCAAATCTCAATGAAAATATCTCCAAAACAACACAAAAATCTCCATTTCCACTAATACATTACCACAAATTACAATTTCTCTTGATCATGTAGGCATTACTAATATAGAAATTAATCACTATACTTCATAAAATTGCAAATAAACTAATTGCGACAGATAAGGGTTTGATCATCTTTGTTTTTCCTTCATAAAAATAGTAAAGAATATCCCCATCGGACAGCAAATATCCCCAAATCTAGGAATAAATTCCCTTATCTGACAACACTGTCTGGAGGACCCTCACGGACTCGCGGAGTCGTGGTGGCCTAGTCCATCCAGATTTGAAGTGACAATGGCGGGAAAAAAGATGGCGTGAATGCAAGCGTACATACGTGAATACTTTCGCAATTATTTTCTTTAATAAAAACCTACACGCATTCATTTAACAAATTGAGAGACATATGCGATGATACGTTTGAGTAGTGTATCGGTGATTTAATGTCTATTTTTTTTTCAAATGCCTGTCACGACTCACGATCTGTTTCTAGTCTTTGCAATTAATTAAATTATATTTTTCTCTATACGTTTGAGTAGTGTATCAGTGATTTATTGTCTATTTTTTTGTAAATGCCTGTCACGATCTGTTTCTAGTCTTTGCAATTATATTATATTTTTCTTTAAATAAAGTGACATGTAACCATCAGGCAAGATTGGGTTATAATTATCAATATATTGATGGAAAACTACAAATTTAGGATATAACTTTTTCTTGAAATGGAATCTTAAATACAATACAAGATATGGAATCAATATCAACCATACCAAAATTGCTTTCAGATATACTTTCAATATTAAATCAAGTTTACGTAATTACCAAAGAAAATCCTCGCCTATACACACACACACACACACACACACACACACACACACACACACACACATATATATATATATATATATATATATATATATATATATATATATATATATATATATATATATATATATATATATATATATATATATATATTCGTTTTTAACAACAGGCTACATAAAAAGTGACTTGAAAGACCTTGAAATAAACCTCAATTATGCATTATGAGAAAAATATATATCGTTTAGGTACACTAAAAGTCTGTGTCAGTATGTCAGCGAGTAACTCGTATTATAGGCATGGAGGGAGGAGTGAGTGGAGGGAAGTTTCTTACACTAGGGGGATTGTATTGTTCTTACTGTAGGGAAGGGGTAGGGGGAGCAGAGAGGGTGGAAAATGTAGGGAGAATGTAACGAAGAGTATGCTATACTTACTTCCAGCAGACGAACATCTGTCGAATTTAGTCGGAAAAAGTGGGCCGCGGAAAAGCTCGGAAGAAGAACGTCCTTCTGCCAATACGAACTCATTCACGAATAGTCCAGTATTTTAAGATGTTCACCAAAAAGTATATAAATTATTGTTTTTGAGTGACTAAAAATTGAAATCAAGATGTGTGATGATGTAAATTGTTAAATTAGATGGATTTGTTTATAGAAAAATGCAATTAAATGTGATTATACTGTAAATATTGTGATTGTAAAGAATATGTAATTTAACTTTATAAAAAAAAGTATTTTAAGATTGGGCGCATCTGCTATATTGTTAATTGTAATTCGAAACTATTCCTCAAATATATCAGAATATCAAAATATTATTTTACAAAATAACAGGAACTTTCCATGCTTATCATTTTGCTTAAATGCTTACAAACAAATGACACGAGAATAGTTAAAGATGGTTTCAAATAGAACCTAGCTAGGCCTACACGTCTACTGTAGGATATAGAGCCTTTAAATTGAATATGCTTCCCAAGGACTTTACAAAAGGCTCCCACGAGACATTCGAATAATTGAAGATATTAAGGCTTTCAAGAGGAAACTAAAGACTTATTCTGCGAGTGTTTTGACAATGATGATCAAACAGTAAGCGAACAATACACATTGTGAAATGTTAAATGCTCCAGAATGAACATCATAAAGCGACCGTTGAGGTCCTGTAAACAGTAGGGTTCCCTTGCTGTACATTACCAGATAAGCAGCCCAAAAAGTATATAAATTATTGTTTTTGAGTAACTAAAAATTAAAATCAAGATTTGATGTTGTAAATTGTTAAAATAGATGGATTTGTTTATAGAAAAATGCAATTAAGTGTAATTATACTGTAAATATTGTGATTGTAAAGAAGATGTAATCTAACTTTTTAATAAAAAGATAAAAAAAAAAGATAAGCAGCCCTTAAACTAAAAGTAAAATATCAATATTCTACTATCCGCGAATCTAATAACGTCACATCAAAGATCCCAGGTTGGAATAAAGATGGATTAATTTAATGACACTAAACAACACAATGAATCTCACATATCATGACAGACTGTTGTCTAAAGTTTAACAGATGTCTCTCGCAGTGAAAATAGAATAGGTTAAACTAATCTGTCTAATTACTCTAGTCGTTTGTTGATATCTCAGACCTGGTGGTTCATTACGTAAGTAGTTAAGAGTTACTGTGAAATTTGAGGTTTTTACATCGTTTGGATATTAGTTTTGGGGTTTAGGTTTCATAATAATGGAAGCATTCAGATACAGTTGGCTTTACAAATTTATGTACACGTCAAGGCGAGCTGAAAAGACAGCTGTGAACTACATATGATTTTTTTACTTATTCTACTGTAGTAAGCATTATCAATATAAGCACATTGTTACCTATGATGTTTGTTAAACATTCTTTTCGTCACTCTTGAATAATAATTAGTATAATTAGGGGTTACTCGATGGCTCATTAGCTCCCCGTGAAGTCTACTGTACATTAATTAATGGAACATGTTTACTTCCGCCTATATTCTATTTCCATTATTCCATTAATGATCTAAAAACGTCGATAAAACACAGCGTGCACTCAAGATTAATTCGTTTAGACGGAGAAAACTACTAAGAAGACAAATCTTTAAAAGCTGTAGACAAAAAAAAATGAAGAACACTAGTATAGGTCTACGCGGAGCTTGGCATAATTGTCAAAATCTGTCCTTATAAATTTCATCTAACAAACAGGTGTGATAAATGTATATCGGCATAGTTATCGCATATATATATATATATATATATATATATATATATATATATATATATATATATATAAAACTGACTTGAAGTAGTTTAGGAAAACTATGATAATACAGTAACTGATGTAGGCCTACTGAGCGATTAGGGAACCGTGCCATATAAAACCAAGATCTAAAGTTTTCCTTAGCACCTTGTAAAGATAACAGTAGGAATTATGCACATTGCAAAGACATGAACTATATAGTGCACAAGAGAAAACGGTGAATGCGGCAAGGATGAGAATGTTCTCTGGGTGAATGAAAGGATAAGAATAAATAGGACAAGGACTTGTTGAAGAACCAAACGGCCATCAAATGTGAGAGAATTCTCTAATTTGAGGGTACACTAGGGCACATTATTCTATCTTATTTCTCTTCACCTTTTTATAGTTTATATCGGAAAGATTTATTTGAATGTTTTTACTGTTCTTAAAATGTTTTAATCTAGTTGTTAATTACTCCTCTTGTAGTTTATTTTTTTCCTTATTTCCTTTCATCAGTAGGCTATTTTCCTTGTTGGAGCCCTTGGGCTTATAGCAATCTGCTTTTTCAACCATGGTTGTAACTTAGCAAGTAATAATAATTATCAGATAAGTTAAGCCTACAAACAATTAAGACTTAATAGTTAAAATCACATTATAAGGTAAAGAGAAAGGAAATATTCTATCCCTGTCAAAAGAATAGAATTTTTATAGTTTAAGCATAATAATGATATGTACTTCAACAATCTAAGGAAACATAATACGAACAAATGCAAAAAAAAAAAAAGTTAATCGTCTACTTTTATATTCAAAATTGCAGTTTGTAGATTACCTAGAATATATTATTATTATTATTATTATTATTATTATTATTATTATTATTATTATTATTATGGGATACTTTTATAAATACACAAGACGGGTATGTTTACTTCCAGCGATGTTTACAAAAGGGTAAATAAGCATAAATTAAAATTACGTTATTTGTCCCATATAACCTGGTGCTTGGGGTAAGGAGGTTATTCATCGCCGAAATACAGCAAGATGATAACGCAGAAGTTGCACTGTAAAGTAAAAGTTTGACGAAAATATGGAAGAAAAGAAACAAAAGCAACGGTTAAACAGACGGCTGAAGTGCGAACGGCCGAAAGGGATTTTACAGATCTCGTCATACCCACGGCCTAGGTATATATGGTCATGCCTACAATGTAATAGCGTGAGGTGTGCTAACGGCAAGCCCACCCCATCCCCACAAGAGAGGAGATAATAGTAAATAACATTGCACTAAAAAATACATTTTCACTCCTGTTATAGCACTTACGAAATCCCTGCTTTTCTGAATGGACCGTAAACGGCATTAACACAGAACGCTACAAGTGGCCGGAAACGCCATTCACAAAAAGATATGTAAACTCGTCAAATAATAAAGCTGGATGCTATGTTGACACGTCGGAAGTGCTAAAGAGTCAGCGACCCCATGTAGCAATATACTAAGTTCACCAAAAAGTATATAAATTATTGTTTTTGAGCGACTAAAAATTAAAATCAAGATGTGTGATGTTGTAAATTGTTAAATTAGATGGATTTGTTTATAGAAAAATGCAATTAAATGTGATTATACTGTAAATATTGTGATTGTAAAGAATATGTAATTTAACTTTTTAATAAAAAGATAAAAAAAATTACGAACAGGGAGCCAATGCTATACGAAGTAGGCTTACTTTTGAATAGAGTTACGAAAGGATCGAATATTGCACACTCGCTATGCAGAACCATTTGATGGAGTTATTTCTCAAAATAAAATTGGAAACTTTTGATTTTAAGTTCTCAAGTCGAAGCCACGTTTCTTGCGGCTTCAGTTAAAACGGTTTTAAGTCGACGAAAATAGAATCGTTGTAAAATCATAGTCCATGCTAATGATCAAGGAAAGTAATATTGCCAAGTAACCTTATGAAATTTGGTGTAAATGTTTACACAACATTCCTTAAAAGTAATTTATATAATTATCAACAAAATGTTTTCCTTTTCATGACAGGTAAATTTTAAGATCATCAATTGACTATGTTCCACAGGTGATCCGATTTTCGAGACAAGGTTACTATTAAACATTGATATGGACTTGTAATAGTGTTCCCGCCATTGCAATATGACCAGAATTCTCATACACATTTGATATATAAATCACAAGGTGCAACAGTTTATAAGGTGTTTCAACACAGGCATTAGACAGGACAGAAACCCATGAACACAAAACTAGACTTTTCTTAACCAAGTTTAATAGCAGGAAAAGAGGAAAAAGGCCCATAATAATCACGGCAAACTCTCTCTCTCTCTCTCTCTCTCTCTCTCTCTCTCTCTCTCTCGCTAGAAACTCAACGGAAAATATCTTATGTACGTGTATCACACGCTCGTACACTGTAACGGTATTTTTTTTTTTTTTGTACATTATCGATATCACTCACCCCTTGCACTGATAACCTGTTTATTGTTGTATGTACTTGAATCATTATTTTCGAATTTTTGTACCGTACTTGTTTGGAACGGCCACCCGTTGAGATACTACCACTAGAGAGTTATGGGGTCCTTTGACTGGCCAGACAGTGCTAGATTGGATTCTTCTCTCTGGTCAGGGTTCATTTTCCCTTTGCCTACACATACACCGAATAGTCTGGCCTATTCTTTACATATTCTCCCATGTCCTCATACACCTGACAACACCGAGATTACCAAACACGTCTTCTTTTCTCAAGGGGTTAACTGCTGCACTCTAATTGTTCAGTGGCCACTTTCCTCTTGGTAAGGGTAGAAGAGCGACTTTAGCTATGGTAAGCAGCTCTTCTAGGAGGACACTCCAAATTCAAACCTTTGTTCTTTAGTCTTGAGTAGTGCCATAGCCTCTGTATCATGGTCTTCCACTGTCTTGGGTTAGAGCTCTCTCGCCTGAGGGTACACTTGGGCACACTAGTCTATCACATTTCTCTTCCATTAGGTTTGTTAAAGTTTTAATGGTTTATATAGGAAATATCTATTTTAATGTTGTTACTGTTCTTAAAGAAAGGGTTAAAATATTTTATTTTTTCCTTTTTCCCTTTCCTTACAGGGCTACTTTCCCTGGTGGAGCCCCCGGGCTTATAGCATCCTGCTTTTCCAACTAGGGTTGTAGCTTAGCAAATAATAATAATAATAATAATAATAATAATAATAATAATAATAATAATAATAATAATAATAATAATAATATTCTCCTGCATAGAAACATAGTCAGTTGCAAAAACGCAGTCTTGTCTCACAGCTATCACCTAACTGCTCGCGCGCACACTTATTATTATTATTATTAAATGCTAAGCTACAACCCTAGTTGGAAAAGCAGGATGCTATAAGCCCAGGGGCCCCAACAGGGAAAATAGCCTAGTGAGGAAAGGAAATAAGGAAAAATAAAATATTTTAGGAATAGTAACAATATTAAAATAAATATTTCCTATTTAACCTATAAAAACTTTAACAGAACATGAGGAATAGAAACTAGATAGAAAAGTGTGCCCGAGTGTACCCTCAAGCAAGAGAACTCTAACCCAAGGCAGTGTAAGACCATGGTACAGAGGCTATGGCACTACCCAACAATAGAGAACAATGGTTTGATTTTGGAGTGTCCTTCTCCTAGAAAAGCTGCTTACCATAGCTAAAGAGTCTCTTCTACTTAACTAAAAGAAGATAAAGGTTGCGTTAAAACGGGAAAGTCTATAGGTGAAGATAAATCAAATTAATATACACCAACAAAAAAAATAAATAGGATTAATTTTGATAATTCATTAAGGTAATTTGCAGTTAAGCCAAGAGATATGATCTGGGACGATGATCTTCATTAACATTCAAGTTTAATAAGTTCCTCTGATAATTACTTTGGGTTTCAATGTGTTAGATATAAATAAAATCCCTATTGGGAAAGTGAATTCAAAACATCAAACTAATTGAAAGAAGATTTTTTTTAAATATTTACAACGTAAAGTGTATTAAAAACACGTGCTCAGAAATATTTCAACTCTCGTGTCATAAACATTTGCTAGTGTAAAGTAGTCATAATTAATAATAATAATAATAATAATAATAATAATAATAATAATAATAATAATAATGTTGCAAATACGTTAAAAAAATCAATGCATCTACCATTCTCTTTTGGTTAGCCTCTCTCCGCTTTTGGAAGAAAAAGCTTGGATGTAGGCCTAAGTACAGTAGCTCAAGAGTCTAAAGGCCTAAAGTTGTGCAGTAGCTAACGTAACGTAATTCGTTTAATCAACTTAATTGAAGAAAAAAAATCTAACATATATCCTAAGTAAAGCTTAAAATTTAACAACCAACGATCAAATTGTAACAGCTAATTTCGATATAACTGCAACCAGATCCCCCACAACCAAATCGACTTCCTTCAGCATTTACAAATTGCGTCATTCAGTGTAAGAGGATGGTATTAACACCTTTTAGTACTATTGATACCTGCTGTAACACCAAATCAATCCCGATGTCATTCACTGTATCTTGTGAGGATTTGTCTCAAAACATTATATCTTAAAAACCTCTTACAACTTTTGGCATATTGATTATTTAAAAAATACCATCATTTTCAGTATTCTGTACAATTTTTGCATTTCCTTGCCTACGGACGCAATGAACCTTTATTGTTAAAAATAGCATAGTTTTCCCTTTAGTAAATTATATTAATATACGGAGCTATCCATCCCACATTTGAAACCAGTAGGCCTACTATTATATGGAGTAGATATGTGGATACTTAGAGGAAAGAGGAGGGTCTGTTGGAAAGAACCGAGATGAGGATGGTGAGATGGATTGCTGGAATATCACTACCAGAAAGGAGTGAGCGTCAAGATGTAAGAATATGTGATGTATGTAATATAAGGAAAAGGCTAGGGAAGTTCATCTGAGATACTATGGTCATATAATAAGAGAGGAGCTAAGAACATGTTAGTGGTTGCGAGGAGTTGTGTGGCATCAGATGGGTGTATGTGGTGCGGAGGGATGTGTTAGGTGAGACGTGAAGAAAAAGCAAGGAATAGATATAAAAAAAAAACGCTGACTGGAGCGGTCGACCCTGCTGTACAGTGTGACTAACAAGGTCGAATGAATATATATATATATATATATATATATATATATATATATATATATATATATATATATATATACATATATATATATATATATATATATATATATATATATATATATATATATATATATATATATATATATATGTACCCCAATTTACATGCAACCGCACAGAGATATTGTGTAGCATGTATGTGGAAACTATTCGTTACCGTCGAAAGAGAGAGTAGACCGGTTATTAGCTAGCCAGTTATTATTAATAATGACCGCATCTACGATCAACATCAATATATAGAAAGCAAAAGTCATTAAATCCGACTTCTCAACGTCATTAAATCCCCCAACAGATGGTCCCGGGAATCTGGTTGTCTCTGTATCTCGACTGTAATGTTCAAAACATCTGGTTTCGGTTGGGAGACTAAACTATTTTAAACGATTTTCTTTCGGTGTTTAGCCATTCACTCTGATCAAATAAGAGTTGATCATGCTAAGCCAAACAAGGAATTGATTTAGGGATTACGTCAGGAGGTAATTATATTTTTTCTCAAGTAATTAGGTA
This sequence comes from Palaemon carinicauda, assembly GCF_036898095.1. NCBI lineage: Eukaryota > Metazoa > Arthropoda > Malacostraca > Decapoda > Palaemonidae > Palaemon > Palaemon carinicauda. The sequence continues at coordinate 74,574,772 of NC_090750.1, forward strand.
GTGATTTATAGACCTACATGGCTTAGTAAATGATCTCTTAAAACATAATGTTACAAGAATAGTTTTGCAGGGCGCTTCTCTTGTTGCTGAGAGAGAGAGAGAGAGAGAGAGAGAGAGAGAGAGAGAGAGAGAGAGAGAGAGAGAGAGAGAGAGGCCTTAAAATATCCACGCCTAGCAAGGATGGATCAACACATTTGGATGGGAAGAAATAAACCAAAAGTACCAAGAGAACGGCATGATTTAATCATTATTGTAAACAAAAAGCTAATATCCTTGAAAGAGACAATTCTTAAAAAGACGAGAAGAAAAAAAATAGGACTATAGATATCTTAAAGCACGAGTTATGCAGAGAATAGTTAGTAAACAAAACATTTACAAGGGCAGAGAAGTTAAGCAACACTGGGTACGGTCAAAATTGGCATGTGTGACCAACATGAAAGATCAGAGGTAGGCCTAACCATTATACCAAAGTCGTTCGATCAGAGAAATTAAATAATAATGTATCAATCAAATGAGAGAATTGGTAAATGAGAAATGTTTCGACGTGTAGTATTATCTAAAACATGACTAATTAACTTCGACAAGGCAAAAATTGCTGGAATATTCAAATGTCCACCAATATACATGCTTTCTTTCATATTCCGAGAAAGGAAAACTTACAGGGGGGGGGGGGTGAGTTATGTTTTTCGTTCTCAAACGCTGTTCTAATCCTAAGATGATAAAAAGGATGAGTGTAAATTTTTAAATATACAGAAATAAACTTTACACACGTAAGGGAAAAATCTATCGTTATAGTTTACAAACCTCCGAGGAAAAATACAAATATCTCTTATTTGAGGAGTTCGGTGTGCTCATTGAGATGATTGACAGAATTAAAACAAAAACGAAATTAGCTATTTGTGATTTCAATCTGTGGATGGATGACGCATCAAATCTTAACGTTTCAGTCTTTAATATGAGTCATTGGAATCATACCAATTGATTAATAACGTTAATTGTGCAACAACTTTGACTGGGCATACGCTGGACTTATAGTTTTTAAGTGGTGAATGAATTATGTTGTATTAGATATTAATGTTGAAGAGAAGTGTACTATTTCTTCAGTGCACAACTTTTAGACTAACTTTACAGAAATGAGCAGTGCTAAAGAAAATAAGCTTTAGAAATAAATCAACCTTCTCTCCTTGTGTATTTAATGATAGTGTTACAACGAAAATAAATTGTTATCAACGTTTCCTGTGGCCATAACAACCAACGTATTAGGCTCTATACGTATTTATTGCTTTAAGATTATATATTATAGAGAGAAAAAAGGAATATGATACGGTTGATACCATATTGTGTCCACTGATGGGAAATACTATATCAGTTATGGATAGATCTTGGTTCGATGGCGAGACTTTAATGAAAACAAGACGTAAAGAAAGTAGACTCGGTTAACAACTTTGTTAAAATGCAAAACCGTACTGTGCCAACATATTTACCTACTAAAGAGAGAGAAAAAAAAAACAGAATAAAATTAGTTATATCGTCTCCTTATTAGTGTAATGGGCAGTGTAAATGTGAAAAAAAAAACTACCAATGGGTAAAGGCTATAGTAACCAAGAACTGGCTAATAAATTTCAAGAATTTTTAAAACCAGAATAGAAAATATAATTAGGTAATTTAAAGATATTTCATATCAAATTGATACTGTACCAAATACACAGATAAGATTATGAGATTTAATAATACAACAAAAGATGAAGTCACCAGGATTATTAAGAGAGCAAATAAAACAAATTGTGCCATTGATCCTATGCCAATATCCGAAGTAATTGCAGTAGAAAACCTTTCTAGTCTTGCCGACATAATTACATGAATAGTAAATGGTATCGATGAGTGTAAGTTTCCTAAATCTGAGAAAATGGCCATAGTTACACCGGTTCTGAAAAGTACTGTAGATTATCGGGAATTAGAATTGAATCTTGAATATATTTCAAAAGTGCTAGAATATGTAATTCTTAAAATATTGGTTCGCCACTTGATCGAAACATTGCCATAAAATCAATCACCATACAGAGAGAGAGAGAGAGAGAGAGAGAGAGAGAGAGAGAGAGAGAGAGAGAGAGAGAGAGAGAGAGAGAGAGAGAGAGAGCTATTTACTATATTGTAAACGAGATGCTGGAAATGATGGATGAGAACAAAGATGGTATCTTAATATTGCTTGATCTTTGTGCTGCTTTTGATACCGTTGTGCATGAACTGCTACTTAATGGTTTACGGTCCATTGGAATTGAAGATTAAGATTTTGAATATCTAAAAGATTACTTGGTTGACAGAAACTGCTTACGAAGAGGATACTCACTCATCATATGATCCATTAGAGGCATGTAGTGGAGTTTAAACTAACTGCGGATGGTACTCAATTTAACTTCTCCATAAATGACACTGTGACGCTGAAAATTCTGAAATTTTAAATAAAGTTCTTACCAGTGTCAGTGAAAAAACTCAAATCAAATAAAGATAAAACTGAGTTTATGGTGTTGGGAAGAAAAACAGCTTAATAAACTTGGGTGGCATTCAAATAACTGAAGATATTAAGATTTTCATGAAGAAACGAAAGAATTTCCTGTTTTCCAAGTGTTTCGATAATGTACAGTATATTTGACAATCATAACACGGAATACACTGTATGATACTCTAAATACCTAAGAATGTATAAGACAAGATATTGTAGATCGTATAGGGCACAGGGAAAGCGTGTGGTAGGACCAAGAAAACAGCTCTTAAAGTATAAAGTAAGTACAGTAAGTATGGGATCTTTTCTGTAATTCGAAGAATGTCAATTTGGCACAAGATCACCGGCGTTATGCCGGCCGTGCTGGCATAAAGCCAGCATATACAACAGCAAACGACAGTCCTATCGAACCTAAGCTCGAAAAGACTGCAGTTAAGTAGGTAACTGCACTTAATCATATTGGTAAAATCTGTTTTAATAAAAACTTGGCGTAGGATATAAAGACAAATATGCATACAATGCATTGTAAACAAACCATGATGGACAGCAGTTCATAGAACTAGGTTTATGCATATTTTTCATTGATAGTAGCCTTTCAAATAAACCTTGATGTTCTCTAACTCACCTAATTGAAAAACGATGTGGATTTTCTCTTTATACCTAACATTTTATCATTTTCCGCCCAGTCTCCAATTTTCTGAGGTTAAAACCACTTTGAAATCCTTTAACATTACGTCATCATCACGAGATCAAAACAAACTAGTGTCAAACAATCCGTGTGTTGTTTACTCCTTAATATAAAGTTTTTTTTTTAATGGTGTGGCGGATTAATAATTTTTATGTACACTAATTATCATCCGTATATATTGTGAAGGTTTTCTTTATGATATTGGAAGAAAAAAGGAATGATACGGTACCGGATCTGCCTGGAAGTCTAAACTGTAATTAAAAAAGTTAAAATCAAAATAACTGTAACAATGTATTTCATACCTGTCAGATTTAAAAAAAAAAAAAAACTTAATAATAGTATCGATTTAAATCTGTATTTTTTCATTGAAGGATAAGGAGTGATACTTATTGAAACATCTCAGGTTCAGGTTCAGGTTCTGGGGCGAGGCATAGCCTTTACAACGGCGCCTCTAACGCTTATCTTCTTGTACTGTTTTGTCTTTTCTTCCACATTATGTTCAATACTTCTTTTTTCTTTTCTATATTTGTTTCACTAAATAAAAATAATCCTACTATTTTCTTTGGGTCTTCCTCGGGTCTTACGGACAAAATCTAACGCAGGAACGTTCACTACGAAACGCCGGCGATATTTGTATTTTCATTTTTTTTCTGTTCTACTTCGGCCTCTAGGGTTTAATTCCACTAAGTTGTCTGTGCTGTTCTCGCCCAAAATACTAGATAACACGTACGTGATTTTTTGAACTGTTGCTTATATGATTATCTCTGTCGGGAATTTCGACCCGATCAATCGAAATTCCCGCCATTTGACTCCTCCTACGACTACGTCAAATTGGAGGGAGAGGAAAAACTCGCGGGCGAATGAATGTAGTTCCAGACGTGAACATTTAGAGCCAAAAAAGGAAACCACCTGGTAGGAAGGCGCTGAGACTAATAAAATCAATTGCTGGTAATTTAAGATTAGGAAAAATAAAGTCATTCTGTTGTAACATGTTAAAAAAATCCAATGTAGAAATTTAGGTTCAGGGCAAATTGCGCCAAAAAGGTGACGTCGGAGGTAGCAAGGCTAGCTCGTCCTCTTTGATCCAACGTCCCCAACCGAAGTAAGTCCCCTCTAATTGTTATCTCTCCTCTCTACCTTGTCTACCAGGCTGGTTGTAGTAGAAGTTTGAGTGCAAGACGTTTAGTTTTTATATCGCAGTTTAGTGTAGAGATCCTTGTGATTGGGGATCTGAATCCTGAGTTAAATAAGAATAGGGATATTTGGTGTGTGATTCGTTGTGTATTGAATTCGAATTGGCACTATTTTCAGTTTGTTAATGAGTCCGGTGTGGACTTGGTGCTTGAAGAGCACATGCTACATTACCTAGGGTCAGTCTTGTTTTTCAGTGAGTTTTGTGAATGCTTAAGAATGTTGTTTGTCTTTATCAGAGTTTATTTTTGTAATAAAATTGTAAATTTTATCGCCGTATTTTAGTTAATTTCCTGGAGGGTTTTGGGAATCCTGCCCTTAAGGCCTTGCGATCCGCCCAGTACATCGGGCAGATTTAATTAACTGGTGAAAATCACAACATTTGGTCCTTCGAACCGGATCGCAAGCGCTTCCCAGAGCCGGACAGGACTAATTTAAAATATGAGCTTTTAAGAGAGAGAGAGACTAACAATTAAGGTCCTCTACGTCCCGATGTGCGATCGCCCACGTGGGTCAGTTCTTTGAGTCCCTTAACGTTAAATTATCCTTTTCTCCTTGCCTTGTCCAACCCCCCCAAACGTAAAGTAAAGTAATTAAGATGGCTGTATCCACGATCGTGCATATCGAGGCGTCGATGGGCCTACTGGAGGATTTGCTAAGCGAAACTCAAAGGGCACTGATTGAGACCTACTCCGAGTCCGTTTACCAGAATTTGGTAACGGAGTTGCAGGCAGAGGTCCGACAGCTTAAAGAGTTGTACAAAAACCAGAGAGTTAAATTAGAGTCTAGTATCGAAGCCCGAATTAGGCATATGTTAGGTGAAGCGACACGCGCTTCCACACTATTGTACAATAGAATAGATAAAGTGAAAGGCCCTTCAACGGGGAATGTTGCCCTCCCCAGGTTGAAGCCGCTGCCTCTCCCCACGTTTGAAGGGGAAGTGCAAGAGTACGCATCGTACCGTGAATTATTCACGATCCACGTGGATCGAAGAGCGGATTTAGACGAAGTGTCTAAATTCACGTATTTATTGGGGACGTTGGGCAAAGAGCCGCTCAGGATTATCAAATCCCTGAGTGTAACCGCCGCGAACTATAGAGTAGCATTAGATTTATTAGATAAGCAGTATGGCAACGTGCACCAAACGCTCGTGATTCTGCACCGCAAGTTAGCAAACATCTTTGTGCCGTCACTAAACCCAGTAGAATTAAAAAGGTTCCGTTTTGAGTTAACTATCATTATTGAGCAAATCAAAAGACTTAGTACCAATGACTTAGGCCAGGGCATGGTCATGAGCCTCATTAATCAAAAATTGTCAGAGGGAAAACTATACCGCAAGGTGGTAGAGCATTTGAGGAAATGCGACTATACGTTGGACGAGTTTTTTGAGGCAATAGATTTCATAGTAAGAATGTTAGAAGACGATGCATTGCAGAGAGGCGACAGTCTTGAGAGTGACAAAAGACCAGACAGTAGTGTAAGACCGAAAACCCATCCCATCCACCAAAATTCCTGCCCATTTTGTAGCGAACGGCACCCGCCTCACGGATGTCGCCAAGTGACAGACGTAGCTGCTAGACGTCGCATTTTACTAAAAAGGGGTTTTTGTTTCAATTGCACGAAATCAGGCCATCGTAGCGATAAATGTCCCGTATCAAATTCCTGTAGAAACTGTAATGCTAAGCACCACACTGCAATTTGCGACGCGGGTAGACCGCAATCAATCCCTAGTCATAGTAATAGTCAATCAACAACGTCCCGCCCCGTAGTAAATGCGACGCCTGCACAGAACCAAAATGCCCCCCGTCCGTCTAAGGTAAAAGTAGAATCTAAGCCGTGCACGAGCGCAAAGATCGCGCAGAGGTCTGATGTGGACCTCCCATGCACTATCTTGCCAACAGCCATGGCAGGTATTCAACAGAGGCAAGGTAGTAAGCGAGTCCGCCTATTTCTCGACTCAGGAAGCCAGAGGAGCTTCATCTCTGCAAAAATTGCCCGTCAATTAGGCCTACCGGTGGTAGGAAGAGTATCCTTGAATATAGCTCCGTTTGGTTCAGAGGAAATAAGCGGCCAATACGATGTAGTAAGTTGCAGGATTGAAATGGGGAAAAGAATCGTGCGTATGAAATTGGTGGCACACGAACACGTGGACGTCCCGATACATAACGTGGGTTATGTTAAAGTCAGACAGCATCTGTTGACTAAGGGAGTCACGTTAGCCGATCCAGCAAACCAATCAGATACCATGAAGAACGTTCACATATTAGTTGGGGCTGATTATTTTAGCTATTTTGTCATAGGTGTAGAAAAAGTAGATGGGATAAATCTTTTCTTAACGCATAATGGTATGTCCCCGTACGGGAAGGTGCCACAGTGGCTGTTCCAAGGGGAAAGGGTCGAACAAGTAAGAACGTTGAGAGTGTGCAGAATCACGGACGAGCCATATCTGTATGATGTAGATGAGTGGTGGCGATTAGACCGTGTTGGTATCGCCCCATCTGAGCAATACACTGTTCGCGAGGCCGAGGCCGTGCGAAAGGTATCGCAAAGCGTTGTACGAAAATCTGAGGGATATCAGGTTAGCCTACCATTCGCATCGGATGCTAGGCCAGAAACAAATTATCGTAACGCTATGGCGCAGTTGGAGTCGTTGCAGACAAAATTCAGAAAGGATAGGGAATATCTTGAACAATATCAGGGAGTGATAGATAAGTATCTCGAAGCAGGTTTTATATCTGAAGTGAAAAATCCCGTAGTGGAAGGTTATTACATGCCACACTTTGGTGTTAAGAAAGACAGCCGTACCACCCCCCTTAGAATCGTGTTCAATGCCTCTGCCAAGTCACAAGGTTGCAAGTCCTTGAATGAATGTCTTTTACCTGGGCCCAATTTGGTAGAAGTAGCATATAGTTTAATTATAAGGTTTAGGTTGAATCGATATGCCATGTTAGCCGACATAAGTAAAGCATTCCATCGTGTTTTGTTAGATCCTCGTGATGCCAAATACACACGATTTCTGTGGCGCAAGGCAGCTGGTCGAGCGCTTACCTTCGCCTTTAGAGTCGTGGTGTTCGGCATCACAGCTAGTCCATTTTTGCTACAGCAAATATTAAATTGTCATTTTAAAAAGGAAGGGCGCCCAGATTTAGTAAAATCTTTTTATGTTGATAATTATCTGGCCACGTTTGAAGATATAGAACATATGAGGCAAGAGCATGATTCTGTTCATAACATCTTAAAAAGGGCGGGTATGCCCTTAGAAGGGTGGGCCAGCAATCACTTGGCCTTCGATAGCGAGAGACAGTGGAATGAGCCTGTGAGTGTGAACGTGCTCGGGCTGCGATGGGCCCGGGACGTGGACAGATTGTGTGTGAAAGAAAGCAAAAGGATCTGTGAGTTGGGGGAGGGATGGGTGCCCACGAAGCGTAGGGTACTTTCCCTATTAGTCTCCATATATGATCCGATAGGTTTGATAAGCCCATTATTTGTAAGGGGAAAGCTTTTCCTTCAACAACTATGGGAGGATAATGTAGGTTGGGATGATGTTTTAGCAAAAGAGAGGGCTAAAGAGGCAAGTGAATTGTTGAATGATTTGAAAGCGGTGAGCGACATCACCTTTCAAAGATCAATAGGAAAAAAAGGCTTACAACTTCATGTGTTCACCGATGCCAGCAGTAAGGCATATGGAGCAGTAGCATATACTAGGGACGAACGCAATCGGGTAAGTCTGGTAACAAGTAAAACCCGGATCACTCCGAAAGGGATGAGCAAGCTGACGATCCCTAAGCTAGAGTTGCTGGCCTTGTTGTTAGGCAGCAGACTAGCAAGAACGCTCAAGGATCTGATCGAGCCACGGGAAATAGTAATGTGGACCGACAGTAAGGTAACGTTGGCATGGGTAGCATCGCCCGATGCCAGGTCTAATAAAAATGTGTTTGTTTCTAACAGAGTGGCGGAAATTAATTTTATTCAGCAGGTTTGTAGTTTCAGTCTGAACCATGTCCCTAGTCAGCAGAACCCTGCCGATATCCTATCCCGAGGCGCAACGGCTCAACAATTGCAAGCTAACCCCCTGTGGAGGAACGGTCCAGAATTTCTCAGGACCACGGGAAGGCCTGTTCCTTGCGAGGAGGAAGATTTACTACATCAAACTCACGTAGTAGCGGCGGTGCAGGAGTTGAGGGAGGAGATGTGTCCTACCCCCCCCAGGCGAGATTTGGGACGTCCTGAAGAGGGAAGTAGGGTTCCAATTCTTGTTACGAGTAGCCAGACTAGTTTTAAAGTTTGCTAAGATAGAACGGCATCCGTTCAGTATTGTTGTAAAATTAGAGCAAAAACATTATTTGCCTACTGTTTATGCCTACTTAGAGGGCGGAGTCAGACCCCCTCGTGAAGTTGCTAATTTTGCTAGACAATTGAATTTAGTTTTGGTAGATAATCTCATCTGCACCAGGGGACGAGTGTCCCATGTAGGAGAAACTGATCATTTAATTCTCTTGCCAGCCAAAGGGCATTTGGTTAGGATGTATCTAAATTATTTACATCAATTACATTTGCATTGTGGGGTGAATACTCTAATAGGTATCTTTCGACAGAAATGTTGGGTGGCGGGTCTACGTTCCATTGCGAAGCGAACCGTGCGGCAATGCCCTGAATGCAAGCTGGCCTTCCAGCCTCTAACGAGACAGCCACCACCACCCCCCCCTGCCAAAGGAAAGGATCACCCTCACGAAACCGTTCACGGCGGTCGGAGTGGACCACACAGCAGCTATACACACGGAAACACGGCCAGGGTATATACTTATCGTAACTTGCATGGCCAGCAGAGCCGTGTACCTTGACTTCTGTCCCTCTTTGGAGGCAGAAGAATTCGTGTTGGCACTTAGACGGTTTAGCGCCACCCACGGTGCCCCACAGCTCATCATGTCCGATAACCATCAAACCTTCAAGGCTGCCAGCCACCTCCTGCAGGGACTTTATGAAGAGGATGAAGTCCAGCAGTTCCTGAGGAAAACTGGCATAAAGTGGCGGTTTCAGACGCCCCGTGCACCTTGGAAAGGTGGGTTCTTCGAGCGTTTGATAGGAGTAACGAAACGGACCCTCCAGATAGCCCTCGGAAAGAAGTACCTGCCGGACGCCCACGTGCTAACCCTCGTGAAAGAAGCAGAAGCAGTGGTGAATAATCGACCGCTCATGTACAGCGGTGACGAGCGCGAGGATGAAGTCCTCACCCCCTCCCATTTGATAAGAGGACACCAAGTCCACCTCATGGCCCCCATCTTACCGGACGACCATCTGAACGCAACCTTCACCTCTCGGAAGCTACGTGATCGTTACGTAAGATTGACAGATTCGCTCAAAGCCTTTAGGGAACGCTGGAGAAAGGAATACTTGAGTGCCTTGAGGGCCCGGCACGACAGTCGGCCCGGGGAACCCTCCAAGCTGCACCCCGGAGACATCGTGCTAGTGAAGCAGGACAATAAGAAGAGAGCGACTTGGCCACTGGGACGTGTCGTGGAGACGTATCCTGACGACAACGGAGTCGTACGCTCGGCGAAAGTGTTGTTTGAGGGTGTCGAATCGCTGCGAGCTGTCAGCCACCTGGTTCCCCTAGAAATAGCCCCCTCTGAGGATGACCATGAAGGAGACGACGGCGATGACGGAAAAGAGGGTGCGTACAGATCGACAGCCGGAATGCCAGGGATAGCGGAGACGTCTGGGAACGACCAGGGTATGGCAACAGCTACGACAACTCAACAACCAGCCACAGGAACGGACGACAGCGACGAGGAAGGTGAGAACTATGCAGTTAGTGAAAGAAGTGAAAATGAAAATGAAACTGAATCAGAGCAGACGAACGCACAAAGACGTTCTGCACGCCCATTGAGAAGGGCTGCCGTGAAACAGCGAGAACTAATGGACTGTCTACTGAAAGGTGACGATATATAAAAAGTAGCTGCAAACTGTAAGTGAAAAGGGGGCGTGTTCTATCTGGAAGGTAGGGAGGGTGGAGTTTGTGAGGTGTGCGTGAATCTGCGGAGGTTGGAAGTGCTTAGGGGTGGAGTACGGGGACGGGATGGTCTCTCGTGCGTACAGACCGAGCGTTGCACAGAACCTGCCCCTCCCTCTTGTACTCCATTAAGTAACAGCCTGCATGTAGCAGCGCTATAGAAGTCTCGATTATTGTGAGTTGAGACAGACTGAATTTGAATTATTATGATTGCATTTCTGCCATTTCTTGAATTGTCTTAGGCCCATTGCCTAATTGTCGTTGCACTTGAATTATTATGATTGCATTTCTGCCATTTTTTGAATTGTCTTAGGCCCATTGCCTAATTGTCGTTGCACTTGAATTATTATGATTGTATTTCTGCCATTTTTTGAATTGTCTTAGGCCCATTGCCTAATTGTCGTTGCACTTGAATTATTACGATTGCATTTCTACCATTTCTTGAATTGTCTTAGGCCCATTGCCTAATTGCTTGCCAATTGAATTCTGTAAAATGTGTACATTATCACTTATTTCTGCTGTTCCTTATGTGTATTACACGAGTGTTTTAGAATTGCTAGGCCCATTGCCTATTTTGATCTGTTATATGACTGTATATTATTGAGTGTTTATTACCCCGGGGTAACATTGCTGTAGTATATTGTGCGTACTCTGTTCGAGTCGTTGCGGAGCGCTACGCAGCGAGCCTAACAGAGTCTCGGAGTAAGCCACTCCCCTCACCCCGAGTCTAGCTCCATCCAATTGACCGACGTTTCATCGCTCCTTATTTTGGGGCGTGGAGGATGTCGGGAATTTCGACCCGATCAATCGAAATTCCCGCCATTTGACTCCTCCTACGACTACGTCAAATTGGAGGGAGAGGAAAAACTCGCGGGCGAATGAATGTAGTTCCAGACGTGAACATTTAGAGCCAAAAAAGGAAACCACCTGGTAGGAAGGCGCTGAGACTAATAAAATCAATTGCTGGTAATTTAAGATTAGGAAAAATAAAGTCATTCTGTTGTAACATGTTAAAAAAATCCAATGTAGAAATTTAGGTTCAGGGCAAATTGCGCCAAAAAGGTGACGTCGGAGGTAGCAAGGCTAGCTCGTCCTCTTTGATCCAACGTCCCCAACCGAAGTAAGTCCCCTCTAATTGTTATCTCTCCTCTCTACCTTGTCTACCAGGCTGGTTGTAGTAGAAGTTTGAGTGCAAGACGTTTAGTTTTTATATCGCAGTTTAGTGTAGAGATCCTTGTGATTGGGGATCTGAATCCTGAGTTAAATAAGAATAGGGATATTTGGTGTGTGATTCGTTGTGTATTGAATTCGAATTGGCACTATTTTCAGTTTGTTAATGAGTCCGGTGTGGACTTGGTGCTTGAAGAGCACATGCTACATTACCTAGGGTCAGTCTTGTTTTTCAGTGAGTTTTGTGAATGCTTAAGAATGTTGTTTGTCTTTATCAGAGTTTATTTTTGTAATAAAATTGTAAATTTTATCGCCGTATTTTAGTTAATTTCCTGGAGGGTTTTGGGAATCCTGCCCTTAAGGCCTTGCGATCCGCCCAGTACATCGGGCAGATTTAATTAACTGGTGAAAATCACAACAATCTCAATTATTTTTGTGTGTAAATAGATCTGTTATTTATAACTGAAGACGAGTGTCATTACATGTGAAGTACACAATAGTTAGTGCTTACCTTGGACTTGCCCGGCCGTATTAGGATATGACCAGGTCAAGCCTGATAAACCCGGCCGTTTTAGGATATGACCAGGTCAAGCCTGATAAACCCGGCCGTGTTAGGATATGACCAGGTCAAGCCTGATAAACTCAGCTCTGTTAGGATATGACCAGGTCAAGCCTGATAAACCTGGCCGTATTAGGATATGACCAGGTCAAGCCTGATAAACCCGGCCGTGTTAGGATATGACCAGGTCAAGCCTGAAAAACCCAGCCGTATTAGGATATGTCCAGGTCAAGCCTGATAAACCCGGCTGTGTTAGGATATGTCCAGGTCAAGGCTGATAAACCCGGCCGTGTAAGGATATGGCCAGGTCAATCCTGATAAACCTGGCCAAGCCTGATAAACCCGGCCGTATTAGGATATGACCAGGTCAAGCCTGATAAACCCGGCCGTATTAGGATATGACCAGGTCAAGCCTGATAAACCCGGCCGTATTAGGATATGACCAGGTCAAGCCTGATAAACCTGGCCGTAGTAGGATATGACCAGGTCAAGCCTGTATAAACTGAACTATTGTCGAGCAAGTTATTCAAGTTTGAGCTAACGTTAATTTCAAGACAATGAAAGTAAATTTACAATTTTGACCAAGGCTGAATACCCTGTTATTAAAATAACATTTATCTATTTTGTGTATTTGGAAGGAATATGGCCCATTTTTATTAGAAATAAGTTGTTACAGATACAGGACCCCTTTGGAGAAAAACAAGAAGGGTGATCACTGTGAGATATTGGGTTATTTTTGGTAAAACAGTGAATACTGTTAAATGCAGTGGGGCAACCTAACCTAACCACTACCACTTAACCTACTGTAATAGGGCGACAGTTTTTATCCATCCGATTGTTATTGTTATTACTTTCTAAGCAACAACCCTAGTTGGAAAAGTAGGCTGCTATAATCCCAGTGGTCCCTACAGGGAAAATAGCCCAGTGAGGAAAGGAAACAAGGAAAAATAAAATTTTACCAGCATCAAAATAAATGGGGTGTATGTATGATAGCGGCCACCTGTATGTGTTATTATGTCTAACTTTGAATACGGCTGTATTAAGGGGGGTTCGCAGGGGGCCGTCACCCCCCCCCCCTGTTAGATAAGTAGGCAAGGACACGGCTTGTAGGTTAGGGGTAGTTTGTAGCGCTACGGCCAAGCGTCCTAATTTGCTTATTATCGCTCCGACTGTTATCTTGTATAGAATAAAAACGTATGGAAATGGTCTACGGATCTTAAATATGTTGTGTAAGGGGGGGTCCTGGGGGGCGCAGCCTCTTTGGTAAGGACACGGGTTTTAGCATAGGTTAGGTGGGTTTTTTAAGTTGGCTTCTCCCGCCAAAATCGTTTTTAGAACGACGGCCACAGTTCAGAATATTCCCGTTTTCTATGGGATCTGGCCGTCACCCTACAAACGCTCCAAGGTTAGGTTAGTTAATGTCCATTTTATATCAAGGCGTGAGGAATTGGCTGCTGATATACAAAGGGTCCAAATGAATATTTAATATGTAAACTATAAAAACTTTAAGATAACAAGAGGAAGAGAAATAAGATAGAATAGTGTGCCCGAGTGTACCCTCAAGCAAGAAAACTCTAACTGAAGACAGTGGAAGACCATGGTACAGGGGCTATGGCACTACCCAAGACTAGTGAACAATGGTATGATTTTGGAGTGTCCTCCTAGAAGGGCTGCACACCAAACTAAAGAGTTTCGTCTACCCTTACCGACCGATAATATATCACTTCAAAAACTTTTAATAAAATACCTATGTGCTTATGGCCAGTTTATTACACTTCCCTTGTTCAGAATGAAGTTGCAAATGTGTGAATTAATTATTATTATTATTACTTACTAAGCTACAACACTAGTTGTAAAAGCAGGATGCTGTAAGCCTGAGTGCTTCAACAGGGATAACATCCCAGAGCAAGGAAGAATTATTTGGTAATCTGTGTTGTCAGGTGTATGTTATATGCATTACTGTACAGTACGTAGGAAACTGGAGTTGAAATTATGGCTGGATAATATTCTGAACCCTTCACACTGATATTGTCAATAATAAATTTTAGATTAAGGTTTCGTAGCCCAATATCACAAAAGAAGTTCCCTATTAAACACTAGAATTTCTGTACTCTTCTGTTACAGTACATATCTTAGTGGGATGTCTTGTGATTAAATGAATATGAGATTATGGTGGGAAATATGCAACAAGTTTGATAATTAATTACTTGTCAATGACACGAAGTTAACATGAGATTGATGATGAATATGAAAATACCATGGTTTTGAGAAAGTTTATTTAAATGTGAATTTTTTAGCAACCAATCCCAGTTGACAGAACTCGCTGGATGACCTTACGCGAGTTAATAATAATATGGTATCTTGACATGTAAACATCATTTAAACAAGTAAACTTTTGGAACTAGTTGTTGAAAGTCTTAAGATTAATTTGCTACTTAGAAGTTATGGGTTTTGATACCATTTGCCAGTATGCTGCTTATCAAGTAAGACCATCACAAGATGATTTAAATTCAGCCTCGCTTCAGTGTTTTTAATACAATGTATGTTCCTTTTATTTTGTTTCTTTATATACCATGTTTTTATATATTTATTTGTACAGTAGTTCACTTTTATACAATTTCTTTGTCTGTAATGACTGCTTTCCTTACTAGGTCCCTTGAGCTTATATCATTCTGCTTTTCAATTGGGGTTTTACCGTGGCTTTTGATAATGATTGTGGACAAATAACTCCTAATTATAAACAATTATGAGTATAAGTCTTGTATACAGGACAATGAATGTTGTATACAACATTGGATATTGCATTGATTGTTTGAATAGTGCCAATTCTAAATATGATTTATTTTTGCAGGAAATGTCAGAAGTAAAAGAAGTAGACATTTACAGGGACACCCCTGTGCGTCTCCTAGGTAAGGTTTAATTTTCTGTTTGTATGTGGTATTTAAATGATCATGTGCTACAGTAGTTTGTTTCAAAATTTTACATTGTATTGTACAGTATATATAACAGTTTAGTTGTTCCTATAAATAGTACAAACCTGAGACCTTAAATAGTTGTACTGTACTGTATGACCAGTGTAGCTGGATGGAATGGCTGTTCAACTTTTAACAAGATAAATAATGGTTATTTTCTATGTGGTTGGTAGGCCCCACCACCCAACAGGTAGAGTAAACCTCACTTGACTTAGGCTGATGAACAGTTACAGTACTTACTACTCTGGCATCCGTGGGATGAATAGGGAACCGTTGAATATTTACCATATGTCTCTTTCCTATGCCATCTCTTTGAGCTGAACCCAATTCTATGATACAACTTCCCTCCGCTTGTCTTCAGCCGCATTTTGCTTGGTCTACCTAGTCCTCTCCTACCTAGCGGCTTCCATTCAGTTACATTCTGGACTAACTCATCTTCACCGATATACATTTCAGCATCCTCATCTGGCTGTTTTATTCTTTTACTTTTCTCCTGGATTGAATAAAAGCTCTTGTATTCAGCCATGTTTGCGGGATAATTATGAAAGAAGTTGAGGATTATAGTTTTCCTGCCATTATCGAACATACTTTTTTCTGTCTGTGAGCATATCTGTTGTTGTTCTGTCCCTCAAGTTTGTGGCCTGACAACAACAACGCCAACGTAAATCTAAGTATGTTGGTTTTCCTTAGACACCACTGGAGCATACGTTGGAAGAAGAGATCTGCTGCCAAGTGTGAAGGGGAAGGGTGCCGCCTTTCTTCTTTTCTTCAGTGTCGGCTGTTTCTGGAAGGCACTAAGGATGTACTGTAGTGTCATCCCTATGTTTTTATGGTTTTGGTTTCTTGCGGTACAGATGTCTGCAGGATATCTAAATAAAGTTTCTAGTGTTCGCAGTTAGAACTACTGCTCAGCCCGAGGTTTTCAAACTGCCCTTACTTCTTTGCACCCAACCTTCATTCCATTTCCCCACCTACATGAAGCAATAATGAAAAATAAACAAATGTACACGGCAACTTCGTAGTAACATGTAAAGAATTTGGTGAAAAATAATAATAATGTTTAAAAAAGGCTCATACATACAGTATACATACATATACCAAGCCACTTCCCCCAATTTTGGGGGGTAGCCGACATCAAACAAATGAAACAAAAAAGGGGACCTCTCCTCTCTACGGTCCTCCCAGCCTGACAAGGGACTCAACCGAGTTTGGCTGTTACTGCTAGGGTGCCACAACCCACCCTCCCCTGTTATCCACCACAGATGAAGCTTCATAAAGCTGAATCCCCTACTGCTGCTACCTCCGTGGTTATCCAAGGCACCGGAGGAAGCCGCAGAGCTTACCAGAACTGCGTCACAATCGCTCGCCATTCATTCCTATTTCTAGCACGCTCTGTTGTATGTAATATGTAATATTTGATATGTACTGTAATATGAAAGGCTGATGAACAAGATAAATATAAATTTGCATTACATTTATAAGTAAAGATTCTCTCTCTCTCTCTCTCGTTACTACCCGATTCCTGTAAGATAACCCACAGGTGCCTGGAGACTTTCTCCATAGGTCTTGCGGTGCCAGTACGACAAGGGGTTTAAGGTACCTTAGCTCCCCTATGGGACAAGTAGCAGTCGGGTCGATGGCATACGTTATCTGGTGTTAGTGTGGGATGAATGAATATTTTCATCTTCCCCTTTCGCTGGGCACAGCATCTGGAATACTCTGCAAGCTGGCAACCTCCAACTGTAGGTAACATCCATTTCCCATGTGTAGCCTGAAATGTGCAAGATATTTTGTTATGTTCCCATTCTCCCTGCAAAGGGGAGTCGGAAAACACCCAAGTGAAAGTAAGAGGAGTATTTTCACCCCAATATTATTACCTTAGCAAGTCATAATGCTTAGTTCCACATATTTGCAATTATTGCCCAGGCCGTCGACACTCTAGCTTTTAACAACTGAGAGTTCGCGAGGTGTCAGGACCTCCACCCACCTAATGGTTAGTCTCCATGGTAAAGAGAAAAAGGGTTTGTATTCATGTTGGAACAAAAGAGAAATTTGAAAGCAATTTGTCATTTTCTTAACTATACAAACCTTGAGCTCTTTACTCCTACTTTCCCTGCCAACACCTGTCCCTGTGTAAGTCCTGCCTGCAAAAGTTTTGTAGTACACTTGGTGAGTGTGAGCAGGATGGCTGGTTTACCCCTGCTACCCTCGTTAAATAGTGGCGGATTGTTATAACTCACGTAAGAAGTTTATGGTTAGTTCCAGATATGCTCTTTGAGCTCAACCCATTTCTCAGATACAACCTTCCTCTGCTGGTAGTTGGTTTTCCTTAGACATCACTGGAGCTTCCGTTGGAGGAAAAGATCAGGTGCCATATTAAAGAGCTCAAGGTTTCTATAGTTAGGAAAAATACAAATTACTTCCAAATTTGTCATATTTTATAAACATTATTGAATCTACCCATGACACATATTCATAAATCTACCTCCCACCTAAATTATGGTATATGTGAATCATGATTTATGGATTATGGTGAAACAAACGAACTTTTCCTAATACAACAAAAGTTTTTCTTATAGCCATCAATCATCTAATAAGTTTCTCCTTCTAACCCTGGAAAGCTCTCAATCTCTTCCAAATGACACAAAAAAGGTTGGTGAGTGATAGATACATGTGGTTACAGGTGGCTTCATGTGTTGCAGAGCTACCAGACTTCTGTTTGTTAGACAAGTGACTATGATTGAGGGAGACATTTGAGACAACTAATATGGGAAAATATACAATTTGGATGAGAAAACTAGTTTGCATTTTACAAACTTTCTTATTGATTAACAATTGTCAAGTGTTTTAACCAGAATGCTATGCTGTACTGAATATAATTCAACCTGTTAGTAAGTTTCTTTCTCATTCACTTACAGGCTATGCTAATGAAGTTGGGGAGGCATTTAGGGCCCTGACGCCTCTATGGTTTGTGCGTTCAACGTATGGTGTTGCATCAGCATATGTGGTAGCGGACACTTACGACAAGTCTTCCAAAATGAGCAAGGTAATAATATTCCAGTGAATTTTATTTATCATAAAATTATTACTTATTGTTAATCAGCTTTTTAAATTAATTTTCTTAATGGTTAAGGTGTAGTGTATGTGGTCTCCAGGGACTTTCCTGTAAAAGAATAGAACAGGGAACCCAATAAGACACAAAATACCAAAGAAATACTGTCTCCTATACTCTAATGCCAGTGTTTCATTGTAGAAAGCATGGACTCAGTGCGTATAGAAGGCCCCCAACGTACGAGCACAATAGCTTCCAAGAAGCTGTTCGTAAGTGGAAATGTTAGTAAGTCGTGACAGTAATTTAATTGAAGATAATGGCTGTCTTTGTGACTAATTTTATGACACTTTTTCTATTGATCTAATTTTCTTCTTTCCAACAGCACGGCAATTTGCCAGTAACTGTGCTGTTCTCATTATTAGAGAGGATATATATTCATCAATAAATTAATGAATTCTTTACTTCAAAAGAATACATTTAAACATAGGTTTATGTGCAAATTCTAGGGACGTTCCAAGGTTAGGCGATCTATCTTTCTTATAAGTCCTCAAATTAAGCAAGGTGATAAATGTTCTTGAGAATTAAATCTATCATAAAATTATTTATCACATCTTGGAACACCCCTGTACTTCGCACATAAACTTATTCTGATGCCAGCTTTCCCCCTATCCTGCTTCTGAGAGAATGGGGATGCTTGTCGTGCTTTGGAAACCTAGCAGAGACATAGGGCCGAACCTTAGGTAATGAGTATCTTTTGGGACAGTTACGTTCCCCCTAGCTTATATTTTGATTGTGTTCGCATTCATTTCACTAACATTGCTGAAAGCCCTGCCCCTACAGACATAGTTCTCTAGGCTTTTACAGTCAACTCTATTTGGGGCTGTAAGCTGGTCATCGACCTTTCTTCATTACACAAGTTTGTGCGTCAAATGATGTTCAGGCTGGAAATGGTATTTCATATGTTTTGAGTTCCATCAGAACTTACACAGTTAATCTGAACCATGCATACTTTTTAGTACCCATGTATCAGTCCTCTCAGAAGAATCTCTGCTTTGCTTAAGACTCTGTGCTTTGGACCGTGTATAGTACTGTTCCTCAGGTGTCTACTAGGGTATTCACCTTGATAGCAGCTTGGACCCATTTGCATGGAATATGTGTTTATGTATCTCGACAATTAGCTGATCCTGGTCTCCTCCATGGGACTGTTGCTACAGGATTGAGATCAGATTCTCACATTTTGTCATGATTTTGGGATTATGATAAACTGGGAGAAGTCAAACCTCATACTCAAGAAGAGGTTGATGTGCTTTGGCATGCTGATGGACACAGCAGAAGCAAGTGTCTTTCTGTCAGATTGCATCAGCAAGTTCAAGGAGGTAGTGCAACTGTTCCTGTCCAGGACAGTACTTGCAGCTTGTCACGTGCAGTCTTCTAGGCCACCTTTCCCACTGGAGAAGCTCATTCCTCATGGGCAATTTCCCCAGATATCTCATAAATATTTTTTGAAGGATCACCCTTTCTTTCCTGCTCTTGTGGGGCAGGAGACTCGGGTCGATCTTACGTGTTCGGATCGATCTTACCTATTGGCTGAATGAGGAAATGTGAAAAGTTAATGAATATATTGGTAATTAAAGTTAAGACCAAGCTGTTAAATTTCATGTTAAAAACATTTAAAATTAGAATTTAAGATCCACCTTTTCATATCCATATAATAGAGTCCTTCCTTTCAGCCTATTTTGGTAAAGTTTTAAATTACAGGTACTTGGTGGAAAGTATTCTTGCTGTGTAACTTACTCAATTCGTAGCAGTAAAAGATTTACCTTTAATAACTAAACAGTACTACATAATAATTAATTAAAATGATTTTGAATAAGCTTTTCCTAATTGCATTACTGTAATTTTTCAGCAACCGGGTGCAACACAACGTGCTATCACACATGCAGCTGTAGATACTCTGGTATGGCAAGCATTTGCATCTGTTATTGTACCAGGTTTTACGATCAATAGGGTGTGTGCTGCATCCCTATTAGCCATGGCACGAGCCATCCCAAGGGTACCCCTCACAACTCGTAAGTGGATAACCACTGCTATAGGTTTAGGATGCATTCCTTTCATTGTGCATCCAATTGACTCTGGTGTTCATTATGTAATGGACAATTCAATCAGGAAGTACATGGACCTCGCTACAAGGGAAGAAGAATAATACATTATGCTTTAACTTTAGACATTTTCAAGCACCAATATCTTTTGAATTTAGCATTTCAGTAGAGTCCAGTTTAGAAAGTTCCTATGATGAATAATATACAGTAACTTTGACCAAATCTTTGCTAAGGTCATTAGATATATTATAACAATTTGATACAAAGCAATATAAAGTATATTTTTTCTTAAATTCAAAGTGTAAATATTCAGTTTGTTTTATTTTTTTATGGTTTTACCACCTTAAAGTTGTTTTTTTCTGAAAGTAATTTGGATTTTTTTGTAATGCACAAGTACAGTTTTGAAAACTATCATACTCCAGCTTGATTCAGATAGATTAATTATTAGGATTTAAAGTTTAATTAAACATATAATGTGAAATTATAAGATTAAGGTTAGTTTAGCTCCGCTTTTAGCTTTACTCTTGTTAAGTAGCATCGTTAATTTGAGATTATAGTGAGAAATTTTAGAGATCTGTAGCCTTTGATATTAATAATAATGCACAAACTTTTATAGATGACTTTCTGCTGTAAACAACCAGTAAGCTCGCTTTATTTAATGCTGCAGATGAACCTATTTAAAGTACTTAACAAAAATTAGTATGTAATCACAGTGTTAAGGAAGTAGTTTAGTTACCTTTATGTCCCTTGAAGTGCTGGTAAAAAAACATTATGGATTATGTTTACAAATTTTCATTTGAGAGTAGGAGCAAAGCAATTTTTATTAGTCTGCGCATTATACATGTCAGCTACAATTTAAATTGAAACCTTGATATTCTTTGTGTATTTTGACTTCCAGGATACGTTTGCTTCTGTCTTACCATAAGACAAGACTTTATTCTCATGTTTCATGACCTTTTTGATGTGCTATACAAAAAATATGTATACATTGCTTTACATTTATACATTTTTTACTCTTACAGTAATTTTTTATAGCAACCTAATGCTTCATAAAATCTTAACTGAAAATTTTGGTGCTCAAAAGTAATACTCAAAATGTCAACTTTTTATACAAAAAGGTGCCTTAATAATACAGAAATTAATTTGCCAGTACAATAGCAAACGGTTACTCCTTATGAAACTTTTACTTTTATGGCACTATACTACTTGTCTATATTTCAGGATTATACAAAAATATATTTATATAAGCTTAACTTCCTCAGGGATAATTATTTTAAATAAGCATCCCAGAAGTTTTAAACGAATATTTGCATGCAAATATTTTTCATCCTTGTGTAATGTTACTTAGCTTTTCAGTTTTTGTTAATGTTTCCTAGTTGTTGATTCTTATTTTAACTTCCCTGTAAAATATGTTACATCAATATTATGTGACCCCTTTTAAATATATTTTTTGTAGAATATTTTGAATGCATTATTTTCGTATTTTTAGTATACTGAACTTGAAAAGAAATGGGTTTTCCATACAATTTAGGCCACATTTAAACTTTTTAATAGCAATAGCTATGTAAAATGTTATGCGAGATGCTTTAAAAATGAAATGTATATTTTTAATTTACAATTTCAGTCATGCCTTCATTAACCTCTTTTAAGTGGTTTCACTACACTGGTTGTTAGTAGAGGTTGTAGTTTAATATTTAAGCCCTCTTGTTGAACAATGGTATTAAACCACAATAAACCTTTGGTAAGGGAAGTATTTGAGGTCATGAACTGTATAACATATTCTCTTGGGTTTTATTCATTACTTGATCAAGGTAATACTCATAAAAATAACCTTTGGCCTTTTGATAGCAAACGTACTATGTTTGGCTTTCTGTCGGTAAATCTAAAATCCTTGATATTTAGTGGAATTATTATGTAAGTTTATGCTTTAATAGGTTTACAGTTGGTGCTTTTATGCTTTAATTAGGTACACAGCTTATACTTTGTTCTAATTAGAAATACCTTATGGAAAATACTCTAAGAAAGGGATATGTGTTTTGTTTTCATATAATTTAAACTATCCTCTTTTACCTAATCAACTTCATTGATATGAAAGGTTTACTATTCTTGACATTGCATTTGTTATCACTGCACAAATAGATATTGTGGTTCTGTACCACATGATAATAGGTTCAGCTCTGATATATAAGCTTGCGTCTTGACATTTTCTCCGAGGATTGCAGTCATTTCCTATGCTTGAGGTGTTAAGGCAATGCTTTTATGGATTTAATTTTTGTCAAAAGTTTTTGTAGACTAGTTCTACAAATATAGAATAATCAACTGCTGTATATTTCTATGAACCTCAACTGATGTTCATGTTGTTTCTCTATCATCACAACTCTTGTTATATCAATGTTTACTCCATACTATAAGAAAATTCCCATTTTCTATCCATTCAATAGACATAAGCCTCTAGCAGCTAATGGAATAACAATATTTTGGGCAAACCATTCCGTCTGTCTTTCAGTCGCTGCGTTGTTTTCTGCTTGACTGGCGTTGCCCCTTATTCCAAATTGTTCAGTTATTTTGGGGTTTAGTGCTTTTATAGATATCTTCTGGATGTGTTTGAAATCACTGCACAGATTCTTCAAAAGAACTGTTTCTCGGCGATCATAATCCATATTCTCTTTGTCTCATACTAGAGGCCAATATTGTGATTTAGAAAATTGGTGTGAGGAGTGCAGAGTCCTCAGTGTTCCTCTAATGGAAAAGTAGGTTTCAATGGTTGGTGACCAAGTTAAAAGTCTAAAGCATAAAATGAAATGCTTTTATTTCAGGGGATAATCCAGAGAAGTCTAGGGTAGTTGATAATGGCGAGAATGTTGACGAAAAGGTCACTCCAGTCCATAACAAGTCTAGCTTTTATAGTGCTGAGCTTCAAAAGCTCTTAAATTCTTTAGCTTCTTTTGTAGTATTTAAGAAGGCCAGTGTGTCTTTTAGTAAGAACATTAATTCTGTCCTGTTTCAAACCCTAGCCTAACTCCTTAAGTTGTGTCTGGTGATTATAGCACACCATTCAGTAAGGGTTCTACTGGTGCACAGCACACCACTGATTCAAGATCCTCTCATAGATGATGAGTTCTTTATTTACTTTAAACCATTATGCTGTGAAATCCTTGCCTTCCCGCATTCCAAACCACTTGATTTCGAAGCAGAAGACTGTAGTTGGTAGCCAGGATCTTATCCCACCACTCGCTGAAGTAAATGCTCTTTAAGCAACCTCTTATTTCATATACCAAAAGCATAGCATATTGTATGATTCCCTTAGAAGAAATTGTATCCTTTAAATAAACGTTAAAATTTTGACAAAAACTGATTATTTGCACCATGTTTTGGATGGCATTGCACGTTATTATCTTACAAGCTAAGCCACTTGCACATCGTGGTTATCCTCGAAAAGTGTAAATGTAGAGTCTAGTACCACAACTATTAACAAGTCCCTCGAAAAACAAATGCTCAATGGTTCCAGTGCATAGTAAACAAACGGGAATGCCAGTAAGTACTGTCTTGGCTTATCCTTTGGAACAGATGATAATGATGAAGAACACACAGAGGAAGAGCCCAATTATGATGATGTTTTTCCTTTTTTATCGTTAAGGAAACTACATTCTGGGAGAGATACCAACAGGACTCTTTGATCTTATCAGAAAACACTATGGCAGTCCTCCTCAGCAAATTGCTGTTTGAAGAGGACTTTCCCACTTTTTCATCACCTTTGGGAGAGCCTTCCTCCCAATTTGGTGCTTGCTGTTGTCAAAATGTTACTGAATTCTAATAGACTCCATTCACTCCCTTGTTCCAAAAACCAATTTCATGTCTAAATTATCTATCAAATACAGGGAAGGCACAGGTTTTGAGACTAGAAATTGTAATGTAAGACTCGGGAAAAGGATAAGATCTTGAACACGTAGGGTTTTTATGACAGGTTATTCCTAGTCTCCAAAGCGTTGGGTTAGATTTGAGACGAAATCTGTTCTAGATGTGCGAAACCTCTGCAAGTTTACAGTTCTCCCAAAGTTTTCAATGTAAACATCTTCGACAGTTCTAGTGCAATAAAGAAAAGTTATTGGATGTTTTCAATAGATCTTACTGATGCATATTTTCACAATCGTATTCATCTATAATCAAGGAAATGCCTTCATTTTGTCAATGGCTCAAAGGTTTACCAATTAAAGTGCCTATATTTCGGTCTCAGGGCAGCCCCTCAATGTTCACCAGGATGATGGCCCCCATTTCCCAAATGGATAAAGATTCTGGGGATCAGGGTTCTTTTATACCTGGACGATGGGCTATTTTTGACCGATTCATTGGAAAATATTTGGCTTCAAGTATTGTTGCCAAGGTTACTGGAGTGGTTGGTATCCTGGTCAGTTTGAAAAAGTCTTCTGATTCCAACTCTGAAGGATGTATATTTGGGAATGATAGCAACAATCTCTATTCTAGTTATGAAGAACTAACACCAACTGCTGTGTTGGTGGGATGATCATAATTGGTTATCCCAGGGAGTTTCCTTGGAAATGAAGATCCGAAACCTCATTGTTCACAGATGCTTTTTATGCATCTGTCAGGAAAATAGATGTTGCGGGAAATAACTTTGTATCAATTGCCAGGAACTTTGAGCAGTATTAAAGGCCTTTACTACTGGTAGTAGGAAAACCCATTTTGGTCTTTTCACACAATGTGAGAGCATTGGTCTACATCCAGAACCAAGGGGATGCTATCCTGTACTGGATAGTAGAGGTCCTATTGACTTGGACAAATTTGAGAGGCATAATCCTTCTCTCTTGGTTTATTTTGGGAAAATTTAACATCTTAGCTGATTAGTTAAGTAGGAAAAACCAAATTCTTCTTAACGAATGGTCCCCTACTGAACATCTGTCAGCATGTTCAGAAATTTGTAATTGATGGGATATGACTAAATTTAGACACTTTCAACATCACTGAACAAAAAGATAGTGTCTTGGTCACGAGTTAAGGATCTCCTAGCATGGAATGTAGATACCCTAATACAAGACTGATCGGATTTCGATCTTTAAGCATTTCCACCGTTCACCATTATTTGTCAGGTGATAAATAATTTCAGAGTTTCCAAAAACTGATTTACAGATCTGTTGCCTACGTTGGAGTATCTGAGTAGGTTCCATACAAAGCCAATCTTCTCAGACAAATTTTGAAGGGGATACATCCAAACCCATGTGTAATACATTTAATGTCATGGAAGACTATCCATTGTATTCTCAGAAGCAAGGCGTTTTGTGATCCTCTAGATTGTTTCTCATAGTCTCCAAACAAGTGTACTAATAATCTGTATCAAAGACAATGGAATGTTTATTTTGATTGGTGAAAACTGAGTAATATATCAATGACTAGAACTAGTTCAGCTGATAGTTAAATTTTTGTGAAGAAACTTTCCAATCCAACCATTATGATCCATTATGAACAAGGAAGTCACAGGTTTGGCTGTATAAAAGATGCATTATTCCTTAAAGATTTTAATTATAGCAAACATATGACATGAATCTTCCTCTCATATGTAGGAGGGATGGTTCTCTTGCATCTTCCTAAAAGTAAATTAGAATGATTAAATCTTTTAACCATACCTTGACAGATCTCAATGACCTTTTAGGGTCTCGGGTACTATTATCATAGTACAGTATAGGTAATACAGTACATGCCACTCAAGGATTGAGTCGTCTTTATGTATCTAAAGGAACTGTTTGTATTTTAGGTGGATTAAATAGAAATTTTGAGAATCATGTTCAGAATTGTCCCCATTGCCAAAGAAAAATTGGGCAGCAGTTGGGTTAGTAGGCAATAACCAAAACCTGCAACCAACCACATCTGTGATTATTTGTTAGCCACTTCAAACACTGAGCTAGCTGTCTCTAAACATACAACCATAGGAAAGACTTTAAGTATATCTAAAGCTCTGTGATCTGGTTAAACTACCTGATAAAATAATTTACTGTATATCAGATAAATTAATGTACGTTTGAAAAATTACTCCAAAATAGTTTCATTCATGGCTCGATTGAGAAGTTGGAATTTGCATGAATAAGGTATTTTTGCAAGTTTCATTATTTCAGACATGCATAAAACTAGTTCAGCATGGTTCATAATTTTTTTCCAAAGCACTTTCCATTGAATTGATTTTCAGAGTTAGCAATGAATAAGAAACTAGGTAAAATTTCATTTGTTATAGTACATTTTTCTCATTATTTCATAAATTATGAATTATGAAAGTTAACATGAACACTTTTAGATCTACATTGGTTAATTATTATATTTATTGAAAACATCCTCTCCTGGCAACTCTATCCTGTACAGGTATTACATGTACTGTATTCATTATTCAAGTACTTTGATACTTGCTCAAGACCCATGTACTCGAATGCTTGTTCATGATCAAGGTATTGGACTTAAACATAGTTAATTGTTTTGTATAAGCAAGTATAAAAAAATCTAAGAGTATAGTTAAAAATATTTACAATAAATTTGTTATGAGTGGTTACTTATCAATTTATTATATCATGTTAAACCTGTAAAGCTAATCTAAGCAGGCAGTTTCTAGGTGTCAAATGTTTGAATTCTTATTTTTAGTGCAAAAATTAATATTGTTGTACAATATACTATACTGAAGTTATGCTAAATCACTCGTTTAAACAATACAGTATGCTGTACTTCAATTGGGGAATGTTTTGTTGATCTTTGATATTGTTAATTGTTCACTATTTTTAAATAAAAAGTCTTGTTTAATTAAGTGTTTCATAGCCTGTTATTTTAATTACTAACAAAAGAACTCTTCACATTTGCTAATGTACTACTGTACACTGTAAATATAACATTCTAAAAGTAGTTTTGATTTTTCATGACTATAAAAATCAGATTCCTTTAAAATAGGAATGTCTCCAGCAAAGTTAGAATGCCCGTTGAAATCAATAACTAGGTACTTAATGACGTGGTGAGTTGGGGAAAGTAGCCTCGCTCACCTGTCTATCAAGCACTTGACTTTTTACCTTTGGCACAGGACTGAGAGGGACAATTAAGGTGAGAAAGATAACTTTAAAAGGACTTTGGTTTGCATAGCTAGGAAAAATACAAATTACTGGTACTTGATTGATTGATTTAAAGTTTTCAGGCATCCTGACATCTAAGGTCATTGACGCCGACTGGTACTTTGAAAAATGTTTACTTGCTCCTATATATACAAGCCATTTGTCCTAAAATAGGGAGATTCACTTATTGGTAGGTAGAAAGTTCCTGTAGAACAAAACTGATTAGCTCATTATTTCCCCCGCCCTTGGAGATATCAGTCTGTTTGATCCCCAACGGAAGCAAAGGAAATGACTTCCGCAACCTCCTATCACCCCATAATCTGAGTAGGTTGATAGGACCTGTCTAGTACTTAGTCGATGAAGGAATCATGCTTCTCTAAGAAGGAGATGCAGTCTAGAATGAAATACCTCCGCCCTTCATGGAGGGAAAATAGGGGTAAACTCATTCTTATAGATCCAGTCTAATAAGAATGGTGCTCAGAAAAGTGGTTTACCAGTATTGATGTCAGATCAAGCATGTAACGTACAGAAATTTCATCCCAAGTAAGGGGAATGGAAGAAGCAGAAGAGACTTTAATTCTATTCTTTCTCCAGTCATATATTGAACACATTATCATAGGCAAGATGCAACCTGTCCCGCAGGAGTGCTGTGGTCGCTACATAACTATAAAGTTGCCACCACGAGGCCAAAAACAAAACTAGTGACAGACGTGGGTATACTCCCTTAGGAAGACTGAAGTTTGTTTGCATATCCAGACTCCAAGCATGTTACAACTTCAATTTACCCTATAGTCTTATACTATTTTCTGTTATCATCTCTTTTAATAATTAGTCATTTTAATGTCTTTGTAGACATTTGTGTCTTTAGCAGTGTTCTGTTGCATAGAACCGTTTACCATATCAGAGTTCATGATATGGGTCTAAATCTGGTCAAGAAATATCCAAATATCACCTCTCTCTCTCTCTCTCTCTCTCTCTCTCTCTCTCTCTCTCTCTCTCTCTCTCTCTCTCTCTCTCTCTCTCTCTCTCTCTCTCTCGTGTGTGTCCATAAAACCTATCTTCCATTCATTTACGGTCTGGTACTGAAATGAAAGAAAAAATATAGAAAAATATCATTAAAATAGAAATGGTTTTGCATGCGCAAGAGGTTTTGTGTATTTGTCTGTTTAAGAGACATTTAGAGGTAATATATCGATTGATTGGTTCCGGTCAAGTCACTTTAATAAATTTGTTTCAAAGAATCATTTAACCTCAAACTTTTTTTTGTATTTTATGTTCGACCAACTCGCTTTAATGGGGGGTGGGGTGGTCGGTGGCTTTAACTTTTCAAGTTAAAGTTGTATGTGATTCTCCTGCCAGGTTAAGTATTATTAGGCCCATAGGATCAGCACTGGCTACGAAACCGGAATTATACAGTAATGGTTATTGCTACGGATTTTTTAACCGCAGTAATAATGGATATTATTGTTCAGGAATGGTTTTCACTTGAAATAGTAAAAGTTTTCCCTATAATTGATTTTTTTTCTTCAGAAATTTGTTTACCATAGTTAGAGCATAGATTTTATTACTCCGGGACAATAAAACATTAGCTTTCCTTACCTAGTTGCATATCTTCGAAGTGGGCTGTCAATTGCCTTCACCTAGTCCCGTCTTTAGCTCTGTTAAATTGTCCAGCTGTTGCTGCTCTTAGCCTCTTATTGACATCCTCTAGTAAGCTCTCCATAAACTTTTCCTCTCTCGCCTCTTGTTCTACTCCCCTTTATCTTTCCCGTAAAGCACAAAACTTCGATCTTTTCTCTTCTTATTACGTCCAAGAAGTTCCATCTGCCTCCTCTTTATCACTTTTTTTTTTTATATCCCCCCCCATTCCTATTCCTTCCATTCACGATATACTTCTCAGTAAGATTTCTTTTCACATATAGAAAAGAGGCCTGGTGACATTACACACCCTTCTCTTGGTTCTCGTTTTATTTCTACCCATGGTGTTAAATTATGCTTAATGTTAACTTTAACTGCAGCCTCCTGACTCCAATAAAGGTTAGTAATTAGCCAAATGCCTGTATCGTCAATATTTAAGCTCTTTCAAATTTCTTTTAAGTTGAGAGTGTCTAAGCTTTTTAAAATGCATTTTCATGGGCTATAAAACACATAAAAACATCTATCTGTAGCTTACCACCATTGCCCTCTCTGTTAACGTGCACATGTTGAATATTGCATTTTTTGGTACCTTTCCGTTCTGTGAATCCACACTGTTCTTGATCTGGAACTTCTGGTTTTATTTTATTTCTATTCTATTTAATACAACTTTCATATATTTTTATTAAGCCCATTAAGCGGATGGTCACACGTAGATGTGAGAGTATGCACAAAAGAAAATTGACTGGAAAAGAGAAACAAGAGGGAACGAGATTAAGAATATTGGCGATGGAGATAAAGGATGTTCTGAAACGTTGGAAAGAATAAGTGAAGGATCTTTTTTTAGGATGATAAAGGGGATAGACCTAGGTTGCATATATCTATGGATGACT
This sequence comes from Palaemon carinicauda, assembly GCF_036898095.1. NCBI lineage: Eukaryota > Metazoa > Arthropoda > Malacostraca > Decapoda > Palaemonidae > Palaemon > Palaemon carinicauda. Next base: position 74,604,635 of record NC_090750.1, read on the forward strand.
CAGAATTACTAGAAGAGTAAAAAGTAGGTCTAGTGAAAAAGTTAAAGGAAGGCAAAAGCCCTGCCCATGATGGGGTAACAGTAGAAAGTTACTTACAAGTAGGAATTTTGGATTAAGAAAAATTATAGAAGTGGCAAACAAATTATATAAACACGATACAATCCATAATAGATACAGATTCATCTCAATTGCTGTCCAAAAGAAAACTTGTATTATGCTACAGCAATTACACAGTTCATGCGAGTCGCCAGTAGCAGTTATACAGGTACGTATAAACTAAGAATAATGTACTGAGCAGGGGTCATTGCGTAACCGGAAAAGTGGATTTCTCCTTATCCAAATTATCTTTACACATTATGCCCAAATTAACAATGGGTTTGTCCTGCCTCCCGTTTAACATTACTCGGGTTGTCACAATTCCAACCGCAAGTCAGGGAGGATTGCAATAATGTACTTTATTTTATACTTCTTTGGAAAGTAAAATCCTTGCTATTAGATGTTCAATTTATTTAATGTTACTCATGTCTGAATCTATCAAGCATTCTGTAGGCCTATCATTGGAATATCTATTGCTACGATTCCGGTTACGTAGAAGACACTACCTATTTTGCCCTTTCATTGACAGTTTGTGTTATTTAGATAGGATTTAAACATATAAGTGTCTTCATCCCTTATTTCTTTCTCATGTTGTCATTTACAAGTCACATTTTACGTCTTAGAATAAAGTTGTAACCTTCCTATAGCGTATTGAAAAAGAAGAAGAGAACATGGCTAATTATCTTTGTTTTGGCGGCAGGGTTGCCATTCGTACGATAATTATCGTACATGTACGATTATTTTGGGTCCGGTACGATGTACGATACATACCTTGGGTATATACAATGTATGTGTTTGTGTTTGATTAAACAATTATACAAAAATACCTTGAAATAAACTATATATGTTACTCCTTAATAATCATTTTGAAAGTGTGTACGATAATTTTGGTTTAAAAAACGATAATTTTAAGGTTCATGTATGATAATCCAGTGGAAATAATCTGGTAAGCCTGTTTGGCGGCAAAACTGTTCATAACAATCAGTGTCAAGTCTACTAACGTTGTCACTCGTTGTACCCAATTCAATCGGTTTTATTGTGATTCAATCATCTACCGGTAAGTAAAAGTGCATTTGAATAGAACGTTAGCGACAGATTAAGTATTTTTAATGAAGCATTTGGTTCATTATGGATCGAAACGTTTAATACTTGAAATGCTAAATACTCGAAAGAGGTAATTCGTACTGGCAAGGCCCCGAACTTTGTAATAGATGTCACTTGTACTTTTATGGGCTCTTTCTGCAATAACAGTTCATTAAGGTCGAAAGGTTTTGCAGAATACAAGCACCGTTAAATGTATAAGTTTTAGGGTTCCTCCAGGTTCCAGGTTCTTTAGGGTAGAAGTGGATAAGTAACCAATATTCCTTTTTGGAGGCGGTGTGTTTTTACTATAGACTGCTGAAATTATGGAATAGTACAATAGGCGGCCTTTAAAAAATAATACCGTTATATAGTCTATCTTGAGGTGTATTGAACCTTTTTGATAGTGATTTCTGGTGGAATTCTATATTTATTGAGTTACGGTGGGTCGACTACCTTAACTGTTCGTCATGAATGTCTGAAACACTTACGATATACTATGGCCAAGTCTAATGAGTATTGCCGGGTGTATGTATGATAGCGGCCACCTGTATGTATTATTATGTGCAACTTAGAATCGACAGTGTAAGGGGGGTCGCAGGGGGGCGGTAGCCCCCCCAATAGGTAAGTAGGAAAGGACACGGCTTGTAGGTTAGGTTGGGGAAAGTTTAGGGTTAATTGATGTCCAATTTTAATCAACGCGTGAGGAACTGGCCGCTGATATACAAAGGCTCCTTAGATGTTATTCATATAATTAGTTTGATCAAAGTAATTGAAAAATAACTGCTGTGTATTATGTTGAAAGATGTGAAATTATATAAGATTTATATTATTTTTATAGTCATAGAATTGGTTTCAGTACAGTATTTTGAAGACATGCCCTATTTGCAACAAATAGTACTGTGTTGTACTTTTATGATTTCTGTGGAATATGTTTATGTTTATTAATGCATTACTGTATTCCATTTTTAGGTTATTTCTTCACAATGTCTACAGAGGTCACAACTATGCAAGAGGATATTCAGGTTACAAATTCAAAACCTAATGGAACTGTGGTAAATGGTGAACAGGTAATGAAGTGTATAATACTACTCTGTAATTTGCTTACAGTATAAGAATTCATGTCGATTTAATTTTCTTGGGCAACAGTTGTAGAATTGTTCCTTCACGAATACAAACCTTTGTCCATTAATGAGATTGATTCTAGTGCAGCTGAACCTCAAGGAGTCGGCAGTAGCCAGTAGCTACTACCTGGAGGTAGAGAACCCTCGACCTCTTTACAGTAAACTGAGCAATTGCCTTTATTCCGGCTGCCGACTGACATGGACGTGCTATCGGCTTTCTTCAACTTGGCTGTACAGTATTAAAATTTTTTCATCTCTTATCTTTTCAGTGTGGGATTGTGGTTGCCTGACAATGCCAATGATGGACATGCATACCTATCTGAAAGTGTTAGGAAAATTAAGCACTTCCATGAGTGGCAAAGAGGTGGATACTCATACTTTGTGCCCCTGATGCAGGGGCATGTATGCTGCTTAGATTCCTCCTGTAACCAAATGTAGGAAGTGGTCACCCTCCCAGTGACATGAGCATGACAGAAGGAAGTCTAAGAGCGACTCTTCTACCTTGGGCTCATATTCGAGGTGGAAGATATCATCTAGAACCACTGTATTCTCCTCTGATCATTCCACGTCAGTCGGGAGATAAGATGGGGAAGAGTGTTGGTAATTTAATACTTAGGCAAGTCTCGGCAGGGAGACTTGCTGGTTCCCTTAGCAAAACAAGTGAGCCTCTCCTTCAGGAGGAATCTCTTAATAAATCAGATTCATTTCCAGTTAATGATGCTATGTTATGCTTGTGGCCTTCCCTAGAAATGAAGGGTACTCCATCCAGAGAAAAGCTAGCCTTAGCTCTTCGAGGGATTAAGATTACGTCTTATGACATTGGCTTTAAGTGTGAGCTCGAGCAACCGGATAATATTCAGCCGCCAAGCCAGACTTCACTAATTGTACAACACCCTTCTGGGTATACGAAGAAATCCGTATTGGAAGGAGTTCCTGGAAAAGATGCTAAAGCCCTTCCAGGTATGATGAACATGCTTGCTCTTGCATATCTTTAAGAATGGCGCACGTCTTCCACTACTAATGAGCACACTCATGACCAATATGCCTCTGAATGTGCAGGTGGTTTGGACTATGATTCATTGAATACCAATAGACTCACTGCTGTGAACTAAGTCAGAGGAACCTGTCTCGCCAGACTTTGTTGGTGTTCTACGTACTTGCTTATGGTGCGTACAACAGCGTGCTCTCACACTAGTTTGCTTAAACGCTGTCATAAAAATAAGAAACCACTTTACAGCATAGTGTGCACAGCACCAGATGCTCACGCAATCCTTTAGATTTTAGGTCGCTCCTACAAAGAGAGATATTTACCTCCTCCAACGAAGTTAGAAGGAGGTTATGTTTTTGCCTCTGTTTATGTTTGTGTGTTTGTTTGTGAACAGCTTCCTGGCCACAATTTTGATCATAGGGTAATGAAACTTGCAGGGATTAATTGTTATGTAAAAAGCAGGAAGTGATTAAATTTTGGAAGGTCACGATTAAACAAAATGTCCATTTCACGTTATCATCCATAAGTTTGGACATTGTTGTCACAGAGACTTCAAACTTGGTTCATATTTGAGTGTATGAAAATCCACGCCAATTAATACATTTTAAGGTCAAGGTCTAGGTTGAGCAAAAGGTCGAGAAATAGACTGCTGCAGCAGAGGTCTGCGCTCTACTTAGTGCCCCTCTAGTTTCCCCATCGTGCACTTGTTTGATGAATGTGGTCATGACAAGAGGCACTCTTATTGGAAGCATCAACCTTGCTCCATGGCGTGCAATCACCCAGGGATGCCCACTCTCCGATCTTCCCAGACAGACGGGATAGTCAATAAAAACACGCTTAAGCACATGATGGCAGCACTCCCTCAGTCTGTGCCCCCTGAACTGAGTTTTAACTTTTTCAGAAAGGAAGGAGACTACTGTACAAGTGCATAAGCAGACCTCTAACTTGCCTGATCTCCAGCAGAGAGGTCAGAGGAAGACTTGATCATACAAAAGTCTCGAGTACAAGATCCGTGTCAGATTCATGGTTCTTGCTTTTTGGAGTTTCAGGTTTTCTTATAGGGTTGCGTCCTTACAGTACAACATCATTACCCTTGGAGGATTTCTCCATCGAACAGAACAGGGAGGCGAGGTTCGCCTTCCTGCTTTCTGGAACCCGTACTGTTGAGTTCTTGACTGATAATGTCCTCAGAGGGTTAACTGGGTTTTGAGGTGACACGATTTAGTTGCTTCAAAATTCATGAAGCAGGTGCCAAGAAGGAAGCAGTGAGACTGCAACACCCCAATGGATGGCCCCCTCCCTCTATCATGGAGTGCATCGAAGCAGTTGTGGAGATCTTGGAGGAAAGTGAGTCACGACTGCCTCCTCCCGTCTCGTCCTTACTCCCTGACACCCCGCAGCAGTGTCCCCCTCCGGCAAAGCGACAAGGACCGCCAAAAGGGGGCAGAAAAAAGGTCTTCAACACCCACAGCAGGCAGCAGTGAGAAACCATGGTCAAAGACATCCTTTTAAGCATCAAGAGGACCCAGGAGAGGTAACAAAAGCAGAAGAGGATAGTGCAGACGTACAGTACCTACTAAGGGGGGTCATTCCTCCGACCAGTACACCAATGGGAGGATGCCTACAAAGCAGATGGCAGAGGTGGATGCTCCACGGGGCTGAACCTTAGTCAGTCGCCGTTCTCAGGGCTAGATACTACGTCCCATTCACATAATTGTAACAGTCAGAGGGAGGGTATACCTCTTCAAGGAGGCTTCACCCCACCTAAATAAGACTCATTTAAGTGACTTTGAAGTTTGTATCCGTGTAGGAATAGACTACAAATTTTTAAAACAATTTGTATTTTTTGTAGCTATACAAGCCTGAGTCATTTAATTAAAGTTCCTGCCTCAACCTCGCCACAAGTCTTTGACCAAAAGAGAGTGAAGTGAGTCATTCCATGACACAGCGCCGCCATGCACTAAGGTTGCCTAGCAACTTATGATGCAATCGAACCTCTCTCATTCTTTTTGATTGTCTGGTCATAGAAAATGAAACTAGGAGTAACCCATTTAAATGACTCTAGTTTATATAACTAGGAAAATTACAAATTGGCTGTGCTGCCATATGAGGAGAAATTCAAACCCTATTAGACATCAGTATAAGAACTAAAATAGCTTCATTTATAATAATTTTATTACATTATTATGAAGTCATATTTTAAGAACCAAATTATTCTTTAGAAGAATTTGAGTCTACAGAAACTTCAGTAATTGGAGCAAAGTCAAGAATATGGTCATTTAAGTTTGAAGAGACCAAAATGGCAAGTTAATATGTACGGTGATTACCAAGTGAGGCAATCACTTGGAAGTTTGCAATGATGGTATGCCATCGAAGGATTGATTATTCCTTTAAGAACTGAGGCAGTTGATTGATTGCCTTATATCTCTTTCAAGGACAATAAATTTGGAGTATGATAGATTCGAGTGATTGTGTTTGTTATTACAACATTTTATATTATTTTGTGCTTTTAATATAAGGGATTGTAAAGATAATTGCTTAATTATGCAATGAAATCCAAGTATGATTTAGCAATTGTATATTTTGTTATTATTAGATTATTCGAAATGTCAATAATAAAAAGCTCCAATCATATTCGTCCCTGATATAACAAGAACAAACACTCGGTAGAGCGCATACCTTCGCCACAGCCACTTTTGTCACCAAGAAAATTGTCTAAAAACTTCCATTTTGTTTTTCATGAACTTTCTGTAAGTTAGTAACCTAGTTGACCTCTGCCTCCAATCTTTAGAAATGTTCCGAAGTTCATTTGAATTTTTCCTTAAAATTGATGCTGGTGTTAAGGTTTGTTTCCAATTTAGGTGTGTACATTTTATTGCAAGCAAGCATTTTGTATTTTTTTCTCTTCAGGCTATGAAGGTGTTAGAAAGAAAATGTTACTTTTCTACCTTTGCAGTGTTTAGTCATTTAATTCAATAATAAGTCCTTGATAGAAATTGTTTTAAAAAGTAAATTAACCCATTGTTGGAAATTATATTTATTTTGGTGATAATATAATGTTATCTGTGTTCTTGCAGGAAGAAAGACACGATGAGTACCAATATTTAGATTTAATTAGAAGAACGCTAGCTACTGGCAACAAAAAAGGAGATAGAACAGGCACAGGAACAATTTCCTTGTTTGGAGCTCAGATGAGATTTTCTCTCAGAGATGGTAAGTATTTGACAGAGCTTCGAGATATGATTTGTGTTATAGTTAGAGGTGTGGTGAGTGTTGGGGAAAGCCACTTTACTTTTTCTAAGGTTTCACTCTCACTTGATTGGTCAATCTCAGTCAAATAATGTATAAGTTTAATTGCATTAATTGGGTAAAGTTAGTGCATCCAGTTGAACGTTGTATTTCTTAAAGTACTGTACCTGTGCTGTATTTTATATTTTCAACATTGCCCACAAACCTAACACTTAAAAAACACCAGGATACTTTTAAAGATCAATAAATTAAATCAATTGAGGCTATAATACAGTATTGTATCACTTTTGCATAACCTTTATATCAATACAATGTAGTATAGTGTACCAAGTAATAATAATGATAATGAAGAATTTTGCTTTTAGACTTGTACAGATTGTCTATGTATTTCTTAGATAGCAAAAATTGTAAATGAGAGCAGAATTGAGTTATAGAGTTTGAAATAGAGTTGGAAAAGACCAAAGGCATTTATAGGTACAAAGGAATCGAATGAGTGTTGAAAGAACAAAGGGGAGAGAGGTATTTTGTGGGACTAAAGGGAAGGAAAATGTGGAAAAGATCATAGATAATGAATGAGTATAAGAAAAAACCATGAATGAGTTTCTGTTTAAAAAGACCCAATGTAATGAGATGCTGAAGAGCTCAAAAGGGAAATGACTGATTGTGTAGAGTGCAAGAAGTGGATTGTGAAGAGTAAAGAATCTAAATTTAATTAATGTGATGAGACAAAATAAACTAGATTTTAGTAATGTGATGAGACAAAGGGGATTAAAAGAGCATGAACAGAATAATGAGAATAGATTATTGGGAAGTATGTGATGATATCACAGGGCAATGATGAATGCGAAGATACCATAGTCCAAGAATAAATGTGAAGACGCCAAAGAAAATGGATGAGCTTTTAGATATCAAAGGATATAAATGAATGTAAGCAGACCAAGGAGTGTGGAGAGACTAAATATAATGAAAAAGCTTGAAGAGACAAGATGTAACAGAAGGGCAGGAAGAGATCCAATGTAATGTATAAGCAAGAAGGGATCAATTGTAAATAGAGAATTGACCAAGTAAAATAAATTACAGTAATCTAAAGAGACCCATGTTTATGAATCAGTAGAACTTCAAAAGTTCAAAGTTGGAGCAAATGCTTTTTTGTTGACCAGGCGGACATGAGTCTTTTTATAGTTTGTTTATGACATATTTGTTTTTGATGTTGTTAATAGTTTATATACGACATGTCTGTTTTGACGTTACTTATTTTAGAATGATTTATTGTTAATTTGTTCTCTTCATTTATTTATTTCCTTATTTCTTTTCCTCACTGGGTTATTTTTCCCTGTTGAAGCCCTTGGGCTTATAGCATCTTGCTTTTCCAACTAGGGTTGTAGCTTGGATAGTAATAATAATAATAATATGAGTATGAAGAGAACTAATACTATAAGTAATGAAAGACAAAAAAGCATTTGGAAATAGGAACAGATAGAAAATAAACTATAGAAGAAAAAAATAGATATATAACATAAACAAATAAGTAAAAGAAAATAAACGATGGAAAGAGGCGTATGGCCTTTTGCTCATTAGAAGAAATTTCCACCTTGAGTGTATAGCATAATGCTTTTCCTACTAGAGTTATAGCTTTGTTAGTAATAATAATAATGATATTCAACACTAACTGGGAAGCTTATTCTACTATTTAGTCACATTTTGAATAAAATATCTAGAATAGTGTGTGGTCTTGAGCCTTCATTGCGTATCTAGTACTTTTGGTGAAAGGTAGTTTGGAAGATATGAATACATTGGGCAGTCAGTATTATGAAAAATTTCATTCAGCAATGACAATGAAAAGTTCTGTGGGAATGAATGATTGAGAAAAGATCTAAGATGTGGAGTGAATAAGTTTTGAGAGAAAAATATGAAGAGACCAAAGGGAATGAAAGATTATAGATGTATGGGATGAAGACTAAAGAGAATGAATGAGTAAAAAGAGATATGAAAAATTGTGTTTTATAAAGATATCAAAGGGATGGGAGTTTGAAGGTACTATACGACTACACGTATGATTGAAGATCAAAGAGAATAAATGTGCAACGAGAACAAAAAATAAAGTATTAAGTCCAAAGAGAGGTTAAAAGTGTGAAAATACCAAAAAATAATTATTTGAGTGTGAAGAGGCTAAAGGAAATGAAGAAGTGTTAATCATGAGGCCCTTGTTTCCAAGCTCAAACAGTTGAGTAATTTTGAGTAATAGATAGCAGATTTGTTGTTGATGGGCACCATAGTGAGTACTCTATAGGAATGAGATATCTGGTGTTCCTCATGGTAGTTTTCTTTGCACATTACTTTTTGTACCATTTACGCATGATAAGTGGTTTAGCCTAAAAAACAAGCTTTTATATTCATATGATGCTACTCCCCTTGCTTCAATTCCCTTTTCTTCAATGTAGATTCAGGGTTGCTGAATCCCTTGATAGAGATCTACCTAAAATTAGTGCTGGTGTAAATTATAGGAGAGTGGATCCTCAAAATCCAGATCTCGTCATTGATGGTGTATCTTTAGTTTTATATGACTGTTAGGTGTAGTTCTTGATAGCAAATACTGTATACCTTTGAGAAACATGTTCGGTCCGTTTCTTCAGTTGCTCAAAAAAATTGGCTTATTGAGAAAGTCTTTTTTAAGATTTTTGGTAATCAATCTATTCTGAAGAAGTGTTTTAATTCTTTAATTTCTGCCTTGTTTCAAGTATTGTTCTCCTGTCAGTTCTTCAGCTGCTGGATCTAATCTTAATTTGTTGGACAAGAACTTGTGGTTTATTAAATTTCTTATTCCTGATCTAGATATTAATCTCAGGCACTGTTGTTCAATTAGTTCTTTATGAATGTTAATGATTTTCATAATACTGACCATCCTTTGCATTCAGATCTTCCCAGGCAGTACCATCCTGCACATAATATTAGGTATGCAGTTAAGTCTAATAGTCATGCCTTCTCTATCATAAGGCTCATTACAGTATTCTAAAAAAAAATTTCCAGCTATGACCAGATTGTGAAATGATCTTCTTAATCATGCAGTTGAATCGGTGGAACTTCAAAAGTTAAGAAATTTTGTGGGAATAGTTTTATGTTGAACAGGCTCACATAAGTCTTTTAATATTTATATATGAAAGATCTACTTTAACTTTGTTACTGATCTTGAAATATATTATATTGTTTATTAATTTTCTTGTAGTTTGTTTCTTGATTTACTTTTCTCACTGGGCTTTTTTTTTTCCTATTGGAGCCTTTAGGCTTATAGCATCTTGCTTTTCCAGCTAGGGTTGTAGCTTAGCTAGTAATAATGATAATAATGTACTATTGAAAAATGACTATAGTATTCTATTGATATTTGGAAGGTAATTGGCTTCATATCTAGTTGCTAATACTATATTTGTAATCATGAATATTAGAACCCTTGGGGCAATTCCCCACCAAATAAAGTTTAACAATAATTTTTCTTACACACTAATCAAAATTAATATATTTCAAATGAATTATTACTATAAAACTAAACCATTTGTAATCTTTTGAAACAGGTGTTTTTCCCTTACTGACTACAAAAAGAGTCTTCTGGCGAGGAGTTGCAGAAGAACTTCTTTGGTTCGTTCGAGGATCAACAAATGCCAAAGAACTTCAGGAGAAGGGAGTTCATATTTGGGATGGAAATTCATCCAAGGAATTTCTTGAAAAATCTGGATTTCCTGACAGGTAATTCCTTTAGATTTATGTTATTATCGTGTCATATTAACCCTTTTACCCCCAATGGACATACTGGTACGTTTCACAAAACTCATCCCTTTACCCCCATGGACGTACTGGTACGTTCTTGCAAAAAACTACAATTTTCAATATTAAACTTACCCGATAATCATGTAGCTGTCAACTCCGTTGCCCGACAGAATTCTATGGAGGGATACGCCAGCTATCACAATACTAGAAGGGGGTGTATTTACCAGCGCCACCTGTGGCCAGGTACTCAAGTACTTCTTGTTGACACCTCCTCAATTATTCCTCTGTCGTGCTTCCGGCAAGACGTTCTGGGATACGCTTATGTTCTTGGAGTATTTTCACGACTTTGGTGAAGTATTTCTCTTTGATTTCGGCTGTCGCTTTACTGGAAAACTTCTATATTAGCTTAGTTAGCTTTTGGAATTAATTTGATTAATTTTGGTGACGAGAGAGTATGAACTCTCGTTCACCTTTCAATGGCCGACCCTTCCCTTAGACGGAAGTGTTGGTGTCTAAGAGAGTATAGACTCTCTTTCTTAATTTTGCTTAACAAAAGTTATAGATTTATTTTATATCTCTCCGCCTCTTATAGGCCTCTTCGATTAACTTCCTTTTATTATAAACTCATTAAAATTAATTTTTATATTTGTTTTTATTCGACCTTCCTATTAGTAGGCGGTCTTTTACCGAAGTTAATAAACTTTGAGCCCGTCATTTCGGTTTTACCTGTTAACATATTATGCTATTTCCGCCACAGAGTTTGAAAGATTTTCTTTGACAGTCTCGTACTGTTTTCAAAGTTGAACTAACGTTTTGTTTTGTCTCTGCAGTTGTTGACGTTCAGAACGTTCAACTTGCACTCTATCGTTACGATAGAGAAAGAATGTTCACGGTTTCACGTTGCAGTAAGAGTAACCGTGTCTAGCGTTTTGTTCATTCTTTCTTAACTTAATGGTTTTGATCCTAATAAAGGAACTTTTCAGTTTTTTTCCTTTAACAATAATATGTTTTAACGATATATATGATTGGGCTCTTCTCTCAGGTTCTAAGTCAAGAGAGAGAGAGAGAGAGAGAGAGAGATAGAGACGGAGGGAGAAAGAGGATAAACGTTTCATTCTAGCCTGCCAGGCGTACGAGTAACGTCGTTATCGTTTTTTGCTCTTCTCCCTAGTCTCTTTAGGGGAAGAAACTAAACGTTTCTAGAGTGATCTAGTGTTTAGTCTCTTTCCAACCACTGAATTATCTTTCATTAGATTTTTCTGTTACATTGTAATTCTGTTTTTGCAATTACTAACTTTGAGAAAGGATAGAATTGCGTATTTCAGGTACAAACCACTTAAAGTTCAGTGAAATAAGTGCAAACAGAAATCAAAGTGATAAGTGATTAGTGCGTGAGGGTACTTTTGTGCGCGCCAGTTGTCCTCCCAGTCCGGGACCTCTTGCAAGCTCCCAAGCCCAGGGGAGAAGCAATGTCGAAGGGCATAAGGGTTCAGCAGGCCTTGATCGGCGCACAGAAGTATTCTCGGTGGTTGTGGGCGTGTCTTACCGAGACCGTCACTCCCACCCGCAGACGATTGAGCCCTTATTTTGCTCGTCTGCAGAAGAGATTAGGGGAGAAAATAAAGGCAGAGTAACGCTGGTCTCAGGTCTCAAGACTTCTTAAACGTTAAGTCCAGACCTATGCCAGACGTACGAAGTTAAAGTTCACAACCCGAATGCAGTCATTGGGTTAGCTCTGACTCTCCTCAGTCATCAGTTGATTACACTCCACCGCCTACACTCCCTCCTCCTACCTAAGAGGAGTAAGGTTCTGCCACAACAGATCTCTGCTGTTAAGGCTTTACCTCAGCAGAACTTAGTGTCTGCCGACCCCAAGTTAACTCTACTACAGTCCATGCAAGCACAGCTTTCGGACTTGATGAGTGAGTGTCGGGCTGAGAGTGTTGCTCCTCCGCCTCCGCCTACACTCCCTCCTCCTACACTCGCTCCGCCTGATCACAGTACCATCTGCCAGGCGTACGATGTTGTGGACTCTACTACAGTCCATGCAAGCACAGCTTTCGGACTTGATGAGTGAGTGTCGGGCTGAGAGTGTTGCTCCTCCGCCTCCGCCTACACTCCCTCCTCCTACACTCGCTCCGCCTGATCACAGTACCATCTGCCAGGCGTACGATGTTGTGGACTCTACTACAGTCCATGCAAGCACAGCTTTCGGACTTGATGCGTGAGTGTCGGGCTGAGAGTGTTGCACCTCCTGCACTCCCTCCACCTGTTCTCGCTGCACCTGTGCTCGCCCAGCCTGCACCTGCTCCGCCTGTGCTCGCCCAGCCTGCACCTGCTCCGCCTGGTCGCAGCACCATCTGCCAGGCGTACGATGTTGAACCACTTTCGGAGTTTGCTGTTCACAGTGTTGTTCAGCCTCAGCCTTCTTTAAGGCAACCCTTGCTTTGGGATCAGGAGAGTTACACTCTTCCTCCTCCTCCCCTTGCTGCTCCACCAGTGGTGCAACTCTCGGTTGGGGTACAACAACCTCTCCCCTCCGTGAGTCTGTCTGCTCAACCAGCGCTGCACCGAGTTCAACCCTCATCTAGGCAAGCTCATCTACACCATGCACTTGCGCCTCAGGAGCCTCAGCTTGCTAGAACTTTACCTTGTTCTGCGCAGCCTCAACCTTCTCATGCTCCACTCATCTCTCAGGAACAGGAACGGACTACTCCGCCTCCGTCCTCCGCTCAGCTGGTGCAATCCTTGGGTGCAACTCTTGCTAGGAGTCAACCTCCTTCACCCTTGCACCTGCCTTCTGCTCCGTCTGTTGTTCAGCCTATGCAGTCTGAACCTCAGGTTTTCCCTCAAGTTGAGGAAACCTCTGTTGTTGTTCCAGCTCGTTCTGACTCTGCTGTTCAGCATACCATGGTTTAAACCCCATGCAAGCATGCATAAAGCACTCTAGCACTGGTCATGGAATTTCTGAGAAATGTTAAACGCCATGCACACGCTCTGCTTTCCTTTCAGCAGGCTCTGCTTACAGCAGGCTCTGCTTACTACATGCTCAGCATTCAGCATGCTCTGCATTCAGCATGCTCTGCATACAACATGCTCTGCATACAGCATGCTCTGCATTCAGCATGCTCTGCATACAACATGCTCTACATACAGCATGCTCTGCATACAGCATACTCTGCATACATCATGCTCTGCATACCTTACCGCATGCTTCTCAACACATCTTGGGTTGTTGCCAACTCACTAGACTGTCAAGCAGTTTCATAACGTTGCCTTCTAGTCTGCTGCTTTGCACCAGTGAACCCTCACTCAGAGAACTTAGCTTTTCTAGGATAAGGTCCCTGTAGATGAGAAAGTTCTTTTCTCCCTCCTTCTGATATTCCCTTGAGGACTCTGTCATTTGGAGGGAGCCTTTAGCTGCATAACCTCTTTTGGACTTTTATTTAAGCATAACATGCTTACAGGGAAGGTAATGGTTACACTTCAGCCGCTAATCCCGTCTGTTACCACACCTGCTCCCATAGACCTTGAGCTGTGTTGCATGACATGCAGTCCAAGCTTAGTCCTTGTTAGAGGATTTTTTGTTTACGGAGTCAATGTGTCACGGGGAAGACGTTCAACAACCAACAGAAGGGACTTGTTGTGACGCAGTGGGCAACCTCAGCAACCCGTTAAGGAGTTGTCTGTACGACCCAGACAGTCTAGACAGATTCGGGTTGTCACTGTACTTCCTCGCTTGCCCATGATTGACAGTTTACAGACTGTGCAGCAGTATCATGATCTTGTGTCCGGCTCCGTCAGACGACTGGCTTTTAAGAGCTCCCTCAAGTCGTCGCTGTCTGGAGATTTTCAAATGGACTATGGATCTGACCAAGGAACTGGGCCTCCTGGTCAATTTTGAGGAGTCTCAGCTCGTTCCATCCCAGACCATTGTCTCCTTGGGTATGGATCTTCAGAGTCGAGCTTTTCGGACTTGTCCGTCGGCCCCAAGGATCTTCCAAGCCCTAGAATGCATCCAGAGCATGCTGAGAAGGAACCGATGCTTAGTCAGGCAGTGGATGAGTCTAACAGGGACACTTTCATCGCTGGCCCTGTTCATCGAGTTAGGGAGACTCCACCTCCGCCCCCTTCAGTATCATCTAGCTGCTCACTGGATAAAGGACATGACGCTAGAGACGGGCTCAGTTCCTGTTTCCGAAGAGATGAGGTCTACTCTAACGTGGTGGAAGAACAGCATTCTTCTCAAGGAAGGTCTACCATTGGCTGTTCAGACCTCCGACCACCGTCTCTTCTCGGACGCATCGGACACGGGCTGGGGTGCGACACTGGACGGACAGGAATGCTCGGGAACATGGAATCAGGAGCAAAGGACACTTCACATCTATTGCAAGGAGTTGTTGGCAGTTCATCTGGCCTTGATAAACTTCAAGTCCCTCCAGCTTAACAAGGTGGTGGAGGTGAACTCCGACTACACCACAGCCTTGGCTTACATCTCCAAGCAGGGAGGGACTCATTCGAGGAAGTTGTTCGAGATCGCAAGGGACCTCCTCATTTGGTCAAAAGATCGAAAGCTCACGCTGGTAACGAGGCTCATTCAGGGCGATATGAATGTCATGGCAGATCGCCTCAGCCGGAAGGGTCAGGTCTTCCCCACAGAGTGGACCCTTCACAAGAATGTTTGCAGCAGACTTTGGGCCCTGTGGGGTCAGCCAACCATAGATCTATTCGCTACCTCGATGACCAAGAGGCTCCTCTTGTATTGTTCTCCGATTCCAGACCCAGCAGCAGTTCGCGTGGATGCCTTTCTGCTGGATTGGTCCCATCTCAACCTGTATGCATTCCCGCCGTTCAAGATTGTCAACAGGGTACTTCAGAAGTTCGCCTCTCACAAAGGGACACGGCTGACGTTGGTTGCTCCCCTCTGGCCCGCGAGAGAATGGTTCACTGAGGTACTGCAATGGCTGGTCGACGTTCCCAGGACTCTTCCTCCTAGAGTGGACCTTCTGCGTCAACCTCACGTAAAGAAGGTACACCCAACCTCCACGCTCTTCGTCTGACTGCCTTCAGACTATCGAAAGACTCTCAAGAGCTAGAGGCTTTTCGAAGGAGGCAGCCAGAGCGATTGCCAGAGCAAGGACGACATCCACTCTCAGAGTCTATCAGTCTTTATGGGAAGTCTTCCGAAGCTGGTGCAAGGCCAATGCAGTTTTCCTCAACCAGTACCAATGTAACCCAGATTGCTGACTTCCTGTTACATCTAAGGAACGTAAGCTCCCTATCAGCTCCTACGATCAAGGGTTACAGAAGTTTGTTGGCAGCGGTTTTCCGCCACAGAGGCTTGGATCTTTCCTCCAACAAAGATCTACAGGACCTCCTTAGGTCTTTTGAGACCTCAAAGGAACGTCGGTTGTCCACTCCAGGCTGGAATCTAGACGTGGTCCTAAGGTTCCTAATGTCATCAGGATTTGAACCGCTCCAATCAGCCTCTTTTAAGGACCTCACATTAAAAAACTCTTTTCCTCGTGTGCTTAGCAACAGGTAAAAGAGTAAGTGAGATCCACGCCTTCAGCAGGAACATAGGTTTCACATCTGAAACGGCTACATGTTCCTTGCAGCTCGGTTTTTTGGCTAAAAACGAGCTTCCTTCCCGTCCTTGGCCTAAGTCGTTCGAGATCCCAAGCCTGTCCAACATGGTGGGGAACGAACTGGAGAGAGTACTTTGCCCAGTTAGAGCTCTTAAGTTCTATCTAAAGGTCAAAACCATTACGAGGACAATCAGAAGCCTTATGGTGTGCTATCAAGAAGCCTTCTCTACCAATGTCTAAGAACTCAGTTTCTTACTACATCAGGCTTCTGATTAGAGAAGCAAATTCTCATCTGAAGGAAGAAGACCTTGCTTTGCTGAAGGTAAGGACACATGAAGTGAGAGCTGTGGCTACTTCAGTGGCCTTCAAACAGAACCGTTCTCTGCAGAGTGTTATGGATGCAACCTATTGGAGAAACAAGTCAGTGTTCGCATCATTCTATCTCAAAGATGTCCAGTCTCTT
This sequence comes from Palaemon carinicauda, assembly GCF_036898095.1. Taxonomy (NCBI): domain Eukaryota; kingdom Metazoa; phylum Arthropoda; class Malacostraca; order Decapoda; family Palaemonidae; genus Palaemon; species Palaemon carinicauda. Next base: position 74,620,982 of record NC_090750.1, read on the forward strand.
TACGAGTACTGCTACACCCTGGTTCTATTCGTAGCAACGAATGCAGTAGTAGGCGAGGGCTCAGCCACTACATTCCCATAATCCCATAACTTTTTAACCTTTCTCTTGAATACTTTTTATGGGTTGTACGGTCGGCTAAGAAGCCTTCCACATCCTTGTTGATTTGGCGGGTGGTCAATTCTTTCTTGAGAAGCGCCAAGGTTAAAGGTTGTGATGAGGTCCTTTAGTATGGGTTGCAGCCCTGTATACTTTAGCACCTTTGAGTTGATTCAGCCTCCCAAGAGGAACGCTGCGCTCAGTAAGGAAGACGATCTTATTAAAGGCAGAGTAACGGTTCAAGTCGACTTCCTTACCAGGTACTTATTATTTCATTGTTATTGTGGATAACTGATTATATGAAATATGGGATACTTAGCTATCCTTTAATCTTGTACACTGGTTTTCACCCACCCCCCTGGGTGTGAATCAGCTACATGATTATCGGGTAAGTTTAATATTGAAAAATGTTATTTTTATTAATAAAATAAATTTTTGAATATACTTACCCGATAATCATGATTTAATCGACCCTCCCTTCCTCCCCATAGAGAACCAGTGGACCGAGGAATAATTGAGGAGGTGTCAACAAGAAGTACTTGAGTACCTGGCCACAGGTGGCGCTGGTAAATACACCCCCTTCTAGTATTGTGATAGCTGGCGTATCCCTCCATAGAATTCTGTCGGGCAACGGAGTTGACAGCTACATGATTATCGGGTAAGTATATTCAAAAATTTATTTTATTAATAAAAATAACATTTTACATTATTTTTTGCATATTTTTGATAACTTTTATGAGAAACTTCAGGCATTTTCCAAAAGAATGAGTCCAACCTGACCTCTCTATGATGAAAATTATGGCTGTTAGAGCAATTCAAAAAATATATATTGCAAAATGTGCTTGAAAAAAAAATGCCTGGGGGTTAAGGGTTGGAAAGTTCCAAATAGCCTGGGGGTAAAAGGGTTAAGCTTTAACTATCAATGTGTATGATGTTTCCTAACCCTGTAATTTATGTAGGTGGATAAAACAAAGAATAGCTTTAAACAAGACACCGAGGGAGAGAAGTGCGTAAGGAAATGATGTAAGGAAGCCCATTGCTCATGTACAGTACATGGATGGATGAAACATGCAAATCCAGAGCAAGTATGGTATGAAATCTTGGTCATGATTCTTTCTCTCATATGCCAGAATATATATATATAATTTTTTTAATTTTGTAGGGTATCATTTACATATGTATGCTACAGTTCTGTTTGACACTGTGAATTATTGCCCGTCATGTGATTATCATAAATCTTTCTGTCGTAATGCACCAGAGCTACAGGAAATAACTAATACTAGAACTTCACGGTTTAACTACATGATGATATGTGATGCACATTTACTTTTAGCTCTGAAACCTACCTTATTGATGCAAGCACAATACTAGTAACAGTTAAACAAGTTTAAAACCAAAATGCACACATGCCATACATATTCTCAAGGAGCTATTGCCCAACATATGATTTGCATATTATTGTTATTACTAGTTAAGCTACAAGCCTAGTTGGAAAAGCAGGATACTATAAGTCCAAGAGCTCCAAGGGAGAAAATGGCCCAGTAATGAAAGGAAGCTAATAAGATAGTTTGCTTGGGTGTACCCACAAGCAAGAGAATTGTAACCCAAGAAGGGAGTGGAAGACCACGGTACAAAGGCTATGGCATTTCTCAAGACTAGAGAACCATAGTTGAATTTTGGATTGTCCTCCAAAAAAAAAAAAATCTTACCAAGTGGAAAGTAGCCACAAAACTATTACAGGTTTCTAGTTAACCCCTTGATTGAAGAAGAATTTTTTGGTTTTCTTAGTGTTATGAGGAAAGTGGAAAATGTGAAAAGAATAAACCAGACTGTTCTTCGTATATTTAGGCAAAGGGAAAATAAGCCTTAACCAGATAAAGGATCTAATAACTCTATTGGCAGTATCTCAACAGGTGGCTGGTGCATTAGCCAATCTACTACCTACCTAACTCTTCCTGTGATTTCCTAGCCCTAATGGGCCAAAGAGAAAACTTTAGTTTAAGCTTATGACATTAAAACATGTTTGAAAACAAGTATAAAAAACCTTATTGCACTAATGTTTGGTACCCATGAAACTCAATCTTGTATGGTTGATGGTTGAAGTGAGTTTTCTTAGGATCCATAATTTCTATTTTTCCCCATACATAGATTTTTCTTTCTATTGTTTAATTGTCTTGCTACCTAAGTGTATTTGCTTGAGTAGCATTAGCAGGAATGAATGTACTAATAATTATGTATCTTATTTCCGTAGCCAAACAAAAAGATCTTATACAAGGAATTAATTTCCATAAGTTCCAGAATATAACCACAGTTAACCATTGTTTATGGTTTGGGAAGCAATAGAATAACCATAAAAAAAGACCCTTTTCAGACTTTCTGGCAATATTTTTTTTTTCCATTTTACAGTTATACTCTAAACTTGAGCTATACTAGCCTCTAATGATTCAGTTGAGCTATTGTGATGCTAAAAAATGCTTTCTGTGATCTTAGGTCCCTGAGTGTAAACTTCTAAGTTCACAAGGTTTAAAAGTTTTTTTTCCTTCTCCAATTATTTTGGATTTCTACTTTCTCATAATCTTTATGCATTTTTTTTTATTGAATACTTCTCATAATTATTTATTGGTTTCCTTCTCTAAGACTTGTACTTGATGATTCAGATAGGATTATTATTATTATTATTATTATTATTATTATTATATTTTAATTTTTTTTTTCTTACTAAGTTGAATGTTTTTTTTTATAACATTGGATCAATTGCTCTTCACAGGGAGGAAGGGGATCTTGGGCCAGTGTATGGGTTTCAGTGGCGTCATTTTGGGGCCGAATACTCTGACATGCATGCTGATTACACTGGTAAAGGGGTCGACCAACTGCAGCAGGTTAGTTTTGAAAGTAGTTTCTTTAACTTTAATCTACACCTGAGTCTTATTAAAGGTTTTTTTAAAGGTTTCTCATGAATAGCAGAAGGAAGGGACAGTTACAGTGCCACAAACACCAGATTTCAATGATTGCATGGTTTTATTTCTTTGAGAAATTTATTGTTGTGTAAATGTTTTACAGAATAGGTTGACTTATAGCTTACTAAAATGGTTAAATTCTTGGTGTCTGGTAGTTTTTTGCTTTATACACACAATGACATGCCAGAAAAGTCATTTACAAAAAAAACCCATATGGAAGTTAGAATTACTCGTATATTGTACAAATGAGTATGGCATATTATTACTTGCTAAGCTACAACCCTAATTGGAAAAGCAGGATGCTATAATCCCGGGGCTCCAACAGGGAAAATAGCCTAGTGAGGAAAAGAAACAGGAAAAATAAAATACTTTAAGAACAGTAACATCATTACAATAAATATTTCCTATATAAACTATAAAAACAAGTGGAAGTGTAACAAAACAAGTGGAAGAGTAACAAAACAAGTGGAAGATAAATAAGATAGAATAGTGAGACCGAGTGTACCCTCAAGCATGGTTATATATCACAGAGTTCACACTCGGGAAATTTCACTAAAACATCTCTCCTCCCTGATATTAGCTGCTCCTCCACAGGAAATTTCATTAAAATCTCCTCCCCTCCTTGATATTAGCTCCTCCACATTTATTCAGCCAACCTACAAAGTCTTTGGGATTCTAGCCTTTATTCTTGACTGTTTAAGAACTATTTGAGGCAGTTTTTATATAACTGTAGGATCACACCACTCTCTCTAGCCAATGGTGACATTGCCTACCTACGGCATTACTCAAACTTCCCCTGACACCTCCAGCATTACTCAAACCTCCCCTGACATCTCACCCCTCCACCAACCGAAATACTTGCTATTCTAGTCCTTATTCATGATTATGTAAGGTCTATTTTAGTGTATTTTTATGCTGACATATGTGTTCAAATTCAGCATTGCTACCAGCGTAACATGGGTCTTTTTGTGGTTTATTTGTGACGTATTTGTTTTTGATGTTGTTGATGGTTTATGTATGACATGTCTGTTTTGACGTTGTTACTTATTTTAGAATGATTTATTGTTAATTTGTTCTCTTCATTTATTTATTTCCTTATTTCCTTTCCTCACTGGGCTATTTTTCTCTGTTGGAGCCCCTGGGCTTATAGCATCTTGCTTTTCCAATTAGGGTTGTAGCTTGGATAGTAATAATAATAATAATAATAACAATGCTGAATCTGTCTAAAGTGACCCAGTCCGCTAATAAAATTTGCTATATAATAAAGGTGACAAAGACTATAGAAAAACTTAACTTATTTTATATTTGAACAAAATTATTTATATATAAATTTAGAGATACTTTAACTAAATGTATACAAATAAATTTACCGTTTAAACACATGTACCAAACAACCACATGAAAAGAACACTAAAGCAAAACAAAACATAACATAGAACTAAGTAATGACATATAATAAACAATTCTTGCTGGAACAACTTACGAAATACTGGAGATACTTGAAGAGAGTTATCCTTTACAGTTTCACAGAGCCAGTGAATCTAATCTTAAAACAAATTCTAACTTTCATAGAAGACTAAACTTCACTCCAGCAAGGATAACTAAATACAAACAAAATAAAAGTTCAAACAATGATTACATAATAAGTCTTATGAAAGTACATAAGGGGGAACTACACACAAATGACAAATGCCCACCCTCCTCCCCTCTGACATATAGTATTAAGAGGAGGAATAATACATACATACATACATATACCAAGGCACTTCCCCCAATTTTGGGGGGTAGCCGACATCAACAATGAAACAAAACAAAAAAGGGGACCTCTACTCTCTACGTTCCTCCAGCCTAACAAGGGACTCAACGGAGTTCAGATGGTACTGCTAGGGTGCCACAGCCCACCCTCCCACATTATCCACCACAGATGAAGCTTCATAATGCTGAGTCCCCTACTGCTGGTACCTCCGCGGTCATCTAAGGCATCGGAGCAAAAGAAAATGAGAAAATTTTAGATTTTAAGAAATTTTTCTGTGTATCAAAGAAACTGGGGTTTTGGAGAAACAGCAATATGAGCATCGGGTTATTATAGAAATAAGAAATTTTATTAGAATTGTCTTTTTTTGAACTATTTTAATTTGTCATCATGCTTTTATGTAATCATCATTATGGAAGATCATTTTAGCTGGGTGTTCTGGTGAAACTATCAATAATTGCGCTTATGATATCAGAAGTTGATGTACAGTAATGCATTAGTAATATGGAGCATAATATTTTTAAGACTAAATTTGACTTTTATTTTAGTTGACCAATTTAAAAAAAATTAATTCTGTCTTTAATAAATAATCTTTTGCAGGTTATTGATACAATAAAAAATAATCCCAATGATCGACGCATAATCATGTGCGCTTGGAATGTCAGTGATATACCAAAAATGGCATTGCCACCCTGCCATTGCCTTTGCCAGTTTTATGTGGCAAATGGTGAATTATCATGTCAGCTTTACCAGAGATCTGCTGATATGGGTCTAGGGGTCCCCTTCAACATTGCCAGCTACGCACTCTTGACTTGCATGATTGCTCACATAACAAAACTCAAGGTAAGGGAAATGTTTTTCTTCCAATGGTTATGTAAAATCTTGAAACCCCCTATTTCTTTTCTTTACTCTTTCACTGAATGGAAGGATATGTTTGTTTATTTTACTGAATGGCAACATTTTTCTTATTTATTCTTTTACTGAATAACACAATTGTGTCTTTATTCTTTTACTGAATGGTAGAATTTGTTCTTTTTAGTATTTTTTTTTTACTGAATGGCAGAATTTGGTCATAATTATTTTTTTTACTGAATGGCAGAATTTGGTATAATTATTTTTTTACTGAATGGCAGAATTTTTTATTTATTTTTTTGCTGAATGACATAAGTGTTTCTGTATTCTTTTACTGAATAGCAGAATTTGTTCCTATTCTTTTACTGTATGGCAGAATTTATTATTTTTTCTTTTACTGAATATTAGGATTTATTCTTTTACTGAATGGTAGAACTTGTTTGTTCGAGTATTTCCATAATACGTACTATATATACTGGATTTTAATTAGATTGGCAAGTACTGGTATTTCCTGAACCTAAGCTGTGGAGATAGTATTGATGAAGAAAATAAGTTTTTCAATATTTAACTTAGCCGGTGATTATAATAGCTGCAACTCTGTTGCTCGACAGAAAAACTCTACGGAAAAATTCGCCAGCGATCGCTACACAGGTAGGGGGTGTACTCAACAGCGCCATCTGTCGTTCAGATACCCATTACTCATTGTAAACAAAGAACTCAATTTTCTCTCTGTCGGGCTACCGGCAAGACCTACTAATTCGCTGTTGCTAACTGGATTTGTTTTCACAACTATTTGGTGAAGTACACTATTCTAGTTTTGAGCTTTCGCTATGCAGGTGTTTTATCTTCATCTTAAAACTTGAACTCGTTTTGGATAGATTTAATTATGGTGACAAAGAGAGTATGGACTTTCTTTCACTTTTAAATGGCCGACCCTTCCCTTAGACGGAAGTGTGTTTAGGCTTTTAGTAATTATCTTATCACGTTATAGATTTTCCTCTATATATTTTATATCTCTCCGCCTTTATTAGGCCTCTTCGATTAACTTTCCATTTTTTATAAACATATAAAAATAAATTTTAATGCTTTGTTTATATAGACCTTTCCTGAGAGTAGGCGGTCCTAACTTGGAAACCGAAGTTAATCAACGTTGAGCCCTTTATATCGTCTTTAGCTTTTAAAGAGCTAAGGATTTAAAACTTTTTAAATGTAATATTTTATGAAAGAATTTCTTTGATAGTCTTCGTACTGTTTTCAAAGATGAACTAACGTTTAGTTTTTTATGCTACGCAGTTGTTGACGTTCAGGACGTTCAACATGCGCTCTATCGTTACGATAGAGAGAGAGAGTATCACGGTTTCACTTTGCAGTAAGAGTAAATCGATTCTGACGTTTTGTTCATTCTTTCTTAGCTTAAATGTTTTAAATTCTAATTTAAAGGAACTTTTTATTTGATAAACCTTTCAGTTTTTTCCTTTAGTCAAATAACATGTTTTTTTGACGATATATAATTGGGCTCTTCTCTTAGGTGCGAAATCAAGAGAGAAAGAGAGAGAGAGATAGAGACGGAGGGAGAGAGAGGAGAGAAAACGTTCCGTTCAAGCGGGTAACGTTGTTCTCGTGTTACTCACGTCCCTAGTCGCTGTACGGGGAGGAAGGATAAAACGTTTTTAGGTTTTTATTCTCGTCCCCAGGCTATGTGCGGTGAGAGATTGAAAACGTAGTTATATGAACTAGTGTTTAGTCTTTCCCAGCCACTGATTTTTCTTTTTATCTTAAAATATGTTTTCTGTTTTTTGCTTGTATTATGAGCTTGCATTATACGACTAATTTCGCAATTACTACCTTTTAATGAAGGGTAGAATTGCGTGTTTCAGGTAGAAATAAGTGCAAAACAGAAAATCGAAGTGATAAAGTGATATGCGCAAAGTGTTACAGTGTTGCGTCCGAGGCGCAAAGTGTTACAGTGTTGCGTCCGAGGGTTCGTCTGTTCGTGCCTGTCGTTCACCTAGTCCGGGACCTCTTACAAGCTCCCAAGCCCAGGGGAGAAGTAATGTCAAACGACTTATGGGTTCGAGAGGCCTTGACCAACGAACAGACGTTTTTCCCTCTATGGTATCGGGTGTATCTTACCAAGATCTCCCCTACCATAAGACGAGAGAGACGTTGTTTCTCCTCGCCATCCGTAGGCTTTTCGCATAAGAAACCTGTCACAAGGTTTCGAAGCCCTTAAGCGAAAGTCAGTCCTTTCAGGACAGGTCCTGGTTACAGCCATTAGGACAGCTCTGACCCTATGCAGTCATCGGATAACTGCTCGCAGCCTAACAAAAGCGTAACACAGACTCCGAGAGTCTTTTTTTGTAGGCAAAGTATTGCGGTCACAGACGTTACCCTCGTCTATTACCACAACCATTTCCGTTGATCCTTAAGGGGTTGTATGGCAAAACATGCAGTATATGCTTGCCTCCCTTATGGAAGACTATTCTGCCGATTAGTCCGTTGAGTCTAGCCGTTTATCTCATCGATATCCTGGCTTTCAGCCAACCTAACGTTCCTTTGTGCTTACTGTTGACGTTGGCGTAGCTTAGTCACGTCAGTCAGGTTGTTTAGAACCACACTCGATGCGGTCTCGTGTGGTTTTTCAGCCGCATTTGGACGTTAGGCCACTGGCTGATGCTCCTGTTGACGTTCAAGACGTTCACTAACAATCGGAGTTGACTTGTTTTGACGCTGTGCGTCAACCTCCGCATTCTAGAGTTGTTTTGACTGCTCAGTCTAGGCAGTCAAAGCAGTCTCGAGTGGACGCTGTGCGTCCTCACGCACCTGTTGTGGTTGACAGTTCAGTTGTTGACAGTTCACAGACTGTCAAGCAGTTACATGACGTTGCGTTCTGGTCCGCTACTAATGCACCAGTGAGAGACTCAGCTTTTATCGGAATAGGGTCCCTGTAGATGAGGAAGTTGCTGTTCTCCCTCCTACTGATATTCCCTTGAGGACTCTGTCAGATGGAGAGGAGCCTAAAGCTGCTTAGCCTCCTATGGACTTTAATTAAATCATGATGATTTTTTTTAAGGATCTTCGTCCGGATATTTTTGTAACTGCTGCTCCTCGTTCGCCTAAACGTCAGAGCTTACACTAGGCCTAGCTACTTCGAAGCCGTTGTGCTCTCTCGCTCTCCTAGAGAGCGTTACGTTGGCTAGGCGACTGGTTTTTCACCAGGAGGAGTTTGGGGGATACAGCCTTTGCTTTCCCTTCTTTTAAACTGGTTTATAGAGCGAGAGTCTGATATGACACGAGAGAAGTTCTCGGCTTGGGAGTTCATGCCTCTGCCCAGATAGACTTCTCAATTCTGGTAGACTCTCCCTGGCGCCTAGCCAGGAGACGCTCCAAGTTGTTTACAGGTCAACTTCACAGCTGTTGTCGAGCCTTTGAAGTTTTGCTGTACTATTATGTCACGCATAACAAGGCTTTCAGGGATGGTAAACGGTTCCGCCTCAGTCGCTAACCCCGTCTGTTGCCACACCTGCTCCCGTAGACCCTAAATGGGCTTTTCTGCAAGACATGCAGTCCAAGCTTGCGTCCGTGATAGAGGACTTAAATGCGGAGAAGAACCTTCTGGCCAACAACCTTCCAACCGGTCGGTTGTGCGCCCTGTTGACGCTGAGGTAACCTACTCGCGTCTGCCAGTTGAGGTGGTTCCTCCACCGATGCGACCCAGTGTGGGTTGCCAGCCGCACGTTGACGTTAAGCGACGCTCGGAGGTGGTTGTTGACGTTCAGGACGTTCAACAACCAGCAGAGGTGACTTGTTTTGACGCAGTGCGTCAACCTCAGCAACCCGGTAGGGTGTTGACTGCACAACCCAGACGGTCTAGACAGTCTCGGGTTGACGCTGTGCTTCCTCGCGCACCCATGGTTGTTGACAGTTCACAGACTGTGCAGCAGTTCCATGATATTGCGTCCGGCTCCGTCACGCATCCACCAGTGCGACCGGATTCAGCGAGCCAGACGTTGCCCACTCCGTTGCCGTTTCCTCATCAGTTTCGGATGAGGACGTTGCTGAACAACAAGACGATCAGCCCCCAGCCCTGCTATCCATCCAGAAGATGCTGAAGAAGGAACGCTGCTCAGTCAGGCTGTGGATGAGTCTGGTAGGGACACTGTCATCCGTGGATCAATTTGTGTCTCTAGGAAGACTACACCTCCGTCCTCTTCAATACCATCTAGCTTTTCACTGGAAAAAGGACAAGACGCTAGAAGCGGTCTCGATCCCGGTTTCCGAAAAGATAAAGTCTTGTCTGACTTGGTAAAAGGACAATATCAACCTAAGAGAGGGTCTTCCCCTGGCTGTTCAGACTCCCAACCACGTTCTCTTCTCGGACGCATCGGACGTAGGCTGGGGTGCGACATTAGACGGTCGGGAATGCTCGGGAATATGGAACTCGAGTCAAAGGACAATGCATTTCAACTGCAAGGAGCTACTGGCAGTACGTCTGGCCTGGAAAAGCTTCAGGTCTCTCCTTCAAGGCAAAGTGGTGGAGGTGAACTCGGACAACACCACGGCTTTGGCGTACATCTCCAAGCAAGGAGGGACCTACTCTCTGACGTTGTACGAGATCGCAAGGGACCTCCTCACCTGGTCAAAAGGTCTAAACATATCACTAGTAACGAGGTTCATCCAAGGCAACTTGAATGTCATGGCAGTTTGTCTCAGTCGGAAGGGACAAATAATTCCAACAGAATGGACCCTCCACAAGGATGTATGCAAGAGCCTTTGGGCCACCTGGGGCCAGCCAACCATAGATCTCTTCGCAACCTCGATGACCAAGAGGCTCCCAATATTTTGCTCACCAATCCCGGACCCAGCAGCAGTTCATATAGATGCCTTTCTCCTAGATTGGTCACATCTAGATCTATATGCATTCCCTCCGTTCAAGATTGTCAACAAGGTACTGCAGAAGTTCGCCTCTCACGAAGGGACAAGGTTGACGCTAGTTGCTCCCCTCTGGCACGCGAGAGAATGGTTCACCGAGGTACTTCGATGGCTAGTAGACGTTCCCAGAACACTTCAACCTAAGGGTGGACCTTCTACGTCAGCCACACGTAAAGAAGGTACACCAAGGCCTCCACGCTCTTCGTCTGACTGCCTTCAGACTATCGAAGGACTCTCGAGAGCTAGAGGCTTTTCGAAGGAGGCAGCCAGAGCGATTGCTAGAGCAAGGAGAACATCCACCCTTAGAGTCTACCAATCGAAGTGGGAAATCTTCCGAAACTGGTGCAAGTCAGTATCCGTATCCTCGACCAGTACCTCTGTAACTCAAATAGCTGACTTCCTCTTATATCTGAGGAAAGAACGATCTCTTTCAGCTCCCACTATCAAGGGTTACAGAAGCATGTTGGCATCAGTCTTCCGTCACAGAGGCTTAGATCTTTCCAACAATAAAGATCTACAGGACCTCCTTAAGTCTTTTGAGACCACGAAGGAGCGTCGTTCGGTTACACCTGGTTGGAATTTAGACGTGGTACTAAGATTCCTTATGTCAGACAGGTTCGAGCCGCTACAATCAGCCTCCCTGAAAGATCTCACCTTAAAGACTCTTTTCCTGGTATGCTTAGCCACAGCTAAAAGAGTCAGTGAGATTCATGCCTTCAGCAAGAACATCGGATTCTCATCTGAAACGGCTACATGTTCTCTACAACTTGGTTTTCTAGCCAAAAACGAGCTTCCTTCTCGACCTTGGCCAAAATCGTTCGATATTCCAAGCTTATCGTATGGTTGGAAATGAACTAGAAAGAGTCTTATGCCCTGTAAGAGCTCTTAAGTTCTATTTAAAACGAACTAAACCTTTACGAGGCCCGTCTGAAGCTTTATGGTGTTCAGTTAAGAAACCATCTTTGCCTATGTCAAAGAATGCTTTATCCTATTTTATCAGACTGTTAATACGAGAAGCTCATTCCCATCTGAATGAGGAAGACCAAGCTTTGCTGAAGGTAAGGACACACGAAGTTAGAGCTGTCGCAACTTCCGTGGCCTTTAAACAAAATAGATCTCTGCGAAGTATAATCGACGCAACCTATTGGAAAAGCAAGTCAGTGTTCGCGTCTTTTTATCTTAAGGATGTCCAGTCTCTTTACGAGAACTGCTACACTCTGGGACCATTCGTAGCAGCGAGTGCAGTAGTGGGTGAGGGCTCAACCACTACAATTCCCTAATTCCATAACCTTTTTAATCTTTCTCTTGAAATGTTTTTATTGTTGTTTTTGGGTTGTCCGGAAGGCTAAGAAGCCTTTCGCATCCTAGTTGATTTGGCGGGTGGTCAAAGTCATTTCTTGAGAAGCGCCTAGATTAGAGGTTTTGATGAGGTCCTGTTGTATGGGTTGCAACCCTTGATACTTCAGCTCCTAGGGGTCGCTCAGCATCCTAAGAGGATCGCGAGGCTCCGTAAGGAAGACGTACTTAAAAAGGCAGAGTAATTGTTCAAGTCGACTTCCTTACCAGGTACCTATTTATTTTGTTTAGTTATTTTGATAACTTCTAAAATGAAATAAAAATTCTTAGCTCATATGATGTAAACATATTTTGCTGGTCTCTACCCACCCCCCTGGGTGTGAATCAGCTATTATAATCACCGGCCAAGTTAAATATTGAAAAATGTTATTTTGATAATAAAATAAATTTTTGAATATACTTACCCGGTGATTATAAATTAAAGGACCCTCCCTTCCTCCCCAATAGAGACACAGTGGACCGAGGAGAAAATTGAGTTCTTTGTTTACAATGAGTAATGGGTATCTGAACGACAGATGGCGCTGTTGAGTACACCCCCTACCTGTGTAGCGATCGCTGGCGAATTTTTCCGTAGAGTTTTTCTGTCGAGCAACAGAGTTGCAGCTATTATAATCACCGGGTAAGTATATTCAAAAATTTATTTTATTATCAAAATAACATATTTATTCCTATGCGGATGCAAACTTCCGAGTCATTTAAATGGGTTACTCCTAGTTCCGTTTTCTACCGCTGAGATACTACTGATAGAGAGTCATTGGGTGCTTTTGACTGGTCAGACATTACTATATTGGAACCCTCTCTTTGGTTACGACTCATTTTTCTTTTGCCTACACATACAACGAGTAGTCTGGCCTATTCTTTCCACTTTCTCCTCTATCCTCATACACATGACAACACTGAGATTACCAAACAGTTTTTCTTTGCTCAAGGGGTTAATTACTGCACTGTAATTGTTCAGTGGCTACTTTTCTCTTGGTAAGGGTAGAAGAGACTCTTAAGCTAGGGTAAGCAGCTCTTCTAGGAGAAGGACACTCCCAAAATCAAACCATTGTCCTCTAGTCTTGGGTAGTGCCATATCTTCTGTACCATGGTCTTCCACTTTCTTTGGGTAGAGTTCTCTTGCTTGAGGGTACACTTGTGCACACTATTCTATGTTATTTCTCCACTTATTTTTTTTATAATTTTTTTTATTTTTGATATTTTTGTTTATATATGAAAGATATACTTTTAATGTTACTGTTCATAGAATATCTTTTTTTGATTGTTCATTACTTCTCTTGCAGTTTATTTATTTCCTTTCCTCACTGGGCTATTTTTCCGTTGTAGACCTTTTGCTTATAGCATCCTGGTTTTCCAACTAGAATTGTAGCTTAGCTAGTAATAATACCAGACATAAAAGCAAAAGGGTTCGGTTGCACCATAGTAGGTTGCTAGGCAAAACCTCATTGCATGGCAGTGTAATGTGCTGCTGCATGGCTTACCTCACTCGTCTTCTGGTCGTTGTGTTTAGAGGAGGTATCCCCTCCTCTCTTCTATGATCACAACTTTTAACTCTTCCACAGTGGATTGCCATTATAGTGCTTTGTGTGTCTTTCAATGTCATTGTCACTAGTTAGGCTTGCATTATCTGTGCGATGAGTGTGCTTAGTTATGACTAGTAAATCTAGCATAATGTGATTGCGCCTTGGCCGTGATGGTTACCCATATAAACAAGGAGGTGCAGTCTCGCTCCTGCTATTCCAACTAGCAGTGGAGATACACAAGTGGGCACAAAACAATGCAATAACCCTCATAGCAAGTTTTATTCCCAGGAAGCGGAATGTCATTGCTGACCAGGGACGATAGTTGGTTCTGAATGGTCTTTGCTTCCTCTAGTGGCAAACAGACTTTTGACTTTGTGGGGTTCCCCATCACTAACCATGTTTGCCGCTCCCCTGAACAACAAACGCCCGGTGTATTGCTCTCTGGTCTCTGATCCAGCAGCAGCAATGGAAGATGTCTTCTAGCACCCATTCAACTAACTGGACTTTTGTGCCTTTCCACCTTTCTGTTTGATTCATCAGGTCCTGAACAGAGTCCGAACATCACGAGAGGTCAGAGTAATGTTAGTAGCCTCAAGGTGGCCAACAGCGGAGTGGTATCCAGGCCTGCTGGATCTTCACGTGGAAATTCTAAGAGAACTTTCAGAATAGCTAAACCTACTGCATAAACCATACTTAAGAAAGTTCCACGCGGCAGTTCACTGCTTATCTCTTTATGGTTGGAGACTATCTAGCATATCCTCTGAAAGAGAGGCTTTTCGGGACCATCTGTCTAACAGCCTTCTGACTGATACCTCCAAAAGTTGTCCACAAGAGTCTAACAACCTTCTGTGATTGGTGTCATAAGAGGAATATTGCTCCACACAAGGCCGCTATTTCCAAAATTGCCGACGTTCTAGTGTTGCTGAGTATCAAGAAATCCTTTTCAGTCACTGTGATAAAGGGCTACCACGCGGCCTTGAGCCAGGTATTCAAACTGAAAGGGTTTGTTCTCTCCTCTGCATGGGAACTTTCTGCTCTCATTAAGAGTTTTGAGCAGACTTGTCTTCTGCAAGAACTCAAGCCCCCTTCCTGGGATGTGATAAAGGTTCTTAGATCCTTGAAAAGAGCCAGTTGGGTGAGAGGGACTTCCTCCTTCCTTGTCATCTAAGGATGACTCTCGTACTGAAGGACAAGAGTCGGTATTCGGTTGGGAACAAATCACAAAATTTTCAAAGTAATTTGTATTTTCCTAGCTATACAAACTGAGCCCTTTAGATTTCACTTCCCACTGTATCCACTCCACAAGTCCCAGGCAAAGTCAAAATGGAGACTTTGTACACTGATAGACCCCTACCACCAGTGGCTACCGGTGGCTACCAGAACCTTGATGATTTCTTCAGTGGCCATTTCTAGCTTTTGCTAGAATCTTGGACCTACTAAATGACTTTGTATAGCTAGGAAAAATAGAAATTACTTTTAGAATTTTTATTTCACAATATATTGATTATTATTCTAGGATATTTTGAAAAATTAAGTTCCCATTGACAGTTGCATGTTTCACTACATTCAATAAAATATTGAATGCTTAATATTTTTTTTTTCTTTTTTTTTTTATCTTAGCCTGGAGACTTTATACATACACTTGGGGATGCTCATGTCTACTCCAACCACTGTGATGCTCTCGAGGAACAGTTGAAAAGAGAGCCAAGACCTTTCCCCAAGCTCAGAATCAAACGGGAAGTTCATTCCATAGAGGATTTCAAATTTGAAGACTTTGAAATCATCGATTATCATCCGCACAGTAAAATCCAGATGGATATGGCTGTTTAAAAAAAAGTTTTTCATTTTTTAGATATTAATGCTTTTAATTCCAAAGAATCACTTTATTGTAGATTTTAAACCAAATGGTAAACAATGGCTATAGGTTCCAGACAAATTTAATGCTTGAAAATCTATGTTACAGGGGCCTTTATTAGAAGTCAATAGTTATTTATGTTTTGTATAATTTTTATTGTTTGTAGTTGAGTAAACAACAAATTGTGCAGTTGGCAAGTCCGTAAGTGTAAAATGGTCTGGTTAGTTAAATAATTTCACATGTAAAAATTTAGATCTGCATTTCACATAGATCTCAGAATGACTAATTCTAGACTTAGTTTCAAGAATCAACTTGAACACCTATTTTGTAATTTTTCAATAAATCAGTGAAAGCTCATTTTTCCCATTGAAGGGTTTAATCTGTTATTTAGCTTCCTTTTATATGGAATATTTCTTTCATTATGTATACAAAATTTTTTCCTTTACATAGGAGAAAATAACACCAAAGCTGTAGTACAGTACTGTACACTGTAATTAAATTTTATAGCAAGGTGTATTTTAACCCTTTTACCCCCAAAGGACGTACTGGTACGTTTTACAAAACTCAAAATTTTTTCCTTTACATAGGAGAAAATAACACCAAAGCTGTAGTACAGTACTGTACACTGTAATTAAATTTTATAGCAAGGTGTATTTTAACCCTTTTACCCCCAAAGGACGTACTGGTACGTTTTACAAAACTCATCCCTTTACCCCCATGGACGTACCGGTACGTCCTTGCAAAAAACTGCTATTTATATTTTTTTTTGCATATTTTTGATAATTTTTCGAGAAAATTCAGGCATTTTCAATATTAAACTTACCCGATAATCATGTAGCTGTCAACTCCGTTGCCCGACAGAATTCTACGGAAGGGATACGCCAGCGATCGCTATACAAGAGGGGGGTGTACTCACAAGCGCCACCTGTGGCCAGGTACTGCAGTACTTCTTGTTGACACCACCTCAATTTTTCCTCTGTCGTGCCTCCGACTAGACCTATATGGATACGCTGTTGATTCTGGAGTTTTTTGCTCACGATTTGGTGATGTATTTGCTCTAGAGTTTAGCTTTCGCTATTCAGGAAGTTTTATCATTAGCTTAGCTAGCTTTTGGAATTAATTTGATTAATTATGGTGACGAAGAGAGTATGAACTCTCTTTCACTTTTAAATGGCCGACCCTTCCCTTAGACGGAAGTGTTGGTGTCTAAGAGAGTATAGACTCTCTTTCTTAATTTTGCTTAACAAAAGTTATAGATTTATTTTATATCTCTCCGCCTTTTATAGGCCTCTTCGATTAACTTCCTTTTATTATAAACTTATTAAAATTAATTTTTATATGTTTATATTCGACCTTTCCTAATAGTAGGCGGTCTTTTTCTGGTACCGAAGTTAATTAACATTGAGCCCGTCATTTCGGTTTTCCTGTTAACATATGCTATTTTAATGTTTTTGAAAGAATTTCTTTGATAGTCTCGTACTGTTTTCAAAGTTGAACTAACGTTTTGTTTTGTCTCTGCAGTTGTTGACGTTCAGAACGTTCAACTTGCGCTCTATCGTTACGATAGAGAGAGAATTTTCACGGTGTCACGTTGCAGTAAGAGTAACCGTTTCTAGCGTTTTGTTCATTCTTTCTTAGCTTAATGGTTTTAATTCTAATAAAGGAACTTTTTATTTGGGAAATATTTCAGTTTTTTTCCTTTAACAATAATATGTTTTAACGATATATATGATTGGGCTCTTCTCTCAGGTTCTAAGTCAAGAGAGAGAGAGAGAGAGAGATAGAGACGGAGGGAGAGAGAGCTGGATAAACGTTTCGTTCAAGCGAGTAACGTTGTTATCGTTTTTGCTCTTCTCCCTAGTCTCTTTAGGGGAAGAAGGTAAACGTTTCTAGAGTTTTATTCTTGTTCTCAAGCTTTATGCGGTGAGAGATTTTAAACGTAGTTTATTTGATCTAGTGTTTAGTCTCTTTCCAGCCACTGAATTATTTATCTTTCATTAGATTTTTCTGTTACATTGTAATTCTGTTTTCGCAATTACTAACTTTTAAGGAAGGATAGAATTGCGTGTTTCAGGTACAAACCACTTAAAGTTTCGAGTTCAGTGAAATAAGTGCAAACAGAAAATCAAAAGTGATAAGTGATTAGCGCAAAGTGTGTCAGTGTTGTGCGTGAGGGTACTTCTGTGCGTGCCAGTCGTCCTCCCAGTCCGGGACCTCTTGCAAGCTCCCAAGCCCAGGGGAGAAGCAATGTCGAAGGGCAAAAGGGTTCGGCAGGCCTTGATCGGCGCACAGAAGTATCCTCGGTGGTTGCGGGCGTGTCTTACAGAGACCGTCACTCCCACCCGCAGACGATTGAGCCCTTATTTTGCTCGTCTGCAGAAGAAATTTCGGGGAGAAAACGCTGGACTCAGGTCTCAAGACCTCTTAAACGTAAAGTCCAGACCTCTAGAGTTCAACAACCCGGATGCAGTCATTGGGTTAGCTCTGACTCTCCGCAGTCATCAGGTGACTGCACACCTCCTAAGAGAGGTAAGGCGATGCCTCAACAGACCTCATCTTCTGTTAAGGCTTTGCCTCAACAGACCTTATCGTCTGTTGATCCCAAGATGACTTTGCTGCAGTCCATGCAGTCGCAGCTTGCGGTCTTAATGCGTGAGTATCAGGCTGAGAAGGTTACACCTCCTCCTGCGAGCGCTCCGCCTCACCGCAGTCCAGTCTGCCAGGCGTACGAAGTTGAGGTTCCTCAAGCTACCTTACCGCGTTCGGAGTTGCCAGTTACCAGCGTTGTGCAGCAACCTCAACCTTCCTTAAGGCAACCTCAACAATGGGAGCAGGAGTCTTATGCCTTGAGGCAAGATTTTCTTGCAGTTAGACCATCTTTGAGGCTACAACCTTTTGAGGTACGACAACCTCTACCATCCTTGAGGCAGCCACCTCAGCTCTCGCAGCTGCTACCTCAACTTTCCTCAAGGCGAGAGCCTCAACTCTTGAGGCTAGCTCCTCAGGAACCTCAACTCGTGAGACAGGAACTGCGTTCTGCGCAGCCGCTACCTCAACTCTCGCAGCTCACACCTCAAGAACCTCAACTCGTGAGTCAAGAGCCTCTCTCTGCGCAGCCACCTCAACCCTTTAGGCAAGCGCAACTCTTGAGGCAGGAACCTCATGCTATGAGTCAGCCACCTCAACGCATGCATCTGCCACTTTCTCCTCAACTTGAGCCTCTTCCCATTCAACTTTGAAATAACAAATGACAATAATAACACCTCATTACTTTCATAACTTGCATTTGTAATCATATACATGTATGCCTACACAAACATTATGATAATGGAGGTTATTCGTATTACTTAAATAAAAAAATATATATGTATTCCTTGCAATATATTTTTAACAAATCGCAAATATGGCAAAATATCTTCAAAACAAAAATGAATCATGAGTTATGAATGTAATGTAAATATTATGTTGATATTAAAACCCCATGCAAGCATGCATGAAGTAATGCAGTGTTGCCAACAGGGCGAGTTTCCCTGTCCTGAGGTGAAGTAGATTATAGATCGTATATTTAGTGCAGCTTAATTCTACGATTATCATGCCGGCTATCAAATTCATTAACAAAACAGTCTAAATCAATTCCCTCGGCACGTGCACTTTCAATGGACAGTAATGCGATATTACTCAATCTAGCACTGGTCATGGAATTTCTGAGAAATGTTACACGCCATGCAACATGCTCTGCTTCTCTTACAGCATGCTCTACATACAGCATGCTCTGCATACAGCATGCTCTGCATACCTTACCGCATGCTTCTCAGTCACACATCTTTGGTTGTTGCCAACTCACTAGACTGTCAAGCAGTTTCATAAGTTGCCTTCTAGTCTGCTGCTTTTGCACCAGTGAAACCCTCACTGAGAGAACTTAGCTTTTCTCGGATATGGTCCCTGTAGATGAGAAAGTGCTTTTCTCCCTCCTTCTGATATTCCCTTGAGGACTCTGTCATTTGGAGAGGAGCCTTTAGCTGCGTAGCCTCCTATGGACTTTTATTTAAGCATAACATGCTTCCAGGGAAGGTAATGGTTCCACTTCAGTCGCTAACCCCGTCTGTTACCACACCTGCTCCCATAGACCTTGAGCTGTGTTGCAAGACATGCAGTCCAAGCTTAGTCCTTGTTAGAGGATTTTTTGTTTACGGAGTCAGTGTGTCACTGGGAAGACGTTCAACAACCAGCAGAAGTGACTTGTTGTGACGCAGTGCGGCAACCTCAGCAACCCGATAAGGAGTTGTCTGTACGACCCAGACAGTCTAGACAGCTTCGGGTTGTCACTGTACTTCCTCGCTTCCCCATGGTTGACAGTTCACAGACTGTGCAGCAGTACCATGATCTTGTGTCCGGCTCCGTCAGACGACTGGCTTTTAAGAGCTCCCACAAGTCGTCGCCGTCTGGAGATTCTCAGATGGACTATGGATCTGACCAAGGAACTGGGCCTCCTGGTCAATTTTGAGGAGTCTCAGCTCGTCCCATCCCAGACCATTGTCTACCTGGGTATGGATCTTCAGAGTCGAGCTTTTCGGGCTTTTCCGTCGGCCCCAAGGATCTTCCAAGCCCTAGAATGCATCCAGAGCATGCTGAGAAGGAACCGATGCTCAGTCAGGTAGTGGATGAGTCTAACAGGGACACTTTCATCGCTGGCCCTGTTCATCGAGTTAGGGAGACTCCACCTCCCCCCCTTCAGTATCATCTAGCTGCTCACTGGATAAAGGACATGACGCTAGAGACGGTCTCAGTTCCTGTTTCCGAAGAGAGGAGGTCTTCTCTCGCGTGGTGTAAGAACAGCTTTCTTCTCAAGGAAGTCTACATTTGGCTGTTCAGAAACCCGACCGCCGTCTCCTCTCGGACGCATCGGACACGGGCTGGGGTGCGACTTTGGACGGACAGGAATGCTCGGGAACATGGAATCAGGAGCAAAGGACACTTCACATCAATTGCAAGGAGTTGTTGGCGGTTCTTCTGGCCTTGATAAACTTCAAGTCCCTCCAGCTTAACAAGGTGGTGGAGGTGGACTCTGACAACACCACAGCCCTGGCTTACATCTTCAAGCAGGGAGGGACTCTTTCGTGGAAGTTGTCCTAGATCGCAAGGGACCTCCTCATCTGGTCAAAAGATCGAAAGCTCACGCTGGTAACGAGGTTCATTCAGGGCGGTATGAATGTCATGGCAGATCGCCTCAGCCGGAAGGGTCAGGTCATCACCACAGAGTGGACCCTTCACAAGAGTGTTTGCAGCAGACTTTGGGCCCTGTGGGGTCAGCCAACCATAGATCTGTTCGCTACCTCGATAACCTAGAGACTCCTGTTGTATTGTTCTCCGATTCCAGACCCAGCAGCAGTTCACGTGGATGCTTTTCTGCTGGATTGGTCCCATCTCGACCTGTATGCATTCCCGCCGTTCAAGATTGTCAACAGGGTACTTCAGAAGTTCTCCTCTCGCAAAGGGACACGGCTGACGTGGGTTGGCTCCGCTCTGGCCCGCGAGAGAATGGTTCATAGAGGTACTGCAATGGCTGGTCGACATTCCCAGGACTCTTCCTCTAGGAGTGAACCTTCTACGTCAACCTCACGTAAAGAAGGTACACCCAAACCTCCACGCTCTTCGTCTGACTGCCTTCAGACTTTCGAAAGACTCTCAAGAGCTAGGGGCTTTTCGAAGGAGGCAGCCAGAGCGATTGCCAGAGCAAGGAGAACATCCACTCTCAGAATCTATCAGTCTCAAGGGGAAGTCTTCCGTAGCTGGTACAAGACCAATGCAGTTTCCTCAACCAGTACCACTGTAACCCAGATTGCTGACTTCCTGTTACATCTAAGGAAAGTAAGATCCCTTTCAGCTCCTACGATCAAGGGTTACAGAAGTATGTTGGCAGCGGTTTTCCGCCACAGAGGCTTGGATCTTTCCACCAACAAAGATCTACAGGACCTCCCTAGGTCTTTTGAGACCTCAAAGGAACGTCGGTTGTCCACTCCAGGCTGGAATCTAGACGTGGTCCTAAGGTTCCTTATGTCATCAAGATTTGAACCTCTCCAATCAGCCTCTTTTTAGGACCTCACATTTAAAACTCTTTTCCTCGTGTGCTTGACAACAGCTAAAAGAGTAAGTGAGATCCACGCCTTCAGCAGGATCATTGTTTTCACATCTGAAACGGCTACATGTTCCTTGCAGCTCGGTTTTTGCTAAATGAGCTTCCTTCACGTCCTTGGCCTAAGTCGTTCGAGATCCCAAGCCTGTCCAACTTGGTGGGGAATGAACTGGAGAGAGTACTTTGCCCAGTTAGAGCTCTTAGGTACTATCTAAAAAGGTCTTAACCTTTACGAGGACAATCAGAAGCCTTATGGTGTGCTATCAGGAAACCTTCTTTTCCAAGTTCTAAGAACTCAGTTTCTTACTATTCAGGCTTCTGATTAGGGAAGCACATTCTCATCTGAAGGAAGAAGACCTTGCTTTGCTGAAGGTAAGGACACATGAAGTGGGAGCTGTGGCTACTTCAGTGGCCTTCAAACAGAACCGTTCTCTGCAGAGTGTTATGGATGCAACCTATTGGAGAAGCAAGTCAGTGTTCGCATCATTCTATCTCAAAGATGTCCAGTCTCTTTACGAGTACTGCTACACCCTGGGACCATTCGTAGCAACGAATGCAGTAGTAGGCGAGGGCTCAGCCACTACATTCCCATAATCCCATAACCTTTTAACCTTTCTCTTGAATACTTTTTATGGGTTGTACGGTCAGCTAAGAAGCCTTCCACATCCTTGTTGATTTGGCGGGTGGTCAATTCTTTCTTGAGAAGCGCCGAGGTTAAAGGTTGTGATGAGGTCCTTTAGTATGGGTTGCAGCCCTTGATACTTCAGCACCTTAGAGTTGTTCAGCCTCCTAAGAGGAACGCTGCGCTCAGTAAGGAAGACGAACTTATTTAAGGCAGAGTAATGGCTCAAGTCGACTTCCTTACCAGGTACTTGTAATTTCATTGTTATTTTGAATAACTGATAATATGAAATACGGGATACTTAGCTTCTTGATATACATGTACACTGGTTTTCACCCACCTCCCTGGGTGTGAATCAGCTACATGATTATCGGGTAAGTTTAATATTGAAAAATGTTATTTTCATTAGTAAAATAAATTTTTGAATATACTTACCCGATAATCATGATTTAATTGACCCACCCTTCCTCCCCATAGAACCAGTGGACCGAGGAAAAATTGAGGTGGTGTCAACAAGAAGTACTGCAGTACCTGGCCACAGGTGGCGCTTGTGAGTACACCCCCCTCTTGTATAGCGATCGCTGGCGTATCCCTTCCGTAGAATTCTGTCGGGCAACGGAGTTGACAGCTACATGATTATCGGGTAAGTATATTCAAAAATTTATTTTACTAATGAAAATAACATTTTTCCAAGAGAATGAGCCCAACCTGACTCTCTATGACAAAAATTAAGGCTGTTAGAGCAATTTAAAAAAAAATATACTGCAACATGTGCTTGAAAAAAAATACCCCCTGGGTGTTAAGGGTTGGAAATTTCCAAATACCCTGGGGGTAAAAGGGTTAATCTTCTAGAAGTGTGGAAGCACCACCTCCCGCTTGCTCACGGATTTCACTTTGATCTTAGCAGTCAATAAGAATGGACGTTCCCACCGACCGGAGTACAGTACTGTATTGGGAAACAACTTTGTTTTCTCTTTTTGGAGTGTTTGCGAGTGTGTCTTTGTTAGGGATGCTTTCGGAGATGTGGACTTATCCCGGGGTGTAGGGTTGTATTTGTGTCACCTTCATAAGCAAAAGGGAAATAGATCCTCTCCTTCTGTTCCCCACATGCTGAGGACACTCCTGTAGCCAGGGTGTGACAAGTGTCGGGAGTGACCATCCTCCCAGTGGGAGCCTACAACAGGAGTAAGTAGTTTCCCACCATATTTGTGAGGTTTAGGGACCAGACCCCCTCGCGAATAGGACACTTAAAAAGCCATTTAAAAATGCTTATAACTGCCAATTTTTATATTTAAAATAACATCAAGAAATGTCATCATAAACAATTTAGAATAATTTAAGAATAGTTTTTAAATATTAAACTTAGCCGGTGAATATATAAATAGCTGACGTCTCCGACGGCCCGACAGATTCCAAAAAACTCGCGAGCGATCGCCATGAAGGTTGCGGGTGTGCCCACCAGCGCCGACTATCGGCCAGATACCGCATATACTTCTCAACCACTCCAGTTCTTCTCTGTCGGTGTCACCGACAACATTGGTTCCGCTCGCTCTAGACCTCGAGTTTTCTACCGAATTGGTGAAGTACTTTGTTTTGGGTTTTATTGGCTTTCCCTGTGTTGGTGTGTTCCTTCAATAAAACTCTTGAAACCTTTTTTGCTTTTTGTTTTTTGTTGATGAACTTGGCTTTACTTTGGATTTTCTCTGGTTTTTCATAATGGCTGACCCTTCTCCTGTATATCGCAAATGTGCGAAAGATTGTAACAAACGTCTTCCGAAAGCCTCTATCGACCCTCATACTGTTTGTGCTAATTGCCGGGGTAAATCCTGCCAATTAGGAGATCGGTGTGAGGAGTGCGTGGTTTTGTCGGAATTCGAGTGGTTAGAGTATGAAAAGTATACTCGTAAGCTCGAAAGAGATAGGGTGAGGAGAAGCTCATCTAGATCTTTAGAATTTTCCTCCTCCCATGCCCCTGAACCTAATCCTTCCCCACAAGGTTTATCCTGCCCTTTCGTGGCAGAGCTCCCAGTAAGGGAGGCTCTCGTGCCGAGAGTAAGAGGGGTAAGAAGAGAGGATCTAAGTCCTCCCGTGGCAGAGTCTGACTGCCCACGTCCTCAGACAGCAGTAGGGGCCAGATTGACCAACTTCTGGCAGGCCTGGGAGAAGAGGGGTGCAGACCGGGAGTCTGTTTTGTTGCTAAAGGAGGGTTACAAAATCCCTTTTGTACGGAGACCTCCTCTAGTAAACGATCCGATAGACCTCTCTCCCAGGTATCGAGAGGAGTCGAAGAGACAGGCATTACATCTGCAGGTGTCTCAGTTGTTAGAGAAGGGGGCGGTGGTGAAAGTCTCGGACCTTCAATCCCCAGGTTTTTACAACCGTCTCTTCCTAGTCCCAAAGCACACAGGAGGTTGGAGGCCAGTGCTGGATGTCAGTGCTCTCAACGTTTTTGTTGTCAAAACAAAGTTTACGATGGAGACCACCAAATCCGTTCTAGCAGCAGTCAGAGAGGGAGACTGGATGGACTCTCTCGACTTGCAGGATGCGTACTTCCACATTCCGATACGCCCAGATTCTCAGCCGTATCTAAGGTTTGTATACAGGAATGTGGTGTACCAATTCCGAGCACTGTGCTTCGGCCTCATCCCTGCTCCTCTTGTTTTTACGAGGCTCATGAGAAATGTAGCAAAGTTCCTACATTTGTCGGGGATCAGAGCCTCCCTGTACCTGGACGACTGGTTACTCAGAGCGTCGTCCCGTCATCGCTGTCGGCAGGACCTACAGTGGACTTTGGATCTTGCGAAGGAGTTGGGCCTATTGGTGAACATAGAGAAGTCTCAGCTGACTCCCTCACAAACGATTCTCTATTTGGGGATGGAGATACAGAGTCTAGCTTTTCGGGCTTTTCCGTCTGCCAACAGGATCGAGCAAGCTTTGCTCAAAGTCCGTCTCATGCTAGAGAAGGACCATTGCTCTGTGAGAAGCTGGATGAGCCTCCTAGGGATGCTTTCATCCCTGGAACAGTTTATCTCTCTGGGGAGACTTCACCTACGCCCTCTCCAGTTCCATTTAGACTCCCATTGGAACAAGGAGAAAACTTTGGAGGCGGTCTCAATTCCAATCTCCGAACCAGTCAAGACTTGCCTGGCCTGGTGGGACAGCAATATAAGACTTCGAGAAGGTCTGTCTCTGGCAGTCAAGAACCCAAACCATGTGTTATTTTCAGACGCGTTGGATTTGGGTTGGGGGGCGACTCTGGACAGTCTGGAATGCTCGGGTCTTTGGGCGGTAGACCAGAGGAGCCTTCACATCAACTGCAAGGAGCTGTTGGCAGTCCATTTAGCGCTGACGAGTTTCAAGAGTCTGCTTCGAAACAAGGTGGTAGAAGTGAATGCGGACAATACCACGGCCTTGGCTTACATCTCCAAGCAAGGAGGCACTCACTCCCACGCTCTTTTCGTCATCGCAAGGGACCTCCTCATCTGGTCAAAAGATCGAAACATCTCGCTTTTGACGAGGTTCGTCCAAGGGAAGTTGAACGTCTTGGCGGACTGTCTCAGTCGGAGAGGTCAGGTGATCCCTACAGAGTGGATCCTCCACAAGGATGTGTGCAAGATTCTTTGGATGACTTGGGGTCAACCCACCATCGATCTCTTTGCGACCTCGCTGACCAAAAGGCTCCCGACTTATTGCTCTCCAGTCCCAGATCCAGAGGCAGCCCACATAGATGCCTTTCTGTTGGACTGGTCTCACCTGGACGCTTACGCATTTCCACCGTTCAAGATCCTCAACAAGGTGTTGCAGAAGTTCGCCTCTCACGAAGGGACCAGGTTGACGTTGGTTGCTCACCTCTGGCCCGCGAGAGAGTGGTTCACAGAGGTACTTCTATGGCTGGTAGACGTTCCAAGGAGTCTGCCTTTACGGATGGATCTCTTACGGCAGCCTCACGTAAAGAGACTTCATCAAAGCCTCCCCGCGCTTCGTCTGACTGCCTTCAGACTATCGAAAGACTCTCAAGAGCTCGAGGATTTTCGAAGGAGGCAGCTAGAGCGATCGCGAGGGCTAGAAGATCCTCTACCATCAAGATCTACCAGTCGAAGTGGGAGGTATTTAGAGATTGGTGCAAGTCCTCCTCTATTTCCTCCTCCAGTACCTCTGTAGCGCAGATTGTGGATTTTCTCCTGTATCTGAGAAACGGTCGCTCCCTCTCTGCATCCACCATTAAAGGCTACAGAAGCATGTTGGCTTCTGTTTTCAGGCATAGAGGCTTGGATCTTTCGAATAACAAAGATCTCCAAGACCTCCTTAAGTCTTTCGAGACCTCTAAGGAACCTGCTTGGAACTTAGACGTGGTCCTACAGTTCTTAATGTCAGACAGGTTTGAGCCTTTAAATTCAGCCTCCCTGAAGGATCTTACCCTCAAGACACTTTTTTCGGTGAGCTTGGCTTCGGCTAAAAGGGTCAGTGAGATCCATGCTTTTAGTAAGAACATCGGCTTCTCGACAAATAAAGCTATATGTTCTCTTCAACTTGGTTTTTTGGCCAAGAACGAACTTTCGTCTCGTCCTTGGCCTAAATCTTTTGAAATACCTAGTCTTTCAGAGATCGTAGGTAATGAAGTTGAAAGAGTGCTGTGCCCCGTTAGAGCTCTTAAGTTTTACTTATCTAGAACTAAACCAATACGAGGTTGTTCTGAGGCTTTATGGTGCTCCGTTAAGAAGCCCTCATTGCCCATGTCTAAGAATGCGTTATCTTACTTTGTTAGACTTTTAATCCGGGAGGCACATTCTCATTTAAGTGAGAAGGATCGTAGTTTGCTTAAGGTCAAGGCTCACGAAGTGAGAGCAATAGCGACTTCGGTGGCATTTAAGCAAAATAGATCCCTTCGAAGTATTATGGACGCGACCTTTTGGAGGAGCAAGTCGGTGTTCGCTTCATTTTACTTGAAAGACGTCCAGACTCTTTATGAGGACTGCTACACACTGGGTCCATTCGTTGCATCGAGTGCAGTAGTGGGTGAGGGTTCTACCACTACATTCCCTTAATCACAATATCCTTTTAATCTTCTCTTGAAATGTTTTTAATCTTGTCTTGGGTTGTACGGAAGACTAGGAAGTCTTTCGCAATCTTTTTGGTTTGGCGGGTGGTCAAATGTTTCTTGAGAGCGCCCAGACTAAGAGTTTTGATGAGGTCCTGTTATAGGGGTGTTCGCCCTGGATATAACAGCTCCTGGGAGTCTTTCAGCATCCTGAGAGGATGGCTGGGCTTCGTGAGGAAAGCGGACTAATGAGGCAGAGTAATCATCAGAGTCAGCTTCCTTACCAGGTACCTATACTTAAGTTTGTTTTTATGAAATATTTGTCAAAAACTCTTGAGCATATACGCCTTTATTGTAATAATACTGGTCTCTACCCACCACCATGGGTGTGAATCAGCTATTTATATATTCACCGGCTAAGTTTAATATTTAAAAATAATATTTTCATTATAAAATAAATTTTTGAATATACTTAACCGGTGAATATATAATATTAAAGGCCCTCCCTTCCTCCCCGATAGAGACCCTGCAGACTGAGAAGAACTGGAGTGGTTGAGAAGTATATGCGGTATCTGGCCGATAGTCGGCGCTGGTGGGCACACCCGCAACCTTCATGGCGATCGCTCGCGAGTTTTTTGGAATCTGTCGGGCCGTCGGAGACGTCAGCTATTTATATATTCACCGGGTAAGTATATTCAAAAATTTATTTTATAATGAAAATATCATTTTAAGACATTTTCCAGAAAAATATACCGAATGTGGCATGAACACCAATTAAACACTACCATATCTCAATACGTACAGTACAATGATGTACATGCACGAAACACAGTACTGTATCGTACATACAGTGAGCCCTCGTTACTTCGCGGTTCGACTATCGCGGATTCACGACTGCGCGGACTTTTTTCATAACGCATGTATATTCATATATCTCGGATTTTCCGGAAATTTTGAAAATAGCCGCGATATATGAAGACCCCAAGTATTTCGTTAATTCCATTAATAATTAGTAATATCTGCTCTTACTGATGGTTTATTGCATTACATATGACATATAATTCAGTACAGAAAGAAATAAAACACGAAAAGAGATTGTGATCATATTATAATTCAGTATACGCAGTAAAATTAAATCGAACATGAAACGCAAATCAGATGTAGTCTGACTTTGTCATATTTGAATGGTGTAAGGCTGCTGATGGCTACTACTACAAATGTAATGGATGTGCATCTTTTCCATGAATCTTTTGTATGTATACGTACGTAGTACTGCATCCAATAATATTCTTTGTTGCAAAAATCACATCTCGAATAAGCGTACATATCCTACAACAAAACAAGCGCAAAATAGCGTACGTAAAGCATACTGTATATAGTACCTTGTATTTGAATTTGTAACTACCACGTAGCATGTAAGACGGACTGTGATTGGTTCCAGTGCTGATAGATGATGAATCAGCTCCCAAGTTTTGAAATCTAGCCTGTGATTGGTGTTTTGACTGCTTCTTCGATCCACAGCATCTTCTCGCGGCCACTTTGTTTGCCGCTCTCTCGCCGGGTAGACGCTGCTACGTTACTGTGTAACTTTAATCTGTGCTGTGCGTGACTGTTTGAAGTTGAACTTTTTGTTGAACTTTCTGTTTAACCCCTACAATGGCTCCCAAGCGTTCAATGGCTCCCAAGCGTTCAATGGCTCCCAAGCGTTCTGCTTCTACTAAGGCTGGTAGTGAGCCTAAACGCCACCGAAAAATGATGACGATTGCTGAGAAGGTGACACTTCTCGATATGTTGAAAGAAGGCAGAAGTTACGCGGCCGCAGCCCGCCATTTTGGAGTGAACGAATCCACCGTTCGCTACATTAAGAAGGACGAGGCGAACATTAGAAAGACGGCTGCCATCACCTTTAGCAGGTCAGCGAAGCGAGTTGTTACCGCTCGTAATGAAACGATCGTCCGTATGGAAGGTGCTTTAGCAGTTTGGACTGCAGACTGCCGGAAGAAGAACATAGCCTCGGATACGAACACCATCCGAACCAAGGCTTTGGGTTTGTATGAGAATTTTGCGGCAAAGGGACCTCAAGACGACCATGGCGACCATGCTGAAGAAGACGAAGATGATGTACTAGATGAACCTCAAGCAGGGACATCCACTGATTCCCAGCCTCAGAAACGACGTTTTTCCGCCAGCAAAGGATGGTTCGCGAAATTTCAGAAACGCTTCGGCCTGTAAAGCGTTTCCCTGCATGGCGAGGCTGCTTCCGCTGACACTACCGCTGCTGAAACTTACGCGAATGAGACATTTAAGAACATTGTCACTGAAGGTGGATACAAGCCCGAACAAGTGTTTAATATGGATAAGACTGGCTTGTTTTGGAAGAGAATGCCATCGCGAACTTTCCTGTTCAAAGAAGAAGCCAAAGCCTCTGGCTTTAAAACATTCAAAGATCGTGTTACCCTCGTGATGTGTGGCAATGCTGCTGGATTTTTGCTAAAGCCGGGGCTTATTTACAAATCGAAAAACCCTCGCGCTTTGAAAAATAAAAATAAGAATCTCCTTCCCGTGTACTGGATGCATAATCCAAAAGCATGGATTACGAAGATGCTGACCTCCAACTGGTTCCACCAATGTTTTATCCTGCAAGTCAGTAAATATCTCTTAGAGAAGGGCTTGCCATTTAAGATCCTTCTCCTTATGGATAACGCTGGTGGACACGCAACTGATCTGTCGCATGAGGGCATTCAGGTTGAGTTCCTGCCACCCAACACAACGTCATTAATTCAACCAATGGACCAGGGGGTTATTAGGGCGTTCAAGGCCCTCTACACGAAGAATACCTAGGCGGACCTCGTTGCGTGTGTGGATGCTGCCCAAGATGATGAGGATGAAACGTTCAATTTGAAGGCGTACTGGCGGAAGTACTCAATAGCCACGTGCCTGCAGAACATCCAGAAGGCACCGAAAGAAATGAAACCTGCTACTGTTAATGCGAGCTGGAAGAAGTTGTGGCCCCAGATTGTTTACGATGACAAGGGATTTACACCTGCTGAGATTCAACACTCTGCAATACGGAAATTTGTGCAGTTGGCTGCGATAATTGGAGGTGACGGGTTTGGTGACATGACGACTGAAGACGTCGACGAGTTGTTGGACTGCCATTCCCAGTCGCTAACTGACGCAGACCTCGAAAACCTTATGAAATCAGCCAGTGAAGAAGACAGTGAAACACAGGAAGAGACCCAAGAAAATGTCGAAGAGACGGGCTTAACATTAGAACAGCTTGCCAAGCTCTGCAACCTTGCGAAGGAGTTGAAAGAATTGTCACAAGAGTGGGACGAGGATATGGTTCGTTCTATGCAATTCTGCAACCAAATCGATGAAGACATGACTTCCTACAGGATGCTCTTCGAGCGAAAAAAGAAGCAGCGGCATCAACTTCTAATCACAATGTTCTTCCAGCCTCGCAAAAAAGAGCCAGTTCCTCCTGCTACTATGCCTTCGGAAGAAATTGAAGAAGTGTCCCAGGAAGAAGTTGAAGAGGTGTCCCAGGAAAAGACACCTCCGTCTGAAGAGACGTAAAATACTATCATTGGCTGCACAGTAGAAGACATCATCAGCTTCATCATCATCATTTCTACTGTGCAGCAAATTCATCGCCATCATCATTCAAGTTTTTCTTCAACTTCTTTCGTGTTGAGTACAGTAACAATATTTTTTTATACTACTATAATATTCTAACATTTTAATATTTGTGCCTGTTTTAGTTTAGGGTACTGTAGTACATGCATTAAGTGTTCTGTATATTAAAGGGTAGTTTGTTAACAGTACTACTTAAAGGGAAGGTTTTAAAAGTGAATATACATCTTATAACCTATCATATTTTTTGTTTATTACATTTAAAATAATCTCTCTCTCTCTCTCTCTCTCTCTCTCTCTCTCTCTCTCTCTCTCTCTCTCTCTCTCTCTCTCTCTCTCTCTCTCTCTCTCTCTCGTAAATTATCATTCGGTCATTAGCGGCAGTTTGTTATTGTTGATTAAACGCCAAAAAAAAGAAAAAAAAAATTTTTCCTGCTTTGCTACGTATGTAGGATTTTATATAGATACGGTAAATAATATTTGTAATAACATATTTACTAAAAGCTTTTAATATCATTATTTATCACTTTCATCATGCGCGTTTAATGCCTTCGTTTGTTTATTACGATCGAAGATGGAGCGTACAGTAAATGAATGGAAGGTTTCCGTTTCAGGCGGCGTCATAAAGAAAAACATTATAAAATGGCATTCATTTCATTTATTTGGAAGTCCTAAGAAAAATTAAGTAAAACATTGGTAATAACAAAATCAACATATAATCAATATAATCGTTGCAAAAACTAACTTATACACGTGTAAATGTGTTTGTTTCTTCATTATGATCAGAGATAAACGTAAACAAAACATTGGTTGTCATTTTTTATCGTGTTTAGGAAACGCATGATATAAAATCGCCTTTAATATTTGTGCCTGTTTTAGTTTAGGGTACTGTAGTACATGCATTAAGTGTTCTGTACATTAAAGGGTAGTTTGTTAACAGTACTACATAAAAGAAAGGTTTTAAAAGTCTGAATATACATGTTAAATAAATACGTAAATATGGTGTCCCTACTTGGCGGATTTTCAGCTATCGCGGTCGGGTTTGGAACCTATCTACCGCGATAAACGAGGGTTCACTGTTCTGTACTTTATTAATGTTGCCCTTACTGTAGAGGGGTACGTTTTCTATAGTGCATCGCCTAACCGTTTTTAACTCTCATATTATTTATTGGTAACTAATTTATTGTACAGTAATACAATTAAGATTCATTGATGATATGTCAATAAATTATCTACCTGTTTCTTGTAAATGAATAAGCTTAATATTAAAAGGAACAAATGTGTTACGATCTTATTTATTTACCAAAATAAAAGAAAAATATATCGCTAATGTGTATGATATGTGTACAGTGAACCCTCGTTTATCGCGGTAGATAGGTTCCAGACGCGGCCGTGATAGGTGAAAATCCGCGAAGTAGTGACACCATATTTACCTATTTATTCAACATGTATATTCAGACTTTTAAAACCTTCCCTTGTACGTAGTACTGTTAACAAACTACCCTTTAATGTACAGAACACTTAATGCATGTACTATAGTACCCTAAACTAAAACAGGCACAAATATTAAAGGCAATTTTATATCATGCGTTTCCTAAACACGCTAAAAAGCACGTTAAAAAATGGTAACCAATGTTTTGTTTACATTTATCTCTGATCATAATGAAGAAACAAACTGGAGGTAGAGCTTTGCTTATTACCCAGACATATTTCCCATACTATTCCCTTAGAACTACATCACATCTTCCTACTTTAGATATATATATATATATATATATATATATATATATATATATATATATATATATATATGTGTGTGTGTGTATATATATATATATATATATATATATATATATATATATATATATATATATATATATACAGTGAACCCTCGTTTATCGCGGTAGATAGGTTCCAGTCGCGGCCGCGATAGGTGAAAATCCGCGAAGTAGTGACACCATATTTACCTATTTATTCAACATGTATATTCAGACTTTTAAAACCTTCCCTTGTACTTAGTACTGTTAAAAAACTACCCTTTAATGTACAGAACACTTAATGCATGTACTACAGTACCCTAAACTAAAACAGGCACAAATATTAAAGGTGATTTTATATCATGCATTTCCTAAACATGCTAAAAAGCACGATAAAAAATGGCAACCAATGTTTTGTTTACATTTATCTCTGATCATAATGTAGAAACAAACTGGAGGTAGAGCTTTGCTTATTACCCAGACATATTTCCCATACTTTTCCCTTAGAACTATATCACATATTCCTACTTTAGATATATATATATATATATATATATATATATATATATATATATATATATATATATATATATATATATATATATATGTGTGTGTGTGTGTGTGTGTATATACATATATATATTTATATGTATACACATATACATACCTACATATATACATAAATACATGCATACATATATATATATATATATTACTGTATATATATGGGTTATGGAAAAAATCCGCGAAGTGGTGAATCCGCGATGGTTGAACCGCGAAGTAGCGAGGGTTCACTGTATATATATATATATATTTATATGTATACACATATACATACCTACATACTGTATATACATACATACATATATACATAAATACATGCATACATATATATATATATATATATATATATATATATATATATATATATATATATATGTGTGTGTTACCGTGTATATATGGGTTATGGAAAAAATCCGCGAAGTGGTGAATCCGCGATGGTCGAACCGCGAAGTAGCGAGGGTTCACTGTAATAGCATTGTGCATTCATACATACAATAAAGTACTGATCATTGTGGATTTTAACTTGAAAGTGTAATTATTTGATATAAAATAAATTGTAAAGTAATCGTGAGATTAAAAGAAAAAAATTTTATGATTTATTATTTGAATACCGAAATGAAAGAAAAATCTATCGCTAATATGTTTAATATGAGTACTGTAGTAGCATTGTGCATTTGTACATACAATACAATACAATACAGTACAGTACTGTACTGTTTATTGTATTTTATAACTTAGAATTGTATGTATTGATATAAAATATTTCTAAGTAAATAATCATGAGATTAAAAGGAAAAAGTTTTACAATCTATTATTTATTTATCGAAATGAAATAAAAATATACATCTGCGCTAGATTTTCCTAATATTTAGTTATGCTCTACAGAAAATCTTGTGAATATTGATTCGTGAATAGCTGGGAGTAACTGTAGTCCAATAGGGATTCTTCTCCTTTGGGGTCATCCTTGACACTGAAGAATTCCTGTCCTCTCTCTGACCCCCAGTACTCTCCCCTCTGACCTTTCCCTGTCTGTCTCCTCCCCAGGCCGTTCGGGTAAGAGTGGTGGCCCTTTGACTTTTGGGCAAGCTTAGAGGCAGGTAGACCTTCCTGTTTCCCCTAGTGAAACGGGGTGCCATGACTTTGTTTAGTCCTTTTTTTCAGGAAGATGATGCTTTATGACTGCTGTGGCCTTCCTTGGGACTGCAAGGACCCCCTTCAAGGGAATGGCTTTTGTACGCATTGACTTTGATGGGTGGACAGGTGAATGATTCTGCTCTTGACAAGAGACGTCGTTGGCTTTTCTCCCTCTAGAGCCGATAAAAGATTCTCTTCTTCTGTTTCATGCCTTCAGAGCCTACAGCCTCCACCTTTGGCTCTTAACCACCTCTTTATAGTCTTTGGGGCTTGACCATGACCATGTGTGTAAATGCATGCACTTGCTCTCCTGTAGAGGCCCACCTGCTCCACAGAAAGTTCAGAGGCGTCAGTGCGCACCTGCGTCTGAGCTTCCCAGCTCTTCGGAGCACACGCAAGATCACTTACAGGTAACCCTCTACAAGCACGCCCTGTCACCCGAGCAATTTAGCAATTACAATTGCTAAGAGAATGCTCAAACCCAGAAGTGCTGTGTCACCTGACTGCTATAGTTCACCTAAGCGTGCACACCAGATAGCTCATCGGACTCTACCTAACCCTTCCTCATCTAATGTATACCTGAGGAGCAAGGACATGTCACCCAGCACAGTTGGCTATAAGTAGAGTAGGTGAACTACCTAGTGCAGATATCATCCAGACACACTTCATCCTTGCATACTTCATATAAGTGAATGTTACCTCGGGTATCTACAGTACGCGCTGCCCAAATGAGCATGATTCCACTGGAAGTAGGGCAAGATCCTAAGACTTGCTCCTAGGCCTTGTGCCTCTAGGTTGAATTATCGTCTGGAACCTCCTGAGGTACAGGAATTTATACCTGA
Source organism: Palaemon carinicauda (assembly GCF_036898095.1). Lineage (NCBI taxonomy): Eukaryota > Metazoa > Arthropoda > Malacostraca > Decapoda > Palaemonidae > Palaemon > Palaemon carinicauda. The sequence continues at coordinate 74,656,032 of NC_090750.1, forward strand.
GAAGGCTAGAGCTAGTGCTCCTTGGAGAGCCCATCCCCAATGGTTGGATCTGCGTATAGTCCCAATCAAGCTGAATGACAGAAGGCACTACTATTGGCGTAAGTGACGCATGCCCCACTATACTAGAACTCACTCTTGTCCCAGATTGCTTACGTTAATAAGTTCTGGTTGTCACCAATCGATGTTGACTCTCTTACTCTTTCTCCTTGGAGTAGAACGGGTGATGAGGGTGTCATGCAGCCCCTTGCTGAATGCATAGGGGTCCCGTCCAGATCCTGAGCTTGAAGGTGTGAAGGAGAGGAAGACAGCAATCAGTATCCTCCTTTCTCTGAGGGTTTTCACCCTAGAGAAAGTAAAATCACCAAGACCATACACAAGAACAAGTCTTTCCGGTTACTTGCAGACCCGAGTTTGCGAGAGGCCCAGGCCTTAGGATCTATAGGTGCGCCTTGTAGGGGTGCTGCAGATAGCCCCTCTACATCTTTCTCCCCCTCTTTAGAGAGAAGAGCAGGAATCCTGTTTGACTTTCGACACCATCTGGGTACGGTGACAGAGAGGGATCTTTCCTAAGAATCTGACGACGTTCTTCCTCAGCCTTCTTGCCTGAAGGCCCTTAATAGTGTACTGTATAGAGGAGGAGAATTAGAGTCTACCTTCCTGCAGGTTCTCGCTTGCATTAGGAAGGTAAACAGCCTTGGTGAGGCTCCTTACTCTCCTCCCAAGGGAAGGGAAGCTCCTACAAAGAGGCTGTCGTGCGCCTTGTGCCATCAGGTCTCATTTATAGCTTTCTTGGTCGATCCTGGCTTCGGAGACTCGGGGTCTGTGAGAAAGGACTCGCTGAGTGCAGGGAGACCCTTGAAAATCATTCCACTGGCTTTTTCCCATCAGAGGAAATACTACTGGACCAAAGAGGCTTCTCCCTTCCCCTTAGTTCTTAGCCCAGGGCACCGCATCAGATCATCTTGCCTCAGAGACCGTCACCTTTACTGCTGTGGATGTTCAGAATGTGGAGACCTTGACTAAGGCAACTTTTTAGCCAGCCTCTCCCAGATGGACCATTGGTCAGGTGTCATTAGTTTTTTGGTCGACACAGGATTTCACAGACCCCAGCAAGCTTATGGCCGTCAAGGACATTATCTTGACGGGAGCCAGGGCCGTGGAGTTCTTCACCCAACTGGCTGCCACCCAGTGGGCAAACTAAGAGGCGTGATACTGTTGCCCCCAAATTTTAGAGGCAGATTGTCTGAGGAGATTTTAAATCTCAGGAATACTGTATGTCTGTTAAGGGTCCTTCCCTGTTTCCGACAGAAGAGGGAGGTAGATGCTGTGGTCAAGAAGTGGAGGAAGGAGTCAGGACTTGCTTTTGAACTCAGTAGGTGTACTTTTGGTGCCCCAAGTCCCCCTTCCACTTTGGGCCAAGTAAGACCTTTGTCTCTAGCGAGACAGGCACACAAGCCTGTTCCTAAGAATATCCCTTACCCTGCCTAATCCACCCAAGGCAGAAAGCAAAACAGCAAGCACACTTTCCGAGTACAGTGTCAATGGTGCCACCGACAAGGGGAAAAGAAGCGAAGCCAATGACCCTCAAGTGGGCCCATTTCTCCCATGATGCCATATGTGGAAGGATGTTTGCAACCCAGATAGAGGTGGTGGTGGTATCACAGAACATTGCAGAACAGTGGACTCTCCCCCTCCTCTGATTCCTCCACCAATGATGTCATTGTCCTATCGCCAGGGATCAGCAAAGGACTTTGCTCTACGGGCAGAAGTCCAGGCTATGATGGAGAAGGGCGTTCTCCAAGCGTCAACTCTTTCTTGTAGAGAAGACATATGGAGGTTGGATATCAGTTGTAGATATGTGGGCTCTGAATGAGTTTGTTCTGCAGACTCCATTCAAAATGTAGACCGCAGCCACAGTTAGGCAGGCGATCAGGCCCTTGGACTTTATAATGACAATCTACCTAAAGGATGCATACACCCAGATCTTAGTACATCCCTCCTGAAGGAAGTACCTCTGATTCGTCAAAGAGTATCAATTCATGGTCCTTTGTTTTGGTGTATTGACTGTGCTCCAAGTCTTTACTCTGATATCATTATTGACACATACCAACAGTATTTGTCTTATGAAAACTAGGTGGATCAACTAGTGTGAAAGCAGTATTAGAAAGAGGGGGCTTTGATAAGCATAAGGTGCTAGAGTTTATGCAGAATGGAAGGTTAGCGCAGTGTGTGTTCATACTTGCTGGAAAGCGTTTATGTAGGTGATTTATGAAATGTAGACTTTTCTGTATTTGATGACCATCCATGGTTCGGCAGCAAGGATGGATGAAGCAAAAAAATATGTCTGACCAACGCAAGTGCTGAAGAGGAATGAGGATGGGGGGGTGGGGAGATGTAGGGGTAGAGAGGGGGTATGTTGATGAAGGAGAGGTCTAATTGGTGAGGGATCTATGGTCGTGGTTCAATCACGTCCCAGTTTTCTATATCGACACTCAAAGAGTTAGCGAGCTAGGTTTATTCCTGGCTTTCCATGCATCTCTTTCTCTGGTATATTCAGAAATAACTATGCCTTAGAAATGGTGCTAGAGGAGCATTTCACGGAGCGACACAGGTCGAGCCCAGAAAACTATTTTTCATTTATTTTTAGCTGCACATTGAAGAGGGTACGGCTTAATGCCATTGGTGCTATACTGTATATATATAAACAACAAATGCACCTGTTTTTAGTCCATTGTAGAACAAAGTCCTCAGATATGTCCTTATTCATGTCTGAGGTTTGACCAGTTTTCATCATCTCGCTGACCTTGGTGAATTGGTGACTGTGGCAAACTTTAGCCTGATTGCTGACAGCAAATCAAGCTGGTATGGGTGGCCCTGACTAGTACAGCTTTGCTTAACATGGCAATACACAAATCCTTTCACTACTTTAATGTATCCCCACCCAGAAAAGTATATATTGTGTATATAATATATCTCCTACGTCTATTGACGCAAAGGGCCTCGGTTAGATTTCGCGTGTCTATCCTGAGCTTTTAAATCAATACTTATCCATTCATCATCAACTTCATGCTTCATAGTCCTCAGCCATGTAGACCTGGGTCTTTCAAGTCTTCTAGTACCTTGTGGAACCCAATTAAAAGTTTAGTGAACTAATCTCTTGGGAAGTGCGAAGAGCATGCCCAAACCATCTCCATCTACCCCTCACCACGGTCTCATCCGCATATGGCACTCTGGTAATCCCAATTATAGCTTCATTTTTAATCCTGCCCTGCCATTTACCTCCCAATATTCTTCTGAGGGCTTTGTTCTCAAATCTACAAAATCTGTTCTGTAGTGTTTCATGGTCATACCAGGAATCATGTTCATACTGTAACACCAATCTCACTAAACTGATATACTGTAGAGTATAGCCTAATGTTTATATGGAATTTCAGGCAATTTGATTTCCAAATTTTACTTAACTTAGCCATTGTCTGATTTTCTTTTTTCAATTTTTCATTAAATTCCAATTCTAAAGACCCTGTATTAGAGGTCATAGTTCCTAAATGTGTAAATGATTCTATCTCATTAAACATTTCTCCTTCCTATGATATTTCATCTTTCATTGCATATTCCATTGTCATGTCTTCTATTTATCTTGAACCCAACCTCCTGAGATATTTCACGCATTCTGGTTAGTGAGCATGGCAAATCCTGTGGTGTTCTGCTAATAAGGACAGCGTCATCAATATACTCTATGTCAACTAATTTCCTATTACCAATTCAGTTCAATCCCTCTTCACCATACCCAGCTGTTCTATGCATTACAAAATCCATGAGGAGGATAAACAACATGGGTGACAACACATGTCTTAAGTCCTTGTTATGCAGTGGACTAGTTACAGCTGATGATGATGAAGGTTGATGTTACTCCTTGTTTCATTTTTAATTTATCACCAGTTGTCTTTAAATTCGGTTTTCATGATTCTACAAATGCTTTGACAACTAGGCATGGATGATCATTTATAATATAAATCTCAAGTATTTATTATGAAAATAGATTCCAGTTGGAAACACAAAATTCTTCCATTTATTTCACATGCACAAAGCTTTGCAAATTTGCAGTTATTAGTTTTCTTGTATGTTTATTCATTCACCTGAATCTATTTGCTATTTTCTCTTATTACCAAATGATCATTAATTTCTGTGGACGTTGCTTCAAAAGATATTGACCTTTTAGGTTTACTTTACAGGAACATTTGCTAATCTTTAATAACATTACAAGTAGTAGTCTAGTATAAACATCTGACTTGTAATGTGTGAACCCCAAGTTCATACCCTCCTCTTGGCACAGTAATTTTCATCAGCGTCCACAGCCTTACTGTCATTGTGAGGTTGAGAGTTTGGGAACTGTGTCTGATGTACTCATTGGTTTGTCTACCTGCTGAGTCATCAGCATCCATTGCTTGAGTAGGGTGGTGCGAAGCACATACTGATGTATAAGTCCAGACTCTAGGACATAGGAAATAAGAGTTAGTTTGATTTTGTTAGTACTATTATTATTATTATTATTATTATTATTAATTATTATTACTGTTATTATTATTATTATTATTATTACTTGCTAAGCTAAAACCCTTGTTGGAAAAACAGGATTCTATAAGCCCAAGGGCTCCAACAGGGAGAATAGCGTAGTGAGGAAAGGAAATAAGGAAAAGCTACGAGAGATGGTTAAGAAATATAATATTAGAATAAATCTTTCATATGTAAACTAAAAACCTGATAATGACGAGGAAGAGAAACAAGGTAGAATAGCGTGCCCGAGCGCACCCACAAGCATGAGATCTCCAACCTATGACAGCAGGAGACCACGGGACAAAGGCCATGGCACCACTCAAGAGCATGCCCAAACCAGAAGAGCCTCCCACCACAGCCTCTCCTTTCCACCCTCACCAAGAGGAAAGTAGCCACTGAACAATTACAATGCAGTGTTGTTAAGTGTTTAAGGAAAGAGGAGAATGTGTGAAGAATAGACCAGACTATTCTGTGTATGTGTCGACAAAGATGAAATGAGCCGTAACGAGAGGGAGGGATCCAATGTACTGTAGTACAATCTGGTAAGTCAAAGGACCCAATAACACTCTAGCAGTAGTATCTGGTGCCTTGGCCAACCTACTACTGTGACATACTGCTTCATAGTTTATATATTAATGATGAAATACAGTACAAATTTTCATAATATTCAAGACAGCCCTTGTGTGTTACCTAAAAAACGGATAAGGCATTTCAAGAAATTGTTGGAGTTCTGCTTGGGATTCTTTATTATTATTATTAATATTATTATTATTATTATTATTATTATTATTGATTGCTAAGCTACAACCCTAGTTGGGAAAGCACAATGCTATAAGTCCAGGGGCTCCAACAGGGGATATAGCTCAGTGAAGAAAGGAAACAATGAAAATAGAATTTTTAAGGAAAGTACCAACATTAAAATAAATATCTCCTATATAAACTATAAACACTTTAACATAACAAGAGGAAGAGAAATAAGATAGAATAGTGTGCCTGAGTGTACCCTCAAGCAAGAAAACTCTAACCCAAGGCAGTGCAAGACCATGGTACAGAGGCTATGGCACTACCCAAGACTAGAGAATAATGGTTTGATTTTGGTGTGTCCTTCTCCTAGAAGAGCTGCTTACCATAGCTAAAGAGTCCCTTCTACCCTTACCAAGAGGAAAGTGACCACTGAACAATTACAGTGCTGTAACTCCTTGGGTGAGGAACAATTGTTTGGTAATCTTGGTGTTGTCAGGTGTATGAGTAAAGAAGAGAATATGTAAAGAATATGCCAGACTATTCAGTGTGTGTAGGCAAAAGGGAAAAGGAACCGTAACCAGAGAGAAGGATCCAATGTAGTACTGTCTGGCCAGTCAAAAGACCCCATAAAACTCTAGCGGTAGTATCTCAACGGGTGGCTGGTGCCCTGGCCAACCTACTACCTAAAACATCAAATGGTGTGTGTAAGTTAAGGGTGTAATAAAATATAAAAAAAAATTAAAGATCTAGAGGGTATACACTACAAAATTATGAAAAGAATGTTTTAGGTTTAACTTTTATATAATTTTGTCTTTGTACCCATACCAATTATAAAATTTCGCTAAGTAAGAATGATACTATTATTTTATTCTAGCCTCCCCTTAAGGTTGTTGTAGCTCAATTAATTCATTTCTTTCTTGTCTATATTCCTGATAAGTGTTAAATCTTCTTCGTTGTTTTCATAGAAAAAGTACAGTACACTTCCCCCTTTGTGTCTATTTGATATATTTCATCATCATCATCATCTCTTACGCCTATTGACGCAAAGGGCCTTGGTTAGATTTCGCCAGTCGTCTCTATCTTGAGCTTTTAATTCATTACTTCTCTATTCATCATCTCCTACTTCGCACTTCATAGCTCTCAGCCATGTAGGCCTGGGTCTTGCAAATCTTCTAGTGCCTTGTGGAGCCCAGCTGAAGGTTTAGTGAACTAATCTTTCATGGGAAGCACAAAGAGCATGCCCAAAACCATCTCCATCAACCCCTCATCATGATCTCATCCACATATTGCACTCGAGTAGTTTCATTTCCTATCCTGTCCTGCCATTTAACTCCCAATATCCTTATGTGGGCTTTGTTCTCAAATCTGCTAAATCTATTGGAGATTGTTTCATTATCATACCATGACTCATATCCAGAGAGTAACACCGATCTCAGTGAACTGATATATAGTTTGATTTTTATATGCAATTTCAGGTGATTTAATTTCCAAATTTTACTTAACCTAGCCATTGACTGATTTGCTTTTTTCAATATTTCACTAAACTCTAATTCTAAAGACCCTGTATTGGAGATCATAGTATGATTCTACCTCATTAATCCTTTCTCCTTCCAAAGATATTTCATCTTCCAATGCATACTGTACTGTACTCCGTTCTCATCATCTCTGTCTTTCGTCTATTCATCTTCAGCCCAACCTCGTGTGATATTTCAATTCAATATATTTAGTTTTAACTTATGCTCTTGCTGTAAAGTATTATGCAAATATTACTTTACTTTCCAATTCTTTCATGTTTTTTCAGGATTTGCTTATCTAGTATTTATTTTCACATTTGTTTTGGGTTGTCTTAGCCCTTTGATTGGGTAATTGGTTAGTGACTTAGAGTTGCATATCAATTCAAATATTCGAGTATTTACTCTTGTGTCTTGTAAGACTGTGCTCGTATCTTCCTATTGAAGATGGTTACGGTGAAGAATATGTGTTGTAACCTAGGCTAAGAAATGTGTTTACTGAGAAATTATTCTAATTTTCACGAAGAAACTACCAATTTCTTAGCAATTGTGTAAGTGGATTTAGGTTAAAAGCACGGTTAGTCTATCTCATTGCTTCTATCGTAAAGAATAAAAACAAAATTATGGCTAATCGTATCAGCAAAATAACCATGATAAAGGCTATTGGCACATAGTGTTATAGTTTTTATTCACTCTTCCAGATCCATGTAGACGATCTTTAGATAATTAAGTATTAATTAAGATATTAAAAACGATTACTTTTGTGTCAATATACAAGGGAAAGACCGGCTTAACGCATTCCTTTTGTTTGCAAACGTTTATTGAAGTCGCTGAGGTAAACCTATTCAATCCAAAGTTCAAGGTAAGATTTAGAATGGTCATTTCTTGTAATAAGACAAGGCTTAGCCTAGTTTTAGTTGGCTACGTTCATGATGCACAAGTAGAGTTATGATTTATTACTTTCTGAGCACCGAGGTCCTTGATAGTACTGTAGGCCTAGGAGCCTTTGTAGGGTGACGGCCAGATCCCGTAGAAAACGGGAATATTCTGAACTGTGGCCGTTGTTCTAAAAACGATTTTGGCGGGAGAAGCTAACTTAAAAAAACCCACCTAACCTATGCTAAAAGCCGTATCCTTACCCAGGGGGGCTTTGCCCCCCCGGACCCCCCCCCCCCTTACACAACAGTTTCCTTACCTACGAGTACGACGGGAGAAGCTAACTTAAAAAACCCTCCTAGTCTATGCTAAAAGCCGTGTCCTTACCCAGGGGGCTGCGCCCCCTGAACCCCCCCCCCCCCTTACTCAACATATTTAAGATCCGTAGACCATTTCCAAACGTTTTTATTCTATACAAGATAACAGTCGGAGCGATAATAAGCAAATTAGGACGCTTGGCCGTAGCGCTGTATACTACCCTAGGCCTATACCTGATATTTATGATTTAGATCTTGTCTTAGACATTCTAACCTTCATATTTAACTCGTTTGACCAGTTATGTTCCATGTAGGTTAAGTATTCTTTAGAGTATTACTTGACCCTGTTACTAATCAAAGATACAATGTGTAGCCTACAATAAGTAAACATGCAATGTTAATTGGGATTTTGGGTTACGAAACCCTTTTTTCAACAAAGATACTGCATATCAGATTAGGCTAATGATTATAAGGTTTTGATGTTTAATAGTGCTGATAACATGGTGAATATATACCAGTACTTATGTATTCATTATCATCATCATCTTTTATCAAGACCATTACACCACTACACAGGCAATTAATTTTTATGTTTGGATTTTCACATTAACTCTTCATGTTATAGACCATTTTATACCAGCTGCAAGCTCTATAACATCAATGTTATCAAGCTAGGCCTGTTACCCTTTCTTTATTCAGAATTGGAAGTTACGGATGGTGATTTATCTTTGTGTGTAAATTACTCTATCGACATTTTAATTCGGGAGCACAAATATTCACTAACAATTACCATTAAATTTAATGCTGCTGTAGAAAAAGTTAATATCACAATACTGTATAGAACTAAAAGTCATCATTTAAAGTTGTTTGCCACAAATAGTCAGCACCACTGCAGTGCATTCTTGTTCTTTGCAGTTGTTAGGTTACAGACACAGCCGCGAAAAAAGGATTTTCACAAATAAATGCTGCACTAGGGTGGGCTAACTCCTAACCTGAAAAGTCACTGCCCCTTGCCAGGAGCGGGTGCCTAAGCTGATGATTTTCACAGTAAATACTGCCTAATATTGTTTTGATTTGGCTTCTAAAACAGTTTATAATAATATGTACAATGTGCAGTACATTTGCACACATGTACACTAATTACTGGACACAGTAAGGTTACAGTACAGATTTGTGCTAAAGTAAATATTTACCGAGTCGTCATCATCCCCCTTGCTGTTCTGTATAACAATAGCTGTTCCTATCTAGTAATACTGTACTGTAATCTGATACTCATTGATACTGTAGTGTATATTACTGTAATAGCCTATATGCACTGTATAGTAATATCACTACAGTACAGCTTAACTGTACTTATTGCAAGTGTTCGCTGTTTTCGTTCAAACAACTCGTAGCTTACGCATTTTCTTGAAGCATGACGCAACCTCCTATGTGTCGTCTCTTGCCCAGTATGTTATATCTCTACTTTCTTAAACAGAAATACAGCCTATTTTATAAACTAAAACCAAATATCTCGATAATAATTGTTTCTTTTAAACAAACTGAAAGTGCATTCAATTACTGTTCAACAGCTGATCTCTCTCTCTCTCTCTCTCTCTCTCTCTCTCTCTCTCTCTCTCTTCATAGCTTAAAATAGCCGATTTCGTTTTGGAAGCTTTATTTCATTGTAGAAAATTACGATTATTTAAATAGTTAATTGTGCTTTGATAAAACATTTACATACTTTTGTTTTAAATTTCTGGTGTGTTATAATGATCAAAGTATTTTGGGTTGAGTGCTCTAATCAGATCAGCTGATGCACATACGAATCAATAACAAAGAGTATTGTTTATACTATTCATTAACTTATTCAAAACATCTACTATATATACTTAAGAGAGTATAACATAAGCACCGATGGGTGCTACTTTAGCGTGAGGTCTACCGCCATATGTAGCCTACCCACGTGAAACCTGAGGTCTACCGCATGCCCTGTCGTTCCCGCTCTCCCCTCTCATAAAAGAATACCGTTAGGTTATGTCAGGTTAGGTTAGGTTAGGTTGGGTTTAGGTTAGGATTAAACAGCGGTAGCCATCATCGTTAGTGCTCACAGGAGGCAGACCTCACGCTAATGTGCTAACGGGAGGTAGATCTCGCACAAAAGTGCGGTAGGCCTCGCGCTAAAGTAGCACCCACCGATGTGTCATAAGCTATCATAATTTTCATATAGGCTATTTGTATAACTAATTACAGTATTAGTTCTCTTATTCGATGTCAGGATGCCAGAAGACTTCAAATCTCTCTCTCTCTCTCTCTCTCTCTCTCTCTCTCTCTCTCTCTCTCTCTCTCTCTCTTTTCTGCCCCCGTACATCTATCTCACACAAAACACACACAATGTAGTCAAATACATTAAATTTTACTGTAAATATTAGATAAAGCAAACAATGAAATAGCCTACCATAAAATATGTTGTACAATATGACATCAGAAATGGATCACATCGGCATTGATGTGATCCATTTCTGATGTCATAGTGTACAGTACTCAAATACAGTATTTGTTTGTAAATTAGTACCGTAATGTACCTGCTGAAAACAGCAAACAATTGCGAGTGTTACCTTAGCTAATTAAGCTCTACAGTAGTGATAGTACATAACAGTATCAGCGAGTGTTTTAGATCGAAAGAATAGTGTTTTGTTGTCACAGTACTGTACATTATTTATCTATAAGTGTGTCGATGGCTAGTGTTATGTGTATCACAGTCTTACATGCACTAGTGTACACATACTGTATGCTTACTGAAAGGTGTTCATACCATAAAATAATACTTATACTGTGATAGAAACCAAGTAAACACAATATCAGGTAGTACAATGGGTGACTTAGTGTATTATGGACCGCATGAAGGCAACGGGCAGTGAGTTGTTAGGTTAGGAATTAACCTACTCTAGGCCAGTAAGTATTCATGGATTCTTGCTTTTACGTAACCCCTTCGAATAAGGAAGGCTGACTGTAGTTTTCTTATCACTAGGGATATAGCTATTAATATTAGAGCTTCATGTAGGCATCTTCTTGAGGAGCTTAGTGGCCAAGGACCACTCTTGAAACCTTTTATTCCATCTCTGGACTGTTCTCTGTGGCCAATGCAATAATTCTGGTTGGTTGGCATACCTATCTCATAATCCAGTAATTCTTCCAAATTGAGAGGTGACCTCTGGGGAGTTAACACTTCCTGAAATAAAAATAAGAAGACAATTATGTTCGGACTGATAATTTTTGCAACTTTTTTTTTTTTTTTTTTTTTTTTTTTTAGGAATAGTCTGATACATAACATTCAGAGTACTGTATAGGATGAATAATATTTAGCTGTTGAGATTAGATAAATAATGTTTCTGAAAGATCCATGTCCCTGTTATGAGATTAAATGATCTTAAACAATTATACCAATACTTGATTTGTAAATAAACACATGCCCTCAAAGAAACCATCAAATTATGACAGTTTGAGGCTCAACGACCAAGAAAGACGTAAGTCGACCTATCAGGTTGGTCACTAGACATCAGTAGAACTCTTAACCCTTTTACCCCTAAAGGACGTACTGGTACGTTTCACAAAAGCCACCCCTTTACCCCCATGGACGTACCGGTACGTCCTTGCAAAAAAATGCTATAATTTTTTTTTTTCATATTTTTGATATTTTTTTTTTTGAGAAAATTCAGGCATTTTCCAAGAGAATGAGACCAACCTGACCTCTCTATGACAAAAATTAAGGCTGTTAGAGCAATTTAAAAAAATTATACTGCAAAATGTGCTGGGAAAAAAAATAACCCCTTGGGGTTAAGGGTTGGAAATTTCCAAAGAGCCTGGGGGGGTTAAGCATTGATCAGGGTCATCAGAATGCAAATTAAGTATGATAAAACGATTGCTGGAATCCAAATAATTACCTAAGAAAATCTAAATACATTAATGCATTATGATGCATCCCAGAATTTTCCAAATTTATAGACAACATAAAATAAAAAAAAAATTGTTGAATTATCATCAAACAACATATCTGTTGATATAACTGCTTACCAGCCAAGAGTTGCTGTGAGAAATGGATTTGGAACCTAAGTGTTAATTTTGACATTAGTATCGCATTTTTTGCTAGATGATAAAACTATCAAACGAATTCCAACAAATATCGCCGATTTCCTGTTCTTTTATGACGAAAATACATAAAAAAAAATAATGTTTATGACCGATAGAATTACTCTATTATTATACGTTGAGAGAGAGAGCCTTACCTTATTTTATTTTTTATGTTTGGGTTCCCCCAGGTCCCTCAGTGTGAGGCACCTCGTATATCCACCAGAGAGTTGCTAATGCATCTTCCGGTGTATTTTGCATCTTCCAGTCTTGGATGGTCTGGGATGCATCTTAGGTATTTATCGAGCTTATTCTTAAACACATCTACGCTCACTCCTGATATGTTTCTTAGATGAGCTGGCAGCACATTAAATAGTCGCTGCATAATCGATGCTGGTGCGTAGTGGATTAATGTCCTGTGCGCCTTCCTTAGATTACCTGGTATATTTTTTGGCACTATTAATCTACCTCGGCTTGCTCTTTCTGATATTTTTAGCTCCATGATGTTTTCAGTAATTCCTTCTATTTGCTTCCATGCTTGTATTATCATGTAGCGTTCTCTTCTCCTTTCTAAACTGTATAGTTTTAAAAATTGCAGTCTTTCCCAGTAGTCAAGGTCCTTAACTTCTTCTATTCTAGCAGTATAAGACCTTTGTACACTCTCATTTGGGCAATATCCTTTTGGTAGTGTGGGTACCATATCACATTGCAGTACTCGAGTGTACTACTGCAGTACGAGAGAGAGAGAGAGAGAGAGAGAGAGAGAGAGAGAGAGAGAGAGAGAGAGAGAGAGAGAGAGAGATATTTCTAGTATTCGTGGATTCTCTTATATATATCTTGCTGTTAAATGTCTTCACATTTGTTTAATTATAATGTTCATATTGTCTTTCCTGTTAAATAAATAAAAGATTTTGAAAAACATAAAGGTATTATTTTGAAAGTTTGGGAAACGAGAAAGGTTAGAGTCAAATAGGAAAGTTTATGATGATAAATTAAGCCAGTTAATTTGAGCAGTAAATATGCCGGTAAATATGATTAATGTTAAACGAATGGAAAGTGTGGTTACGGAAGAAGTAAAGTACCAAATGTGCAAATGATTGGGAAGGGAAATGTAGATAGGCAATGTTTGAATGTATGAAAGAGTTTTTGAGGGAAATTTGAATGTTAAATGGAAATGAAAAAAAAAGTCGAAGTGTTAAAATGGACTGTTTGTGTAAAACCTGTGCCTTAAATGGACTATACTCAATTTATTTTGATAAGGCGCATTTGCACAGACTCGCAGCGATGCCCTTTTAGCTCGGAAAAGTTTCCTGATCGCTGATTGGTTAGAATTATCTTGTCCAACCAATCAGCGATCAGGAAACTTTTCCGAACTAAAAGGGCACCCCTGCGAGTCTGTGCAAATATGCCTCACTAAAAAAATTGACCATAGGAAAAGTGAAAAATGTGTTAGCGGAGTTCAAGGACTGTATCTAAGCCTTTGAAAATGGTTTTGTTGTGTAGTCCATAAGGAATATTTGTTGATAGGTTGGTGAAGAGATTAAATTTCAGAATAGTTAGGGTTGTGATAGCGTATTAGAAATTTTTGAATATTTTTTTTTTTTTTTTTTTTGTGGGTGTATTCTTTTATATTCGTTTCCAATATTTGTATTGCTGCTGTCGAATTCCTTTAGTATACAGATTGAGAGAATCTGTAACGATTTTGAGATCGTAATAGTGTGTGTATATATATATATATATATATATATATATATATATATATATATATATATATATATATATATATATATATATATATGTATATATATATATATATATATATATATATATATATATATATATATATATATATATATATATATATAATGTCCACTACTGCAAGACAAAGGCATAAGACATGGCATTGCACTTGCATCAGTTTATGGTCTTTCTGTGCCAGTCCACATTGCCAACTTTCTTTAGTTCGTCAATCCATCACATCCTCTTCCTTCCCCTACTTTTGCAATGCCTAAGACCCATTCTGTTATTCATCCATCTATTATCTGGCATGCTCATTATATATACATACATAAATTCATATATACATACATACATCTGAGAATTTAAATAAAACCAGTTGACTTGGCACAAGGCCGAATTTTCCTTGAAGGTCTCAGGCGTGACAACAAAGAATCCTATCATCCTGTGATGCTCTGTAAAGAAGGCGGGGGTGGGGGGGGGTTCGTGAATCTAGGGACCTTGCACTACCTCTAGTGAGGTAGAGCGAGGTCCCTCCTAGTGGTGGGAGAAGAAAGAGAGGTCAAGTGAAATGGGGTTCAAGGGGTGTATGGACAAATTTTTTATTTATGAATTACGATTTTGTGAGATCTATTTTCTCTTAGTTCGTTTGCACATTTTACTTTACATGCTGTCAGTGGTTAAGGTTTTTAAAATTTGCGTGATTATCGTGTTTTACAGTGTCCTATTTAAAGATTCGATTGAAAACACATACACTCACACTCACACACACACACACACACACACACACACACATATATATATATATATATATATATATATATATATATATATATATATATATATAATGTTTCTTTTATGCAATTTTCATTAATTGAGGCCTTAAGGCACTTATAGCATAATTTATTTTAAGGCTATTCGTCTTATTTTCTGTATCTATACTTGTCTTTAGGAATAGAATTTTAAAGAAAAGACAGAATTGGTTACTTCACTACTACATTTATTCCAGTTAAGTCTCAGTATAAAACGAAAACTACACTTACGTTTTACCATTTAATATTTGTTGTCGACACACGTTTCTAGCATTTTTCGTTATTCTTCGTCAAGACTTCATTGCTTGAACAATGAAATTGCAGCTCTATATAAGGGTTATGTCCGTAAAAATATGAAAAAGTTTTCATTTGTCAATACATGTTAAAAATGCGTGACCAAATCTAAGTACAAACTTAAAACTTAAATCACAGAAGAGGGTTAAAAATACGTGTCCAAATTTAAGTACAAACTTAAAACGTAAATCACATAAGAGGAATGTAATGAAGAAAAAAAAAATCTGAAAACTTCTAACTAACAGACTACAGTGAGAGACAGGTTCTATAATTAAAGGACCCAAATAAGAGCGTTGCTGTGTAATTGTAATTATGGCCGTGGTGAAATGTAGACTCGTTAATTGTGGTTGGACGGATTATTGTTCATGAGTGTTTTAGTTTTGTTGTTTCCTTATATTAACCCTGAATGAAAAGTCTCTTCAAGTAAAAATCTGTAAGAAAACAAAAAGAATGGTATGAAGTCATCACCTATTGGCTAACTCGTGTAAAGTAAGCTTTCGCATATTCATTGAATTTAAAAAAAAAAAAAGTCCCGAAGGGTGTTATTGTCATCAGTGAATCTCAAGCTCTGTACTGTAGGCATTACTGAAAGGCCTTTGGGGCCATCCTATTGATCCTTAACTCCACATCTTATTTCTAATCCTGCTTCCTTCTATCTCGATGTCCAATGAGACTGGTGGAATTTACCCCTTGGCACCGGGCCATATAGCCCAAAACAGAGTAGATCAACAGGAAATGGCTATTATTGTTATCATTATTATTACTAGCCAAGTTACAACTATAGTTGGAAAAGCATGATGCTATAAGCTCAAGGGCCCCAGCAGTAAAAAAATAGCCCAGTGAGGAAAGGAAACAAAGAAATAAGCCATAAGTGAGTAATGAACAATGAAAATAAGATATTTTGAGAGCAGTAACATTAAAATAGGTTTGTATATACATTATAGACTATAAATGACGAAAAAACTAGTAAAGTAGGATATCAGAACTTTGCTGGGAGCCTTAGGCATGAAAGTTTGAATAAAGTTAAAAATTTAAAAAAAAAAGAAATTAAAGAAAACAAATGAGTGTGCTTTGGCATCCAGGAAGAAACGGGAATCTAGTAATTTCGATTTGATTCTTTTTTAACAAATTGTCGAAAGTGTTAGTTGGCTTACGAATAAACGGCTATTAATGTCTATAGTATTAGTGTTTCTGCAATGTATGTCGACGTTATCTACAGGAAATTGAAGTTACTGCAACTTATGTTGGCTATCTTACGAGCTTAAGAAAAATGATAGAACTGTATCATTAAGGTGAAAGAATGCGGAATTGATCTTGTTATTATATATAAAATTTTTGGGACTAAGACAGTACATAGTCATAGCCTAAATATGGCTATCGATCAAACTAAATGCAGCTATATATGTATATGTATATATATATATATATATATATATATATATATATATATATATATATATATATATATATATATATATATAGTGTTAATTCAGTTAATTTATTATTATTAGAATTATATTACCATAAAAACTATTAGATGAACATTAAGTAAAATTTCGCAGTTTTCATAGGGATGCGTTTTCTGAGCCCAGAAAAGAAGCTAATATTACCAAGTAATTTTTCTCTTGAGAAAACATCAGTTTATGATTAAATTTTGCTGGTCGTATTTTGCTGCCTCAAAATTGAACATAACATATATGAGATATGGTATCAAATAATTTCCTGCTATTTTCTGATTGTAATTTCATTATCCGACATTCGAGACATTTATTTCTTTTAAAAAGAAATAAATGTGTGATTTATTCGTTCCACAGTCCCTGTCTGCCTGTCTGCATCTCACATGCAACAGTTTTTTTTTTAATGTTAATCATATTCTTTGACGATGTAAGTTACACACCACTGTACGCTTCTTGATTAACCAGAAAGAGTTAACCCATATGCTGACTTAGCCTTAAATTCATCTTCATTGTTAGCTAATTTTCCGCTCTGTGAAATCGAAAAAAAATATGCCAATATATTTTTAACCCTCTTGATTTAAGATTGTAAAGGATTCGTGGGAACCAGTGTTGGCTTGGTGTCATGGGTCTTGAACACGCCCTGCTACACTTGTCAATGACTTACACCTGCCGAATGGGCGGGAGGGCGTGTAGATATATCAGAGATGGGTAACGGGCGTCTTCTATCAGATGGCTTTGGAGAAGGGTGAGGTGTAACAGGTCAAGGTGAAACTGTGAAGCAAATTAGATAACCGATGTTTCTGTTGGCTATTTTCTTTATATCACTGGGCTAATGAGGTAATGTCTCAATATTCATATAGTAAATCTCATTGCTTGTTTCGTTATGAATAATGAAATTATAGAATATATGTTTTCCATTCCATGTGGCTTTGTTGATATACATTATTATTATTATTATTATTATCATTATTATTATTATTTATATTATTATTATTATTATTATTATTATTATCATTATTATTATTATTATTATTATTATTACTTGTTAAGCTATAACCCTATTTGGAAAAGCAGGATGCTCTAAGCCTTAGGGCTCCAACAGGGAAAATAGCCCCGTGAGGAAAGGAAATAAGGAAACTACAAGAGAAATAATTGACTTTTAAAATAAAATATTTCAAGAACGGTAACAACCTTAAAATAAATCTTTCATATGTTAACTATGAAAACTTTAAAAAAACACGGGTAAGATAGGTAAGATAGAATAATGTGCCCGAGTGTACCCTCAAGCAAGAGAACTCTACCCCAAGACAGTGAAAGACCATGGTACAGAGGCTCTGGCACTATCGATTGACCAGAGGACAAAGGTTTGATAGACAAATCAAGCTTGGTCATCTTACAGTGACGAATCCCCTTAATTTTAAAGGAAAATATTTTAACAAATTATAAAAGCTAAAATACAAATGGAAGCAATCAGTTTTAAATGTGTTTATATTAAGCACATCAAAAGATTCAGAACCCATCGTGGGAGCTCTTGAAAGCTCTTTGTAACCGGCACAAGATCCTTTTGCTCAAGTCGATCGAATCGTGACTCTGATTCCTACTTCACTTTGAGTGAAGCAATCGGCGTAAATTTTTTTCCCTCCCATACATCAATGCGAAATGGTGGGTTGGCGTAGCACACGAGAGAACAAAGAAAGAGAGAACAAGAGAACAGTGGTAGAATGTTTTCCATACGCCAGACATCTTACGAGATGAATGTCACCTTTAAATGTTCAAACTTGTTTTTGTCAGAAGAATGATATTCATGTAAATATTATATAGATAAATCCCCAATAAAAGAGGAATACATGTAGAGGATTTGTCCTTTCTTTATTTTTCACGAACAGATTTCGTGTGTTTATTTCTTTTACAAGTTAAGTCTTTCGTTGCTTGTTTTCATACGGAGAGAGAGAGAGAGAGAGAGAGAGAGAGAGAGAGAGAGAGAGAGAGAGAGAGAGAGAGAGAGAGAGAGAGGTGATTAATCTGTGCTTCAAAATGTATTCCAAGGTGTTAAACCAATCTCTCTCTCTCTCTCTCTCTCTCTCTCTCTCTCTCTCTCTCTCTCTCTCTCTCTCTCAGTCGTATTAGACCACTGAAAGACCTCCCTAATACATGATATGACTAGTATCATTCCTTTAGATGACAAATCATGAATGAGCCCCTAATGCAGTAAAACTTGAATAGGATTTGTCTCCTCGAAGGTTCATGAAACCTGTTAAATTCCATATATATATATATATATATATATATATATATATATATATATATATATATATATATATATATATATATATATTGCGCCATCCAACTATATCCTGTATATCAGGGACCTTCTTTTCCTATGATATATATATATATATATATATATATATATATATATATATATATATATATATATATATATATATATATATATATATATATATATATATATGTATCTTCTGGCACACTCTCCTAGGCAATATACATTTAGCGCTAAAGCAACAATAGCATCAACCATGTCAAGTCAACACGCATAAAGTAGAGGTATAATTATGCCCTGACGAAAGCCATTAGTTTTTGGCTGAAACAGCTGTCGCCAAGAGTTCAATAAATGGAGCAGTACAGTAACTAATTCCGCGTCTCGCTTAAAATTCTATCCCTGAAGACAAGAAAAATACAGAAAACTATGAACGTTCTGCTTTAAAATAATTGATGCCAATCATACTTTAGCATTTAAATCAAACATGTATATGTGTGTGATGAAATTCAACACAATGTTGTGTTCAATAGAAATAAATTTCCCTCATGTTGCGATTGAACCCTAGGGTCTTTCATTCAAAGAGGCAAACGTTTGGTTTATCGCCATAATTTTGTAAGTGCTTCCATATTTTAAAAATGTTTACTTCCATTATTATTATTATTATTATTATTATTATTATTATTATTATTATTAGTAGTAGTATTATTATTACTAGCTAAGCTATAATCCTAGTCGGAAAACAGGTTACTATAAGCCCAAGGGGTCTAACAGGAAAAAATAGCCCAGTGAGGAAAGTAAATAAGAAAATAATCTACAAGAG